>NC_090728.1:30418383-30613383 GCF_036898095.1 Palaemon carinicauda
CATGAGAATTGCCTCTCCCTGTCCTTTTGTACCAATGTCATGTCCAGATATTCCACAGCTCGGTGTAGTCTACGGCTTTATGCATTGAGGTTAGCCAGCATCTCTCAGCGAAAGGCTTTTCGCACTAGATTGTGCAAGAGATGTCGGGATACCTCTGGAAGTCTTCAACTTCTGTATTTCAACCACAAGTGGTTGGTGTCGTTGGAGGGCTAGCGCTGAATGGCCTTTGATGCCCCAGTGCTTGGCTTAATGCCTAAATCCCATATTCAATTCAATTCAATTCGTTGGAGGGCTGTTTTGTCCTCTCAGAGCCTCTACCTTGTTAATAGCCAAATTTTTACTTTACTGCGGGAGAGAAAAGCTTTTGTTTATGTAAGTGCTAAAAGGCTATTGCTCAGCCTTGAGCCAGGTCTTTTGGCTGAAAGGCGTTAATATTTCCTCTTCAGCAGAACTCAGTATACTCATTCGCAGTATTGAGCTGTACTGTCCTCTGATAGAGGTGAGACCACCACCCTGAGACACCACCAATGTCTTTCGTTCCTTTAAGATGGCACCTTATAAACTGTTGAAGCTTGCTTGAGACAGGGGCCTTAATCACGAAACAGTTTTCTTGATCATCCTAGCCTCCTCCAAGTGGTATTTCACTTTTGTGTCACTCATACCAACCATTGAGGCAGGTCTTGTTCTCCTTCATCTCTGACTTTGTAGCTACAACCCAGAATCCGTCAGTTCTCAATTCCAGGTTTTCTTCATTTCAGGTCGTGAGTCTTAGACAGGTAACCGACAATCTTGATCAGCTCCTTTTGTGTCCTGCGAGAGCACTGAGGCGTTATCTTGAATGTAACGCAAGCAACTCTACTTTGCCTGCAGCATCTCTTCATCAGCACCAAATGTACATAAACAACTCAACCTTGCCTGCAGCACCTCTTTGTCAGCATTGGAAGAATTGAGAAGAAAATCACTAAGAATACAGTCACCTTTTGGCTGATAGAAGTAGCTTTTGCACCCTCACCTTCTGCTCAAGGTAGGGCTGTTATGATTCAAGCTCATGATGTCAGGGGTGCAAGCACAACCCTGTCATTCTATAAGAATCTCTGTGGTGCAGGTACTCCAGGCAGGTATCTGGAAATAGCAGACCATGTAGTGGCTGCACAGCAGGTGGTATAGATGCCTCTGCTCCTCTCACAGGATCATTGGCATCGGATCGAGGATGGAGTTTACATGTTAGATGGGGATGAAAGTGAAGATTGACTTGCCCTTTTGTTTCCTTTATCTTCTCTCTTGGGCACAGCATCAAAAACCCTGTCAGCTGGAATAGATTTGCATGCAGGTAAGCCCTGCTTAACTTGTAGTCTTTCTTTCTATTATATGTTATAGAAGTGTCATTCCCCACACTCCTTACAATGGGGAGTGTGCTGTAGCGAGGCAAACTCATTGATGTATATATATATACCTCATTGTTACGAGAGATTTTCTCCGCATCCTTTATTGCAGGGGCCGTGGACTTGCTAGTATTGTCCAAGTTTTTGGTATCCTGGGATTAGTATCCAGCCAGTTAGAATAGGAAATTCTTCCCAGCTTAGGATGAGTTTCACATTTCTAGGGCAAAGTTTTGTACTAATGTAGGAATAAATTGCAAAATTTGGAAAATAATTTGCATTTTCCCTAACCATACAAATGTGAGTCCTTTAACTGAATTTTCTCCCCCATCACCTACCCCTCTAGAAGTCCCGACTGCAATCAAAGTGACTGCTCAATGAGCAAGGAGAGCGCCGGGGCTTCCCCGCTCCAAGCTAGTAACTACCAGCCACCTGTTTACATCTCATTATGAAAGTTTAACATCTGAGTAATTCAGCTTTGCTGATATCTATCATTTTTAAAGGACTATGTGCTGGTGTTAGTAAATGCTCAGAAGTGGGTGGGTGAATCTCAGTCATTGTGTAATAATTTTGTTTGTTTTTTTAATATTCTGTTCTTTCCTTATCTATTTCATTATTTATATTTGTTTTTATTTTTCTACTCCATTGCTTTCTTAACTTTCTCTATATTTTATCCATTAGTATATATAATTATTACAGGTAATTGCTTTCTGTATTTAGTGGCATTTTAAAGTTTTTATTGTTAATTAGGAAAATTATATAATTTTCTACCCAGTCTTTTTATAAAGTTATTTTAGTGTCCAAGGACCCACGTGCAATCCACCACTCTCCTTCCCTCAACCCTGAAACCAAAGGACTCCCCTCCTTTCCCTGAGTTTGCTCTTGGGTTTTTGGAGGACTGAGGAAAATTTATAGAAGCTTTATGGGTAATTAAAAAAAATAGTAGGTAGATTTTGACATAGCATATCATATGTTTAAAGAGGTTCGTTAACAAAAGTGTTGTGTTTGCAAATAAGAAGGTTATTACAAATAATCAGCTCTGTATTAGATTCTAGAGGGAGGGATAGAGCAATCTATAGGGGGGGGGATAGAGAATTGATTGCATTGATATTGCGTTAAACTGCTTTGAACTGAAGTATTATTTGCTTACATTTATTATAAGTGTACATTATATCATTGCATATTTTTTTTTTTCATATTCCTAGAGTTTAGTCATCACCTACTATCCACAGATTTGCTATCATTGGGATTCTCTCTGAACATTTTACCTGTGGATAAGGAAGGCTTACTGTATAACATTTTTGGTTGTGTACTCAGTATTGAAGGGAGGGAAATGGTGGCTAGGTAGAAATTTTAAAAAGAAGGATATGAAGGGCTCAGAACCTCAGAAAATTTGGTGTTTAGTATTACTAAACAACAATTAACAAGTTTCAGTAATCCCAGCAATCTGAATTTTGAATATATACTTACTTTATTATGATTTTTTTGGCTATTTTGCATGGTTTGCATATTGTGCTAATCTTCATGTTACTGTACTTGTTAATAACCATTGCTCAAGATCACAAAAATTTATTTTTTATCCGATACAGTAAGTTTGTTCCGATTGATTTATGAAAAATATGTGGAGGAGGAAACCAAAAGTAAATTTGTTCCTACTCTTATACAAACCTTTCGTCCTTTGTAATAGGGAAATGTCTTCAAGGAAGCTGGAAGAGCCGTTGAATTTAATGTCAAGGAAATTAACGAAAGGTGTGTGAGCAAGCGCCCAGGCTGTTGTAAGTTCTTCACATTTGTCTCCAGTCATATCGAGTATGGACATACTGTTGTACTCTAACCAAAGGGTTTAATCTTTTACTTTTTCTTTGCCTAAAATTAATATTGACTTTCGCAGTTTGTGGTTATGAATGTGAAGCAAGAGATTACTACTTGCTAGGAAAAGGGTGGATGCGGCAACCAGTTTATGGTAAATTGTCTGTAAATCCGCACACACGCTATGTGTCTTGTAGGGGCAGGACTGTTTGCAATCATTCCTGTGTGCTGTGTATAGGTCATGGCCTTCTGTGTAGTAGCAGATGTATGCTTTGATGGGAAGAAGAAAGCTAAGCTTTCTTCAGTGTCTTGTTTTGGCACTGCTTAAGAAGACCCCAAAGAAGTCTCGCCTTTTTTTTTTTTCTTTTTAGTGCACTACCACTGCTTATGTGCATACGCCTTTGGTGTTGTCCCTGGGGAGGATGTGACAGGAGCAAGGAGACCTAGAATTTATGTCGGTAGGTTTTTCAGGTTCTGGTGGCATATAAAGCTCCCAGTAATAACCACACCCTATTGGAAGATGGGACCTCTTCTCCTGTTGCTGTGCAGGCTGCCGATGATAATTTTGACCTAAGGAAGAGTTGGGCCCCTATGACCTTGTTAAGAGAGCTTATAGCCAAGGCTACCTTGCTAACAGGGTCCTCAGTGCCTCTCTCATGTGGGGATGCCAGTGATTAAGGGTGTAATGGGAGTGACCCCATTGGTGGTACCTCCTGTGATCCCCAGTCCAAAGTACTGTGAAAGCCCGCTTTAGACATCAGTCCCACTACCGGCAGAACAGGCTCCAGTGTGCATCAGTGCCATCCCTTGGCCGAAGTCATCAGCGTGTGTTGTTCCGGTACCTGGTGTCATCCCTGATCTAGTCGCCCTGTGTCTGTCACCATGACCCCTATACCCGTCACCCCAACCGTTTGTGCCTGTTGTTCTGTAGCCTATATCCCCCACTCCCTCTGTGCCTGTGACCCCATCCTTTGTGTCTGTCTCAAGCCCTCATGAGTGTGCCTACCCCCTCCCCTATGGCCATGTTGCATTGACTATTGGAGCAATGAGTGTGGTTTCTCTCTTTAGGAGAGCATTGTCATCGATAGTCACTCAGATCTTGACTCCTCCTCTTGCAGAGCCTGAGGTAAGGGTTAATAAGAGGAAGAAACATGCGATGTTCTTCTTTCTCTTCTAACTGTTATCCTATCCTTGTCCTCCTTATTGTCTTCTGAATCTATTTTGGATGCTCCTTCGAAGGAGAAGTTGAAGTAGTCCAGGAAGACCAGTCATAGTTGTAAGGAAAGGACTCCTACGACACCACCTCTTATATTAGTGGGTGAAGACACCTGGTTGATTTGGGGCTAGAGCAATGTCCCTATGTTTCATCTCACCTGGGTCGTGGCCTGTGTTTCTCCGGCTACTCCCTGATAGCCAGGTGGATCAGAGGTGTATGAAGCTGTATACCTTTTATTACTCAGGTGATAAAGTAACTTCTGCTCCCTCACTCACCCTTCCTACCTAGACAGTGGACTAGTGCTCCCTCCTTGATTCGAAATACTTTAGTAGACCAGCTTTAGAGTATTGTACAGGTTGAGACTGTAATGGAAGACCGCTATTCGGTGGTGAAGGGGCTGGTACTCCAGGGTCATCTCCCAGCCCCAATCAGTAGAGGGAAGAGTACAAACTGCTATTGCTGCTCTACTGTGATTAGTGTCAGATATTTTGCCACTGCTAGACCCTGATCATGACTGCCCCCCACCTCTTTCTAAAAGGACCTTGTGCATGCACAACCTTTTCAAATCATCTAACGGGGACCTTCCAGGAAAAGGGCAGTGGAAAGAGGGGAGGGAGAGGGAAACACTGGTGTCAGTGTTCTCCCTCTCTTGCTGTCGAGAGTTAGAAATTGCTTGTCTTGCCATTGGACAACCTGGCTTAAGCCTTGTGTAGCGAGTCCTTCTGGATGGCCACTTACTACCTTTCCTGGACTCTCGGCACCCACTTATGTAACGTACTGATTGTTTTCTCGTCCGACCCTCAAATCTCACTGAACAGAAATAGAAGGAATTTTGGAAAAGAATGCACTTGAAGTCATTTGAGACTAGTCTCTGAGCTTCTACAGTGACAGGTCATTGACCTCTCTCCACTGATCAAATTATTGTGTCAAATGCAGTGCAGCATGAAAACGAGTTCTGTTCTGAGTTCCACCAGTGAAGGAGTCTTTTAAGTACCCAGCCATCAATCTTCAGAAGTACAGGTACCCCTGCTTCGCCCTCTAGGGTACAATATACCATTTTAAGTCCTTCAGGGTCTGGCATATGGAACCTTTCAAAGTCCCTCTCAGCGACGAAAGCTGGCCAACAATTCTTCCATGCTGAATTAGAGTTTTTCGTGTGACACCCCCTGTCATGCATCATCAATAATTTTTAAGCAATGGACAATATTGAAATGTTCCTTCTAAAACTCACGAAGAGTGAGATTGGTGTTGTCTGTGACAGAAGCATTTCTTGAACAAATGCTTTGCGTACAGTTTTTCAAAGTTGGAAATTACTTGTTGGTCCATGGGCTGGAGGAGTGGCGTGGTGTTGGACAGGAGATAAAGGACCTTGATGAACCTGTTCTCATCAAGAATGTCCTCTTTGAGACCAGGAACATTTCATTGGCAGGCTTTTCTCGGCCAAATATTTTTTGACTGCCGGACCAAAGCAGAGATTAACCTATTCTGTGAAGAAATGCCGAGTAACCCAAGCCTTAGCATTAGCACTCCTCATCACTTGCAGTTTTTCTTTCAAGATCCTTTGGCTCTTGAAAGCATGTGGGTTTTCTGAGCGGTACACCAGCAGTGGCTTGACCTTAGTCACCACTGGCATTGGCACACAAGGCTAGAGTTAACCGGTCCTTCATGGGTTTATGGCCTGGTAGTCTCTTCTCCTCTGCCGTGATGAATGTCCTCCTGGGCACCTTCTTCCAGAAAAGGCCAGTTTCATCGCAGTTGAACACTTGTTAGGGGATGTATCTTTGTTCTGCGATAACTGAGGCAAAGGTTTTGACGTAGTCCTCCGCGGCTTTCGAGTCAGAACTTGCTGCTTCCCCATGCCTCACAACCGAGTGTATCCCAGTCCATTTTTTGAAATTATCCAACCAGCCACGACTGGCTTTGAATGTTTCCACTGGCGTCGAAGTCTCCCCTCTCTCTGCTGCTTGCTTTTCTTTTCAAGTCGTCGTAGATTCTGTTGGCCTTTTCACAGATGATCATCTCAATCTCGATGTCTCCCGCCAACTGTTTTTCCATATTAAAAGAAGCCTCTCCATCTCGTCATGAATATCACTGCGCAGCTTGGAAAGGATGGTTAGTCCTTTGGAGGGCTTGGTGCTCTTTATAGCACCTTCTGCTAAGGATGGTACATATTGTTGATGTACTCCTCTCATATTGGCGAGCCAGCTCAGTCACTCGTACACCACTCTCATGTTTTTCAATTATTTCAATTATTTCATGCTTTATCTCTATTGTCATCTTACGCTTTTTCTTTTCACTACCCTTGTCTGCACTCGCTTGCTTTGGACCGATTGCATATTCACTTGTTTCTGTACTGATTAATGCAAAAAAAAACATATAAAATGCAAACACTACGGCTGATGCTCCCAGATAACTTTACTCGACGGAGATCCAACGGGAAAGAGCGAGTAATGCTGTCTGGGTGAGCAGCCTCTCGCACACTCAGCCACCTAGCAGCTGCATAGGGAACCGTCTCGTATCCTCGTATCTCAAATTTGTCTCGTATCTCGGGGCAAAAGTTTGGTCGAAACTTTCTTCGTATCTCAAATATCTCGTATCTTGGGACACTTCGTATGTCAAGGTATTACTGTATCTTGACAGTTGGCTGATCCTGATCTTCTCCATATGCCAGTTGCAATAGAATTGAGATCGCCTGCTCAGATGTTGTCATGGTATTTTGCTTCGTGATGACTGGGAGAAGTCGAATCTCATACCCAAGCAGAGGTTGAAGTACCTGGTCATGCTGATACACAATAGTAGCCAGAGTCTTTCTGTCAGACGATGGCATTAGTAAGCTCAAGGAGGCTGCGCCACCGTTCCTGTCCAAGACTACTCCCAGCTCGGCGCTGGCAGTTTCTTGTCGACCGCAGTTCTTTGCTTGAGAAGCTCGTTATTCATGGCCACCTCCATCAGAGATCTCTTCAGTGGTGTTTGAAGGATCACTGGTCAGCCTTCAGGGATCACCCTTACTTTTGTGTTCCAGTAGGGAAGGATGCTCTATTTGTTCTTATTTGTGACTGAATGAGAAAAACCTCAACAGGCGCGTCCCATACGATTTCCCGCCTTCAGATGTGCAACTGTTCTCGTATGTATTGAAGAAGGGGTGGGGCGAAGAACTGAATGACCTGGTTGTCTCAGGAGTGGGATCAGAAGAAGAGAAGCATCTGCACATCAACATTCTAGAAATGCAAGCAGCCTCTCTAGCGAGGCAAGCATTCCAAGAACATTTGAGGTGGCACTCTGTAGTGGCTCATATCAACAAGCAAGGGGGCATAATTTCACACCCCCTCTGCGAGCTGATCAAACGTATGCACATCTGGGTGGCGTTCCATGCCTTAATGTTGTCAGTGAGATACATTCCATGCAATAGGAATGCAGTAGCAAACACGCTGTCGCCATGGACAGGCTGTAGGGTCGGAGTAGCCTCCACATCCTTGCGTGATGGAAAGGCTTCTTGCTCTGTGGGGTTCTCCACGAATCGACCTGTTTGTTCCACAGCTTATCAGGATGCTCCCCGTGTTTTGTTCTCCCATTCCAGACCCGTGGGTCATTTTTGAAGGTGCCTTCCAACACCCATGGGATCACCTGGAAGCTTACGCCTTTTTTCTCGTCGAGCCGGATCCACCCACTAATTAACCTAGATTTGATTGCGCTAGAACTCTTGATACTAGTCAACGTCCTAAGAGAACGACCCCAATGGTCTACAGTTCTATGTCAGCTGCATCTTCAGAGGTACCACCAATTTTTGAAGCTTCAGGAAATTCACGGTGGGAGAGTATCCAGCATCTCCGAGCGAAAGGCTTTTTGTGAGTCACTGCACAGATGTTTGGATATCGCGAAGGTCCTCTGCTGCTTTTTACCTTGAAAAGTAGGCCATGTTCTGCTGTTGGTGTTGGAGAAGGAATACTTCTCTGGTCGGAGCATCTTCTTCGCTGAGAGTATAGTCTTCTCTCCCTTGTGGGAGTCGTCTATGCTCATGAGGAGTTTCAAGGAGTCTTTTTTACTCAGGGACCTCAGGCCCCTTGTCCTTAAGGCTCTTACTCATACCCCAGTCGAGCCTTTGAGAAGGTGGTCAGACAAGGATCTGACTCTCAAGACTTTCGTTTTTGTAGGGTTACCATTAGTGAAGAGAGTAGCAAGTTGCATGGTCTCTCTTATTTAGTCACCCTTGCTGAGGGGTGTAAGGAGTTCTCCTTTAGTTTTGTGCCTGAGTTCATGATCTGAACCAGTCGATGCACTACCCAGGTTCGAGACTTTCACCATCCCTTTTTACGTGAAGTGTCAGATGGCGATTGAGAGGAGGTGCTTTTGTATCCTGTGATGACTCTGCAGTTCTATCTGAAGAGGATCCAACATCTCGGGCTTGAGTGTCGGTGATTCATCCTTATCTTGGCAGAACCAGTAAAGAGGTGTCAAGGAACATGATCTCTCTGACTTCGTGAGACTATCCTTAAAGTGTTTGCCTTGTTTTCTGAAGGGGTCAAGGTACTAGCTGGGACCAGGGCTCACATATTCAGGGTTATAGGCCCAACCCTGGGTTTTAAGAGGAATCATGATGTCAGCTAGGTGTTGAAGGCGAGGTTGTGGAAATACTGTACCAAGAACCCTTTACGGCATTTTACCTATGGGAGTATACTGTACTTACAAGTCCATTAGCACCTTTCTTGATACTGAGGTGGATACTCAAGTAGTTGTGTAGCCAGCCCAGCCCCCACATAGGCCAGGAAGTATCTTTTCTTTGGTAATATCTAGATATGTCTGGAATGAAAGGTAGAATTGCTGGCTCTTTTCCTTCCGTTTTTCTTCCCCGTCCTTTGCGGACGAAGTGGCTGAAACATTACTAGCTGGATCTGACTTAATGCTGGTAAGCTATACTTCTGAGCTCCTTAGAGCATGGTGGAATATATATCAACCCACTGATTATCAAATACCAGGTATAAGTTGTCCTTGGGTTACAATGAGATCCATTCCTATGCCATGGTGTAAGTTGGATTTGAATTACATATACATTCATACATACATACACATATACGGTATATATATATATATATATATATATATATATATATATATATATATATATATATATATATATATATATATACTGTATATACACTCACTCTCTCTTACTGCATATGTACAATATACTTTAAATGATAGAGAAAAAAATCCCTTACAATTCGTAAATTACTGTACCCTATACTGTATACAGTAATGTACCTACACTTATACTGTAGTATACAATAAGTAATACACATAACAAAACCATACCTTTATTCCTGTGATGGGCCTGCACACTGCCATAAGAAGTCTCCCTTTCCACACATTAAACACACCATAAAAGGTTGAAAGAAATACAAAAAAAGAGTAGCTCTAAAATCCTGTATGGCGATCTAATGCTAAAGTGACATGCAACACACTACTCTGTGGCATTAGATGCTCTCTACGTCGGAAAGTAGTCCATTGTATCAAAAAACCAAATGTCGTAATTCTTAATTATGAGGTTTTTTTAAAGCGCCTTATGGGAGCCTGTTCATAATAGGAAATTTTCATAATTTAGGACCTACATAACCCGAGGACTTCTTTATTCCAGACTGGTATCCTCTTTTGGGAGGGGTCCCCTCCTTTGACCATCTCTTCCCAATCGTCTTGTCAGGCCATGCCCTATCAGCCTATTCATTCTTATGATATACAGGTAAGGGGTTGCTGAGTCATCTTTGCCCCCTACAGGAATAGGCAGTCTTAACATTTCCATGAAAGAAAAAGAACCAGCAGTTCATTTTTGGGGACTTCCGACCTACCAATCAGCGAGTCTGTCTATATTAAAGGATGAAAGGTTTGAATTAGATTTTTAAAGCAATTTGTATATTTTCTAGTTACACAAACTTGTACTTAGCCACCTCAACCACTGTTCTCAACCTGAGCCAAAAGTAAAAAATGGAGAGCTTCTGACAGGCGGACTACCAGGGCCAATTGCCCTCGCTCACTACCTGTCGTTGGATACCTCATTAATGAATTCAATGGCAATTCCGGCTCTGCTGAAGACATTTCCCTAATTTAAAGGAACTTGGTTTTGTATAGATAGGAAAAATACAAATTACTTTGAAAATTTTTATTTTAAGATTATTTATACTACTGTAATGATTTTTCACACTACGGTAGCAATGATTTAGGTTTATTGCAGTGTCCCTGATCACATGTTGCCTCATATCCATGCAACACAATCCCAGTTTAGCCAAATTGTACCAATTGATAATGTGATGGCCCCACTTCTCACATTTCCCATAGATCATTAATGGGTGGCATAGGTGATAGAAGCTGCAGGTGAGAGTTAGTGAAGCCCTGGGAACCTTTCACCTCAATGAATTGTGGTCAGACTTGCCTTCTATTTCTAGTAATTTGATTTTTCTTTAGCCCCTATCAGACTAGAATGATATGGAAAATATAGTAATTGTTCTTGAAACTTAGATAAAGGTTTTATTCGAATGTCCAGGCCTCCCCACTTATAAAATTGGAGGACCTAATGTGATCAAGCAAGGGAAAACTTTTCTATTAAACTTTGTCCCTTAGTGCTGGGTCAGGTTTTAATGAACTGACAACCCAAGGCACTGAGGGTAATGTGCAACCACACGAGTAAGGACTTCTGTGGCCACAAAGCATGTAGGTCTCATGCCCCCTGCACCAAACTGACCGAAATCCTGCGGTACTGGGACCCCCCCCAGACTGCAACATATGCCGGACCTTGGTGACCGAAGGTTTCGACGACCCCAAGTCAGCAGAGTCGAGGGATGCAGCACGAGCAAAACTGCGCAGATGGGTACGAGGGCTCCAAAAGAACCTTACGGGACCGTACCTTCCTAATGAAAGGATGCACGACGTGCTGTTCCCGAAAGTGGGTAGTGAAGCTGTCGTACCCCAGGCACGACCTGAACTCCCCTGCGTCCAGATTGCCGTCAAGACGGAAGTCAGTGATGCGTTACAAGGCATGAACATCCACCAGGAAAGGATATCTGAAGTGTCCACGGACACTGAAAAGGATCTTCTCAAGAATGATCCTGAGGAGGAGTCTACTCTACCTCCCGATGAAGATGATGAAGTCGAATCAGAGTTCCTTCCGTCTGTGCCGGCACCGGAGCCGTTACCATCAACAACCTCTGCCCCTCCATCAGACGACACGAGACAGGCACTGGCCAATCTTACGGCTCTAATGGAGAACATTCGCAAGCATGGCGAAGCTAGGGAAGCGAGACTTGAGAGAGAGCTCCGTGATGCTCGACTCTCTGCCTCCCGTGGGACATACAAGAGACTCAGAGTCCAAGACTTCCCACCCTGCTCCGAAACTAATCCCTGGAGGTATGCAGAGTTCATGCCGATCACCAACGGCAAACTCTACATATCGGAGCAGATGGGAGCCGTCCCCCTAGATGACATTCAGTTCTGGCCAAGCTTCAATGCTTACCCAGACTGCTTCATTCGACTGAAGCAGGAGCCAGCGTCAAAGGAAAAGATGGAACCCAAGGAGGTCATGGTATTCGAAAACGACAAGGCACAGGCTCTCTTGTCGAGCAGCCTAAAGAAGGTGGGCTACACGAACTCTAAGGTGTCTGCCCTGAGCAAGAAACATCCTACCTTTCTTGCTCCAGCTTCAATAGCCTTCCACTTTACATCGAAGGCTTTTAAAGCTGTTGCCAAGGCAGTAGAGGCAGGCAAACCTTGTCCTACACTGGAAGAGTGTAGACCCCTGTTGTTAGCCCTGCCCATGGAGGATAAGGAGTGGAAAGAAGTTCACCTAACCTTCTCGGTAGGGAAGCTGGATGCAGATATCGCTGGACGTCGGTTCAATGAATCTCCCAAAGTTGTCAGACTTTCTCTTGCGTAGGGAGCAAGAGATGAAGGAGAGACTAGCGGCATCCCTATCCTTACAGAAATGTATGCTGTGCGCAGGCTTAAAGAGCACCCCAGACATGAACATGGTCATGGCCAAGATGCACATGGCCACCTTAGTAAAGGACCTGTACGGCTTTATTAAAGCCAGGAGAGCATGCAGAGAGTTCGTGTTTGCTACAGCAATTGTGAAACGAATCCAAGAAGCTGATAGCTTCCAAAATCTGGGGTAAAGACCTCTTCCCAAATGAAGTGGTCAAGGAGGTAGTTGACAACACCACCACGGAGAATAGAAATTTTCTCCAGAAGTGGGGCATGTCATCTAAACGAAAGTCTTCCTCGGATGCGGGTCCCCAACCTAAGAGGAAGACCAAGAGACCTAGACTACCCTCTTGGCCTGCCCAGCAACAACATCCCACAGTCACCATGACCGCAATGCCCCAAGTGGTTGCTCAACCGCAAACCACTTTCCAGATGGTGCCTCAACAACTGGTTGCCCAGTCACCAGCATTCAACCCTGGGTTTGAGAGGCAGACCACTACCTTTCATCCCAAAGGTAGAGGTTACAGACGGGGCTCCTCAAAACACCCCTCATGAGGTAAGGCAGGACGCGGTCAGGGAGGTAAATCCTCCGGACAACCGAAGCAATGAGATGCTTCAGGTAGGAGGAAGGCTCCAACAATTTCAGGATCGTTGGACCTTCGATCCTTGGGCCCACAGCCTAATCAAGAACAGACTTGGATGGAGCTGGAGCAAGGCTCCACCATCATTTCCTCAATTCTTCCAACACTCCACCCCCTCACTGGAAGAATATACCCTAGAACTACTGAGCAAACGAGTAATAAGGAGGGCAAAGTCCATCAAATTCCAGGGAAGGCTGTTTTGTGTTCCCAAGAAGGACTCAGACAAACTCAGAGTCATTCTGGACTTGTCGCCACTCAACAAGTTCAGGATGTTAACCCTTCAGCACATAAGGACCCTGTTACCAAAAGGGGCATACACAGTCTCAATATACCTGGCAGATGCTTACTGAATGTTCCAGTCAGCCGCCCCCTCTCCTCCTACCTAGGATTCAAGCTACAGAAGAAAAAGTACATCTTCAGAGCCATGCCCTTCAGACTAAACATAGCCCCAAGGATCTTCATGAAACTTGCAGATGCAGTCGTTTAACAACTACGCCTAGAAGGCGTTCAGGTAGCAGCATACCTGGACGACTGGCTGGTGTGGGCAGCATCCAGGACGGCTTGTCTGCAAGCATCCAAGAAAGTGATCCAGTTCCTGGAACATCTGGGATTCAAGATCAACCTCAAGAAGTCTCGACTTTCTCCAGCTCAGGAGTTTCAATGGCTGGGAATCCATTGGAACTTGAAGTCACACAGTCTCTCCATTCCCCCAGGGGGAAGAGGAGAGATTGTAGGGTCTGTCAAGATACTACTAAAATCCAACAGGATCTCAAGACACCAACAGGAAAGAGTATTGGGCTCTCTCCAGTTTGCAGCAGTGACAGACCCAGTGCTAAAAGCACAGCTGAAAGATGCGTCAGGAGTCTGGAGAAGATATGCATCAAACGCTCGAAGACATAAAAAAAGACCGATACCGACCTTACTACGATCACTTCTCAAGCCATGGCCGAAGGCCAAGAACCTAAAAAGGACTGTACCCTTACAACCACTTCCACCATCGATAACCATCCACACTGATGCCTCGACGGAGGGATGGGGAGGTCACTCCCATCAAAGGAAAGTCCAAGGGACTTGGTCTTCTCTGTTCAAGACCTTTCACATCAACATTTTGGAGGCCATGGCAGTCCTTTTGACGTTGAAAAAACTCTCTCCTCGCAGATCAGCCCATGTCAGGCTGATCCTGGACAGCGAAGTGATAATGAGGTGTCTGAATCGACAAGGCTCGAGATCGCCCCATATCAACCATGTGATATTAGCCATCTTCCGTCTAGCGGAAAAGAAGAGATGTTACCTATCAGCAGTTCACCTTCAAGGGTTCTGCAATGTGACGGCGGACGCTTTATCCAGGCTCAAACTGATAGAGTCAGAATGGTCCCTAGACGCAGACTCATTCTCCTTCATCTTACAACAAGTCCCGGAACTGCAGATCGACCTCTTCGCGACGAGCGATAAGAAGAAACTACCTCGATATGTAGCCCCATACGAGAACCCTCTAGCGGAGGCGATGGACGCCATGTCCCTCGATTGGAACAAATGGAACCGGATTTACCTGTTCCCTCGGACCAATCTCCTACTGAAGGTCCTCAACAGGCTGTGATCCTTCGAAGGAACGGCAGCTCTAGTGGCGCCCAAGTGGCCTAAGAGCAACTGGTTCCCTCTGATAATAGAACTGAAGCTGAGGCTGGTCCCTCTACCGAACACAGTACTATCTCAACGGGTGCAGAAGTCAACTGTCTTCGCTTCATCACAGAGAACCCAAAACTTTCCTCTCATGATTTTCTCGCCCTAGCAGTTAAGAAAAGAATGGGATCTCCAAAGGCAGTATAGACTTTTTAGAAGAATACAAGTCCAAGTCAACCAGAAGACAATATGAATCGTCTTGGAAAAAGTGGGTTGCTTTCGTCAAAGCAAAAGGACCGAAAGAAATCTCCGTAGACGTTTGTCTGTCCTTCTTTATCCACCTTCAGAACAAGGCCTGGCAGCCAACACGATAACTACGTGCAAGTCAGCGCTGACTAGACCTCTTCTATACGCCTTTCAAGTAGACCTGTCGAACGAAATATTTAACAAGATCCCAAAGGCATGCTCTAGACTCAGGCCTGCAGCTTCTCCGAAGCCCATTTCATGGTCCTTGGGTAAGGTCCTACGTTATGCCTCAACAGTGAACAATGAAGATTGCTCTCTCAAGGATCTAACTCAAAAAGTTATTTTCCTGTTCGCTAGTGCCTCGGGCTAGAGTTAGTGAAATAGTGGCCCTATCCAGAAACGAGGGCCATATTCAGTTCACAGAAGTGGGAGAATTGAATCTCTTTCCTGATCCAACCTTTGTCGCCAAAAACGAGCTACCCACTAAGCTATGGGGTCCATGGAGAATCTGCCCTCTGAAGGAAGATGTCTCTCTGTGTCCAGTAGAATGTCTAAAGGTCTATTTTCAAAGAACTTCAGACTTCAGGGGAGGACAGCTCTTTAAAGGAGAAACTTCAGGATCAAACTTATCC
Organism: Palaemon carinicauda; assembly: GCF_036898095.1. Lineage (NCBI taxonomy): Eukaryota > Metazoa > Arthropoda > Malacostraca > Decapoda > Palaemonidae > Palaemon > Palaemon carinicauda. The sequence continues at coordinate 30,433,892 of NC_090728.1, forward strand.
CTAAAACAACTGAGGGCGAAGCTCACCTAATTTATTCGCAGAGCTGATCCTGACAATACACCCGCTTGTCATGATTCAAGAAAAATTGCTTCATCACTGAACCTTTTTTCAGTATATCGACTTTGAGCGTCTTGCATGAGTTGAAGCATTACGTGGTGGCGGCAGGTAGTGTATTAAAACCTGTCGTCTAGTGCTGCGATGAACAGTGAATTGATTGGTACTATCAATTATGGTGTAAAGGTGTTGACACATTCCAGTGCAATACCTTTTAAGTGAGTCACCATGGTGACACTTAAAGACTGTTCTAAAACCTCAGGTGTAGAATTATACAAATAATACTTGTGCCATGTGTACTTTACACAGTGTTGATAATATCCAACAATTACAGAAAGCTATATTAGAATTTTTTATTAAATTTTCAAATTTCATAATGGCACTATCGTTTCTTCCCTTCAGGTAGAAATTTTTTCTGTATCAAGTTGTATATATATGTATGATTCTCCTAATATATATTAATATATATTACAGATGCTATTCTATATTTAGTTATTTTTTCGTGAATAAATGTCTATTAATGTGTAATTGCATCTTTTTTCGCTTCACAATTAACACAAAGTATAGCCAGAGTTTTCTTACTTACTTACCTAAGTATACCTCATATTATTGTATGTTTACGGACAATAAATATAGTTGATACTTTTGTTCCAGCAAGTATATACAAACTGTAAGACACTTGTATATCTAGTTGATACTATGTTTCTTCATACAGTCTATGCAAACCTTGAGACCCATTTTCTACTGTCTAGTATGACTCTTCCCTGCAGGGGACAGGAAGCCCTAACATGGCCTATGATTAGTGGTACATGACGTATAATGGTAACGTCATATGTCTCAATGGTCCGGATGACCATAGAAAAATCTGTCCCAAGGTTGAGGCCCATATGAAAATCCACAGATACAGTACAGTACTTTCTAGTAATTCTCTGGTAAACTTCCATCAGGACGACATGGCCTGAGCCCCAAAAACGGATTTTGAGCGAAGCGACAAATCTATTTTTGGGTGAGATAGCCATGTCGTCCTGATGGCCCTGCCCTCCTTTTCCATAGAAAAAGCATAGGCAAGATCCCTCCCGAAACTAGTATATCTGTAGCACCATGCTCAATGCTACAAGGAATAGGCGCCATCTTGGATACTCGTAATAGTACGGGAGGAAGGGTAACCTTGATAACGGCTCCCCTTCTGTTTACGCCACTCTTCCCCCTCGAAAAGAAAACGCTATTCGTGGTGAAGATTGCTATGTGTCATAGCAAGCATACATCCCCTGATATGCAATATCCTTAAGAGAAATTTTAAGGATATTCGCGCCAGGAGTTAGAATTTTGGAGACCTAAAGGTCAATTCTCTGGGAATATCACTGTAGCCACATATCCCTTAGAAAGCTACCAATAGGAACCTTCCATCAGGACGACATGGCTATCTCACCAAAAATAGATTTTTTGCTTCGCTCAAAATCCATTAATATGAAGTAAAAAGTTAGAATAGGCCTTGCCTACGCAATATAAGAAGAAATTATTGGACTAAGGTTATCCATTTTTTTCTTTTATACTTTCTTTTTATGAATGTAAAGTTATTTGAACAGATTATAAGGCCTAAGTGTAGTGACCAATTTCTGAGTAGTCTTTCTGTGCAGACAATGATTAGGCTTATTTCTTTTATTTCTTAAAAACCCCACTAAGGGATATCGTAGGGTCAGACTGTTGAATCTGGTAATAAAAGTATAGATCTATTGATTAGTCACGTTATGGAGAATTAAGTGGCTCTTATTAGCCTAATCATCCAACAGCTTCTTAGGCCTATGCGTAGTGACCTATTTCTGAGGAGGAAAGTGTTGTTTAGTCCCAGTCCTGAATTTTTCAATGATTTAAAGGAAATTTATGGGAAATAGTTGAAACGAGGTATTGATGGGATTATGAAATTAGTTCAGATTTTCGGGGAATTAAACATTGATGTTCCAGAGGATATGAAGTTCTTTATTAGGTGCGTAATACATTGTAGGATGAAGATATTAGATGCCGGAAGGAAGTCAGAATTTCTTAAAAAAGTTGTAAACGAAATGAAAAAATTCTTTAGTAATATTATGCTAATTCAATAAAAGTCTCTATTTTTTTTTCTTAATATTCATACATCCTCGTTACTTTAGTTATTTTTATTCCGACAAGATTATATTTGGTATGGCAAGGTCTTAGATATCTTGATATAGCTGTTTTAAGTGATAGAGAGAGAGAGAAAAAAAAATCCATGTATGGAAATTGTGAACACCAGAATAGCAACAAATTACTGTCAAAACAACCACTAAGTGCACTGCCCAGTCGACTTGCACCAGTGACGTCAGAGTGCGGGAACTGAGCGACCAATGGTCTCATCTTATGTTATTCCATCCTGGTTTAGAGATCTGCTGAATCGGAGCACTGGTGACCCACAAGATTTTTTGGGAAGAAGAACATTTAGAACTCCCTGCTCGTGTACGTGAGCATTCCGTTCACGATCGTGAGCATTTCCCTCGCAAACGTTCAGCTCGTGTCCGCTAGCGTCAGGTGATTCTGAATGCCGTCCTTGTGGATGTCTAGATAATGAACGTCCATATAGTGACTGAGATCGCGAGCGTAACTCTCGTGAACATGAGCTTAAATCTTTTTGTTGTATAGCTTGTGGTCTTGAACTTCTTAGAACGCCTTCGGAAAGAACAACACCGAGACCGTGATAACCTTCGGTCTCGTGAGCGTGAAGTCCTAGAGTTATGACGTCTTTGTGAAGTGGGTTGAGAGAGTGATAACCTTTGACCTCTTATGTTAACGTCGAATTGTCGTGAATGACATCCTGATTGACCAGGAATACTAGGTGATGAGTCTCACCCCAGCTATCTTTGAACAGAATAAATTCCGTTCCTATCACTGGATTGTCGCAAACGACATCTCAAGAGTGACTGACCAGGAAGATGAGTTGATGAGTCTCGTTCCTGTGATCGTTAATTAGATGAAATTCTGATCTCATCATTGGATTGTTGCGAACGACATCCTGACTGACCAGGAAGACTAGGTGATGAGTCTCACCAATGCGATCTTTGAACAGAATAAATTTTGTTGTCATCATTGGATTGTCGGGAATGACATCCTTACCGACCAGGAAAATGATGTGATGAGTCTCATCCCCGCAATCGATGATCAGATGAAAGTGTGCCCACCTGGAACAACATCCTTACCAACCAGGAAGATGAGGTGATGAGTCTCATCCCCGCAATCGATGATTAGATGAAAGTGTGTCCACCTGGAGACCTTCTGCAGCAGCAGTAGGAAGGAGGTTAGCCTGCAGGCTGGAAACATTCCTAAGGGGAGAAACATTGGCCTGTAAATTAGGAGACGACGATGTCACAGGATGGCATAGAAGCCTCGTCATTGGCAGGAGGCAATCCGGAGGGCGAAAGGAGAACCTAGCAAATGCCCAGGCCGAATTTAGCAATAGGCAAAGAATCCATCTCGGCCACATGTTGAAGGAGATGCAGAAGTGCTTTCTTCGAAGGGGAAGAAAAAACCCCCAAGGATAGCCAAGCCTGCAAAACGTCTGAAATAGAGAAGGGCATCTTAGCAGAAGAAGTTGTTTCTCTAGGGGAAGCAACAACACCCCCAAGTCCGTGAGATCGCCCAGGAGTTAAAGGGACTGCGCTCCTATTTGGTGATTCCTCGGAGGAAGGCAGTTGAGAAAGCGCTTCGGAAAGAGGTGTAGGAGAGTGGAAAGAAAGGAGGAAGCTCGTAAATGCTTCGCCTCCAAATTAAACTCTGAGAGAGACTGACCGTTCTTAGCCCTCCTCTTCTTGCGTCACCCAAACTTCTTCCACTGGGAAGCATACCACTACCTACACTCGTCACAACTCCATCAATGACATGAAGCCTGTAAGGGCGACCCTCGCAACCAGGGCATGATCGCATTGAAGCATTAGTGAAGATACACAATTACACCAAAAAAACGAAAATCAGCTTAAAATGAGTGTGAACAACAATGCACGTCAATATCCATGGCAACCTGAGGAGGAGAGATAGGAGACAACCTCTCTCTCGAAGGAAAAGAGAAAATGTAACTAGTTTCACCTCTCCGTTAGTATATATACAGGTGGCTGGTACCACTAGCCGAGCCTGGGTAGGGTTGCCACCTCGCACCAAAAAGTCTAATTGGTTACCTTCCAGATTTGCCAAAAGATATATCTATATATACATAATGGAAGGTTTGTATTAGTTTTTACCACAGTGAATGGATATACAGTTTGGATAATGACGTAACCTCGTTCAAGAGTATTTTTCAATATTTAACTTAGCCGGTGATTATAATAGCTGCAACTCTGTTGCTCGACAGAAAACTCTAAGGTAAAACTCGCCAGCGATCGCTACACAGGTTGCGGGTGTGCCCAACAGCGCCATCTGTCGTCCAGATACCCAGTACTCAATGTAAACAAAGACTCAATTTTCTCTCTGTCGTGCTACCGACAAGACGTACTTACTCGCTGTTGCTAAACTGGAGTTTTTTCACAACTAATTGGTGAAGTACATTATTCTAGTTTTGAGCTTTCGTTGTGCAGGGTTTCTCTTCACAAATCCTTGAACTCTTTTGATAACGGATTCTTTGTTGATGACTTTTTGATAGTTTTTTGAATTCCCCTTTGACCAATTCAAAATGGCTGACCCTTCACAAGTCCCAAAATTTAGGAAGTGCAATGCTAGGGACTGTTCAAGGCGTCTTCCGAAGGCTTCTATCGACCCTCACACTGTTTGTTCCAATTGTCGGGATAAAACCTGTCAATTGGAAGATCGATGTGAGGAGTGCGTTGGGCTTTCGGAATTCGATTTTATCGAATTCCAAAAGTATACACGTAGGCTAGAGAGAGATAGAGTTAGGAGAAGTTCCTCTCGTTCTATTGACATTTCCTCTCCTCATGCCCCACAACCTATTCCTTCCCCTGTAGTGGTTGCTCCTAATCCCCCTTCTGGCACTCAGGAACCTTCGATGGCTGATATGATGCGTGCCATCCAAGCTCTGGGTGAGAGAGTTGAGTCCCTTGCTAGTGACCGTAATCAGCTCATGGCGGATGTGAAGGAGCTGAAGTGCAAAAGTGCAGTGGGAAGTGATAAAGTGAGTGATAGTGTTGTGGATAGTGTTGCGCTTGAGGGTTCGTCTGTTCGTGCCTGTCGTCCTCCTAGTCCGGGACCTCTTGCAAGCTCCCAAGTCCAGGGGAGAAGCAATGTCGTACGACAAATGGGTTCGAGAGGCTTTAATCAGCGAACAGACGTTCCCTCCGTGGTATCGGGCGTATCTACCCAAGATCGCCCCTGCCTAACAAAGACGAGAGAGCCCATTTTTACCTCGTCTTTGGAAGGTGTTTCTCGCAAGAAACCATGGACCAAGGTCTCACGACCGTTAAAGCGCAAGTCGGTCCCTTCCGCACAAGTCCAACGGCCCAGTTGTAGCCATTAAGAGAGGCAAAGCGGTACCGCTTCAGACAGTTACACAGTCTGTCGCCGCACCTGCTCCTGTAGACCCTAAGTGGTCTCTACTGCAAGACATGCAGTCACAACTAACGTCTCTTATGCAGGACTTTCGTGCGGAGAAGGTTGCTGCCGCACCAGCTAGTGCAGCTCCTTGCCTACAACCGCCCACACGATCGGTTGTGCGTCCTGTGGACGCTGAGGTAACCTTCTCACGCACACCAGTTGAGAGAGTTCCGCCACCCATGCGTTCCAGTGTGATCTGCCAGCCGCATGTTGACGTTCAGCGACGCACGGAGGTCTCCGTTGACGTTCGTGAGGTTCAACAACCGTCAGAGTTGTTGTGTTTTGACGCGGTGCGTCAACCTCCGCAACCCAGTGTGGTTGCCACTGCTCACCCACATCAGTCCAGACAGGCTGGAGTAGACGCTGTGCGTCCCCGCGCTGCTATGGTTGTTGCCAGCTCACAGACTGGGCAGCAGTTCCATGACGTTGCGTCCGGCTCAGTCACGCATGCACCCGTGCGACCGGACTCAGCTAACCAGCCGTTACCCACTCCGTTGCCGTTCCCTCATCAGTTATCGGATGAGGGACTTTCTGATGATGATGTTGCTGCACACGTAGATGAACCGCATTCAGAACTGGACGAGCCTAAGTCTACGCAACCCTCTTTGGACTTTAGAAAAGTTTTGGCCCTTTTCAAAGAGATGTTTCCGGACCAGTTTGTTTCTGTGGCTCCGCGTTCTCCTCCGTCAGAGTTTGTGTTAGGCATGCCGTCAACCACTCCTGCCTTTACTAGACTCATCCTCGCACGCTCGTCCAAGAGAGCTTTGTGGGTGTTAGGAGAATGGCTGCAGTCTAAGAAGAGTTTAGGGAAGACTGCTTTTACGTTTCCCCCTGCTAGACTCTCTTCTAGATCGAGCGTCTGGTATGCCACGGGAGAAGTTCTCGGCTTGGGAGTTCCTGCCTCTGCCCAGGGCGACTTCTCAAGTCTCGTAGACTCTCCCCGCCGCCTTGCCATGAGACGCTCAAAGATATGTTGGTCATCTTCAGACCTGGACCACCTTTTGAAAGGTATCTTTAGAGCCTTCGAAGTTTTTAACTTCTTAGACTGGTGTCTAGGAGCTCTAAGCAGAAAGATCTCTCCGACAGAGAAGGAGACTTCCTTGCTCATTATGTCCTGCATGGACAAGGCCGTACGTGATGGGTCTAATGAGCTTGCTGCATCATTTGTGTCCGGAGTCCTTAAGAAGCGTGAAAACCTATGCTCATTCCTTTCAGCTGGAGTTACACCATGCCAGAGATCCGAACTTCTGTTTGCTCCTCTTTCCAAGTGCCTTTTTCCAGAAGACCTGATTAAGGAAATTGCCGCTTCTTTGATACAGAAGGATACTCACGATCTTGTTGCGTCCTCCGCTCGCAAAGCCACCCCTTTGCCTACCTTGTCAGCTAGACCAAGGATGGACACTCCAGCGTCCCGTTTTATTCCGCCCTTTCGTGGCAGAGCCTCCAGCAGAGGAGGTGCTCGTGCCGAAGGGAAACGAGGAAAGAAGAAAGGAACCAAGTCCTTTAAGGGCAGAGTCTGACTGCCAGCTTCTTCAGACAGCAGTGGGAGCCAGACTCAAGAACTTCTGGCAGACCTGGGAAAAGAGAGGCGCAGATGCACAATCTGTGAAGTTGCTCAGAGAGGGGTACAAGATCCCGTTTGTACGAAAACCCCCTCTAGCAACGTCTCCCATCGATCTCTCTCCCAGGTACAGAGAGGAAGACAAGAGACGAGCATTGAAACAGGAAGTGTCTCTCTTACTAGAGAAGGGAGCGGTAGTCAAAGTCTCGGACCATCAAACCCCGGGATTCTACAACCGCCTCTTCTTGGTGTCCAGGAAGACAGGAGGGTGGAGGCCGGTGCTAGACGTCAGTGCGCTGAATGTCTTTGTCACAAAGCAGACGTTCTCCATGGAGACCACAAAGTCGGTTCTAGCAGCGGTCAGAAGGGAAGACTGGATGGTCTCTTTAGACCTAAAGGACGCCTACTTCCACGTCCCCATCCACCCGGACTCCCAACCTTTTCTGAGATTCGTTTTCGAAAAGGTTGTCTACCAGTTTCAAGCCCTGTGCTTTGGCCTAAGCACAGCTCCTCTTGTGTTTACGAGGCTGATGAGGAATGTAGCCAAATTCCTTCATTTAGCGGACATCCGAGCCTCCCTCTATTTGGACGACTGGCTTCTCAGAGCTTCTTCCAGTCGTCGCTGTCTGAAGGATCTAAAGTGGACTCTAGATCTGACCAAGGAATTGGGTCTCCTTGTCAATATGGAAAAGTCACAAGTGGTCCCATCCCAAACTATTGTGTATTTAGGGATGGAGATTCACAGTCTAGCTTTTCGGGCTTTTCCGTCGGCCCCCAGAACAAGCCAAGCCCAGTTATGCATCCAGAACATGCTGAAGAAGGAACGATGTTCAGTCAGGAAGTGGATGAGTCTGATAGGGACGCTATCTTCCCTGGAACAGTTTGTGTCATTAGGAAGACTACACCTCCGTCCTCTCCAATATCACCTAGCATTTCACTGGAAAAAGGACAAGACGCTAGAAGCGGTCTCGATCCCCATTTCCGAGAAGATGAAGTCTTGCCTGACGTGGTGGAAGGACAGTATCAGCCTCAGAGAGGGTCTGCCCCTGGCTGTTCAGACTCCCAACCACGTTCTCTTCTCGGACGCATCGGACGTAGGCTGGGGCGCGACATTAGACGGTCGGGAATGCTCGGGAATATGGAACTCGAGTCAAAGGACAATGCATATCAACTGCAAGGAGCTACTGGCAGTACATCTGGCCTTGAAAAGCTTCAGGTCTCTCCTTCAAGGCAAAGTGGTGGAGGTGAACTCGGACAACACCACTGCTTTGGCGTACATCTCCAAGCAAGGAGGGACCCACTCACTGACGTTGTACGAGATCGCAAGGGACCTCCTCACCTGGTCAAAAGGTCTAAACATATCGCTAGTAACGAGGTTCATCCAAGGCAACTTGAATGTCATGGCAGATTGTCTCAGTCGGAAGGGACAAATAATTCCAACAGAATGGACCCTCCACAAGGATGTATGCAAGAGACTTTGGGCCACCTGGGGCCAGCCAACCATAGATCTCTTTGCAACCTCGATGACCAAGAGGCTCCCAATATATTGCTCACCAATCCCGGACCCAGCAGCAGTTCATATAGATGCCTTTCTCCTAGATTGGTCACATCTAGATCTATACGCATTCCCACCGTTCAAGATTGTCAACAAGGTACTGCAGAAGTTGGCCTCTCGCGAAGGGACAAGGTTGACGCTAGTTGCTCCCCTCTGGCCCGCGAGAGAATGGTTCACCGAGGTACTTCGATGGCTAGTAGACGTTCCCAGAACTCTTCCTCTAAGGGTGGACCTTCTACGTCAGCCACACGTAAAGAAGGTACACCAAAGCCTCCACGCTCTTCGTCTGACTGCCTTCAGACTATCGAAAGACTCTCGAGAGCTAGAGGCTTTTCGAAGGAGGCAGCCAGGGCGATTGCTAGAGCAAGGAGAACATCCACCCTTAGAGTCTACCAATCGAAGTGGGAAGTCTTCCGAAACTGGTGCAAGTCAGTATCTGTATCTTTGACCAGTACCTCTGTAACTCAAATAGCTGACCTCCTCTTATACCTGAGGAAAGAACGATCTCTTTCAGCTCCCACTATCAAGGGTTACAGAAGCATGTTGGCATCAGTCTTCCGTCACAGAGGCTTAGATCTTTCCAACAATAAAGATCTACAGGACCTCCTTAAGTCTTTTGAGACCACGAAGGAGCGTCGTTTGGTTACACCTGGTTGGAATTTAGACGTGGTACTAAGATTCCTCATGTCAGACAGGTTCGAGCCGCTACAATCAGCCTCCCTGAAAGATCTCACCTTAAAGACTCTTTTCCTGGTATGCTTAGCCACAGCTAAAAGAGTCAGTGAGATTCATGCCTTCAGCAAGAACATCGGATTTTCGTCAGAAAAGGCTACATGTTCACTACAACTTGGTTTTCTAGCCAAAAACGAGCTGCCTTCTCGACCTTGGCCGAAATCGTTCGATATTCCAAGCTTATCGAATATGGTTGGCAATGAACTAGAAAGAGTCTTATGCCCTGTGAGAGCTCTTAAGTTCTATTTAAAACGAACTAAACCTTTACGAGGCCTTTCTGAAGCTTTATGGTGTTCAGTTAAGAAACCATCTTTGCCTATGTCAAAGAATGCTTTATCCTATTTTATCAGACTGTTAATACGAGAAGCTCATTCCCATCTGAGTGAGGAAGACCAAGCTTTGCTGAAGGTAAGGACACACGAAGTTAGAGCTGTCGCAACTTCCGTGGCCTTTAAACAAAATAGATCTCTGCGAAGTATAATGGACGCAACCTATTGGAGAAGCAAGTCAGTGTTCGCGTCTTTTTATCTTAAGGATGTCCAGTCTCTTTACGAGGACTGCTACACACTGGGACCATTCGTAGCAGCGAGTGCAGTAGTGGGTGAGGGCTCAACCACTACAATTCCCTAATTCCATAACCTTTTAATCTTTCTCTTGAAATGTTTTTGTTGTTGTTTTTTGGGTTGTCCGGAAGGCTAAGAAGCCTTTCGAATCCTGGTTGATTTGGCGGGTGGTCAAAGTCATTTCTTGAGAGCGCCTAGATTAGGGGTTTTGATGAGGTCCTGTTGTATGGGTTGCAACCCTTGATACTTCAGATCCTAGGGGTCGATCAGCATCCTAAGAGGATCGCGAGGCTCCGTAAGGAAGACGTACTTAAAAAGGCAGAGTAATTGTTCAAGTCGACTTCCTTACCAGGTACCTATTTATTTTGTTTTTGTTATTTTGATAACTTCTAAAATGAAATAAAAACTCTTAGCTCATATAATGTAAACATATATTGCTGGTCTCTACCCACCCCCCTGGGTGTGAATCAGCTATTATAATCACCGGCTAAGTTAAATATTGAAAAATGTTATTTTGATAATAAAATAAATTTTTGAATATACTTACCCGGTGATTATAAATTAAAGGACCCTCCCTTCCTCCCCAATAGAGACGCAGTGGAACGAGGAGAAAATTGAGTCTTTGTTTACATTGAGTACTGGGTATCTGGACGACAGATGGCGCTGTTGGGCACACCCGCAACCTGTGTAGCGATCGCTGGCGAGTTTTACCTTAGAGTTTTCTGTCGAGCAACAGAGTTGCAGCTATTATAATCACCGGGTAAGTATATTCAAAAATTTATTTTATTATCAAAATAACATTTTTGTAATTTTATAACAAATTAGCTTCAAAATTAGTCTTCTAACCTTTCTCAATATGAGAGTATATAAGGTTTCTTGTTTCATGGGGACAATATGATATGCCACATCATTAATATACTGTATGCATAAAAAAAGTTGCTCGGGAGCATCTACTTCTTGAGGACATATGGATATTAGGATACACCTATCAGTCTGGTCTTATATCTCTGAATTCTGTGGTTGTATAGAGCAGATAAGATTGCGAAAATGCAAGGGCTATGCAATAGAAGGACCTGGAGTTATTTGAGAGTGCAAGGCTTGTGTAGAGGCTATCAACTCTCTCATCAGAACCCTACAGTCCACTGGCTCACTAGAATCTGAAGGCTATACTTAAGGAGTCAGCCTAGAGTTCACAGCAGGACAGGTTAGGCTATAAGCACTTCCTTGCCCAAAGACTCATAGGCCATCTGTGACACACACAAAGCTAAAGTAGTATAAACTTGTGAAGCTTACTACTATAAACCCCTGAAAACTCAAAAATAGCTTGAGTGGTATTTCAACATCATCTAATGTACGCAAAATAAATAGCTTAATCTTCCCTGGATTTTCCCCTGAAATAAACGTTAATTCACTTTTATGTTTTGTATAATTAAATCGGTAAGCCATTTGGTGAATGTAACTTTTAAGAAGAGGAACTGGTAGGGAACACCATTCATCAAAACAATAAAACAAAGCATAATGGCTTGAACCACTCTCACCTGCATTCATAGTAGCTCCAGAAGAAGACATCCCCTATTAAAATATTAAATAACTTAAAATCATAAATATAAGCTCAGTCTGGAGTATCAAGAAGAAATAAAGGAACTGGCATACCCATTCCAAGATAGTTTCTCTCACTCTCCAGATTAATAAATTACTTAACTAGAGGGGGAGGCATTTGGCATGGAGAGAAAACAAAATTTCTTTTATATATGGATAGTCATCAACATTTAAACAGCTTTGAGAGAGAAGCAATACGAGCATTGGGATTTTTATAGAAATAATAGACACAGTTTCATTGAAGGAAGTGTGTGAACCACTGGTAAGTATTGAAATAATAGATTTTGGTATTAAAATTTCCCTTTTTCTTATGTTCAAACTCAGCTTTGTATTATATATTGAAAGAAATGGAAATACAATAGTTCAGCATTTGTTTTTCTGGACCATAATATTAAAAAAAATGGAAAATTACTACAGTATTAATTTTGCTTAGTATTGGGGGAGGGGGGGGGGCTGCAGTGAAACAAGTCTCAATTGGAAAATTTTTATCCCCATTTTTTTTGCAAATTTCATACAATTCAAGTTTTTAGTTATTCGTTGTAAGTGTTTGTAGAAAAGAAATTATTTACTGTAGCATTTTAGAATAGAATTTGAGAGGGGGAATTTTGATGTTTCAATCAAAATGATCATGGTTTATGTCATGTCTTTGGCTCTTTGGTAACTTTATTAGTTAAGTAAAATTTAAATTTAGGATCAACTAAAATAATCAAATTTGGTTGATATTTTTAATTTTTGTGAAAATATGCGTGATAAACTGTTACAGGGATATATCTCATAGGATTTTCTGATACTTCTATTACATCTAAGATTCACAGGAATTGTTGGATGGGACATGTGGATGGGACACGTGAATAAACACTTCAATATGCTGATGCCCTATTTGCTAATTTTAGCTGCTAAAAAGGCACAAGAAATAATGCTTGCAACAAACATATCTTTAGTTATTGTAAGTCCTTTTAATTAATGTATAATAAGATTTTTCATTATTTTGATGCATCCAACTCAACATTTGCTTTTTTAATTTTCCTGTAGATTTGCAATATCCTTTTTTTATTGTTTCTTGCCATAACCCCTGGAAATATGTTTAGAGGCTGGACTGTTACAGGACTGCTAAAGAAACTTTGTTTTTCTAATCTCAACATTGAAACAGTATTGTGATTCTTTTTTTTTACTTTTAATTTTATGAAGTTACCTTACTGTGCTTCATCACCATTATATTTCCAAAAACAAATTTACATGTCTTCTCTATGAGCTTCCCTTACTGTGCTTCATCACCATTAGATTTCTAAAAACAACTTTGCAGCTGTCATCTTTATGAACTTCCCTTACTGTGCTTCATCACCATTAGATTTCTAGACAACCTTGCAGCTGTCTTCTCTATTTTGGCACTTTCTCCACCTATTTTTCTGTTCTTTGTTCTAGCTTATCTGATAAGATTATTTGAATTTTTTGGGGGGGATGGGTGATTGGGAGATGATATACTTCAAGACCTATGGCTTTGAACAGCTCATGTAACAATGATGTGGGCTTTTTCTGTCAGAAATCTATTATTCAGTTATTGTCTTAACTAAGTTGGCTCTTTAACTGTTCCTCTATAGAGGAAATATGTCAAATTTACTTGCTATGTAGTTCAGCTCGTACTTTTGCTTACTTCGTCTGCTTGGAACACTACAAAACTAAAACTAAAACTTTTAGGGCTAGGAACTTTCATTCTTTCTTGTCATCAATATTGGGTAAATTCTTCTTACCCCACCTGATGATTCTTCTCACAAATAGTACTCATACATTCCCAATCACTTTAAAGTTGGTCTGGGCAACTGACTGATTATTTAAAAAAGGAGGATATTTGGTAGGTTTTAGAAATAGTCCTGTGTTAAACATGCTATGGGTCTTTGAAGTAAATATTAATAATTTAGGATTGTTATATCAAAGGCATTTTATTTTAGCAAGCAAACCCTATAGCCGATGTTTAAATATGGATAGTAGTTTCCATGTTGTTGCCATAGGTAAAGCTCGCTAAAAATTAGCAAGGGGTTTTGGTCACAGCATATAGTAAATGGTTGCTATATTCACTGAAATATGTATCTTATGGTTGCCCAATGAAGCGTGTTTAGAAATGGGAGAGAAGGTTAAGTAATGGGATGTGGGTGAGTTATGCACTTGTATATTTGGATATTTTATTTTAAAGCAAAATTTCTGTGAGTTTCATTTCATTGGTTACAGATATTATTACTGAAAAAAATTGTGTCGGGAACTGAAATTGTACAGTAAGTGACCTGATCACTGTATTTGATAATTTTAGCATTTGGAATGGTTTCAGTCCAGAAAAATATAAGTAATCAGAATTTTCTTTTGTATTTCGTTGTAATTTTGAAAATAGATTTTCTTATACTTATTTTCTAATCAGCCCCTTGAATCTGTCAGTATTTTGTTGATATGAGTAGCAATTTCTCTGCGAGTGATCACATTATAGTCTTAGCTAAGTGGAGTTTTATTTTTCATTTTTGCTGATACTTCTCTTACAAGATTTATATGGTACCAATCTCAATCAATATGTAATGTGGAGTATTATTCGTTAAATTTGAAGAATCTCTGCACATTGGTCTTAGTAAATGTAGGATTGAAGACTTATTTGAATTATTGTGCTCCCATTTCCCAATTGAATCTACTTCAACATTGATTAATATTCCTTAACATTTCTTTTTATCAAAAAATTTGTATAGTGCATTACTTTTAAGTTTTTAGATTGCATAGTTTCTCATCTTCCTGTATACAATCCTCTCAGTTCATTAAGTCCTTTATGGGAATTGCAAATGCAAGGGGTAACTCAGTTGATGGGTTCTTTATAGCATTCCCAGAAGTATAAATTCTTGCCTTCGACAATATTGAAGAGTTAATTTTATTACTCGAGGAGAAAAACCAATAACCTGTACTGTTCTTGCAAGACCATACTTGTTTAGGGAATCCATACTCTCCTGTTGATTTACTATAGTTACATAAAATATGATAAATTCTTAGCTCTATGTTTCAGACTCTAGTCATTGTTTTATAATTGTAAGTGAATTTCACTGTCTTGTTAGCTTCTTGCCAGTGCCTTTTATTGGTTTGTTGAATTTTTGGAAATGCCACATGTAACTGGAGTATAGCATGCTTTGGTTTTTATTTTTGTAGGGTGTTGTAGCTCTTGATGCTTATTTACTTGAACTACCTTTGCTCTTTCATGATAGCATTTTCATGTATTTTACAGTGTTGTGTCTTAACATAGTTATACAGTAAACAATTAAGTATTCTTACAAAATTTGGTTGCATGGCATTATTGGTATTGAAAGAAAACTTGGTTTAGAATTAGCACTATGGCCTCTGGTTTATTGGTTTGAGTATTCTGAGCAAACGTTT
The DNA here is from genome assembly GCF_036898095.1 of Palaemon carinicauda. Classification (NCBI taxonomy): domain Eukaryota; kingdom Metazoa; phylum Arthropoda; class Malacostraca; order Decapoda; family Palaemonidae; genus Palaemon; species Palaemon carinicauda. Next base: position 30,448,896 of record NC_090728.1, read on the forward strand.
TTTCACGTCAGTGCGCTGGGGATTTTTTTTTTATAAAAAAAGTTTTAAGCATTGCCATTCCAGTGAAGACCTACTTCATGCTTTATAGCAACCACTTCTAATTAAATGTAACTACATTGCTATGCTCCCTACTCACAGTTTATCCTATTTTATACCTGAGGTGAGTTTTTGATTTCCTAAGGTTACATTTTTAAAATTAGACCAGTGGATATGGGCCTTTAATTAATTATCTTATTTTTTTATTAGTAATATGTTGTGCTATTTACTGTCCTTTCATCTTTAGTGTGGTTTGTTGTTTGTTTTATTAATTGGTTAGACTAGACCATTGATCTTAACAAAGGGGAAATAAAGATCTTTAAAAAACCAAGTCTACGTTTGTGCAGATTAAACGGGGTTTGCTATTCGGTCTAAAATTGTGTAATGTGGAAGTCACCGCTCTTATATATTAAATAGTGAATAACTATTTTGTTAGCTTCATTTGTTGAATGAAAATATACACACATTAAAAGTAAAAGTAAAGTAGAAAGTTGATACATATTTTAAATGGGTTTTTTTTTTGCACATTTATATATAAATATTTCAATACCTTATTGCAGAGATTCTATGCATTAGTAAATATAATTCAAGTACATATACTGTACAGAGTATTATTTATCATCTCACTTTAAGGGATATGTTTACAATATGCATATGTTAGAGTAATTTACATTATGTATATATATAAATATATATTATATTATATATATATATATATATATATATATATATATATTATATATATATATATATATATATATATATGTGTGTAGCTCATCAAAATTGATAATTGCAATACTTAACTTGGGAGTAGGAGTCTCCAAAAGCTCAGACATCTTCACTAAACACAAAATGAAGGTTCTAACACAAGAACGCGTGTTGACTATCACGGTGCTGAGTTAGGAATGATGGGAGAAGCATGGGTAGTGGTAGTGGTGGTGGTGGGGGGGTGGGGGGGGAGTAGCTGTAGTAGCGGGCAGTAGTCGGATGTAGAACGGCACCTCGTAGTAACGGGGGATGTTGAGGAAGAAGACTAATTGGTAAGGGACCTCTGATAGTGGTTTTGATACGCTCCCCAGTTACTATACTGACACCCTATAAGGGTGAGCGAGCTGGGTATATTCCTGGCATTCCATGCAACTTTATACCTTAGAAATAGTGCTATAAGGACCATTTCACGGAGCGACACAGGTTGAGCCCAGAAATATGTATTGTAATGAATTTAGGCTACATCTGATGTATAAGATGACTGGTGAATTACCAAACCATCAGTGTATAGGCTAGCTTTTGCTATATACTTAAGAATCCAAAATAAATTAAATAAAGAGGATTTTATATCATGCTTTTGCTAAACATGCCACATGAAACCGAAACCATTGCTTTGTTTACTTTTCATCACTGATCCTAACATAAAAAATGAACACATTTACACATCTCTGTATAAATTAGCTTTTACTGCAACAGATATGTAACCAAGTATTGGTTATGCAATAATAATATCAATTTTATTTTACTTAATTTATCCTTAGCAATTAAAAATTAATTTAATAGGAACAATTTTATATCATGTTCTTCCTAAAATCCCTGTCTAAAACAGAAGCCTTTGTTTTGTTTACGTTTCATCACTGATCATAACGAAGGAATGAACGCATTTACTCATGCAAGTGATAACGAAGGATACTAGAGCTTTTAGCAAAGATGATGTTATTACAAATATTTTATTTGCCATATCCCTAAAAATTTGTACACATCGCATAACAGGAAAACCATTTTGTTTGCGTTTAGTTATCAATAACAAAGTACTGTACTGCTAATGACAGTATGATGTGAAAGAGATGATGTTGCAAGATTGGAGAAAGTATGAGAATAATTCAAATCATGGTAGCTTTTTAATGAAAAATGAATTGGGTAATCTAAATTTTATTACTACTGTTATTAACAATATGATTAAAGTTATTGAAATTTAAGGAAAGAGAAGGTAAGAATTGCTGAGAATGCAATCATACCTTGACGTTTAAATTTTTTTCAGCTGCCTCGCATAAGTAACAGTTGTTTCATTGTTATGAAATATTTCCTCAAGTAGGCTATTTATCATTTGCTATGCCAATAACATGAAAGGTAAATATGATTTGGTTACCTTTATTAGTTATCGTACCGAGCCTTAAGCTAGCCTACCAATACATACCACTTGGAATTCAAGGTGTGAATTTCATATCAGTTGTATAAGCCAACCCCCAATTTTCAGAGGTCAATGTTGGGATTTAGCGGTGTCCTATTCACAGAAATATAGTAATTTTAATACAGTAATAAAAAGGAATATTATTATTATTATTATTATATGCTAAGCTACAACCCCAGTTGGAAAAGCAGGATGCTTCAAGGCCAGGAGCTCCAACAGAGAAAATAGCCCAGCGAGGAAAGGAAGCAAGGAAATAAGAGAATTAACAATCAATATAAAATATTTTCAGTACAGAAACGGCACCAAAATAAATATTTCATAAAGAAACTATAAAAACTTTAACAATATAAGATGAAGAGAAATAAGATAGAATAGTATGCCCGAGTGTACCCCCAAGACAGTGGAAGACCATGGTACAGAGACTATGACACTATCCGAGACTAAAGAACTATGGTTTGATTTTGGAGTGTCCTCCTCCTAGCAGAGCTGCTTACCATAGCTAAAGAGTCTCTTCTACCCTTACCAAGAGGAAAGTAGCCTCTGAACAATTAAAGTGGAGTAGTTAACCTCTTGAGAGAAGAATTTTTGGTAATCAGTGTTGTCAGGTGTATGAGGACGGAGGAGAATATGTAAAGAAAGGCCACACTACTTGGTGTATGTGTAGGCAAAGGGGAAAATGAACTGTAACCAGAGAGAAGGATCCAATGTAGTACCGTCTGGCCAGTCAAAAGACCCAATAACTCTCTAACAGAAATTTTAATAAAAATGAATAAAGGATGTTTAAGTAATACTGTATTTATTGAGTAATATATGATGCTGATTACAAATATAAATATGCATTACAGTTAAAAGAAAAGATTCTCTCACTCTTTCTCTCTCTCTTGCTTTGAAAAATGTAAATATTTTGAAATTTAATTATTTTTATTCAATTAGGTATGCTTGAATAATTTTCTATCGGAAGAATTGTTATCTCAGTTAGGAAAAATATGGACGTTATAATTTATATAGAATTATCAGAAGCTAACTTATTTATTAACCAAAAAAAAATTACGCTCTTGAAAAAATATACTTTTAAAATTAAGTTACTGTAATACACTAGATTAATCAGGAAATTAGTTTTTACCCTACTTTTTTCCTTGGCTCGTAAAGTGCTCACAGCTGTCGACCTTTCCCTGCAGCTCTCAATCCTTTTATTCCATTTGGACCAAGATAAATAATTACAGTAACAAATTACAGGGGAATGGAAATTATGATGGGACATAATTCATGTTCTTATCTTATGCTATGTTTAAAGAGATACCTTTTAAAAAAAAAGATTCATTACAAAATAAAAGATTGAGGAAAAACCTTTCTTTGTGAAACAAACAAAATTATACTTATTGTATTTGGTTTAAGGCCAGGTGTCTAACATAATAATTTTCACTTTTACGTATAATTTAAACACGCTTGAATATTCTTTTTCTATTCTATTTATGTACTTAAACTAAAATACATATATTAATTTATTATACAGGGAAAAATTGAATATAATTGAAAAGGAAATAATCTGTAAACAATTAGATTATAAACAATGAAAAGTGAATGGAATTAAATGGATAAATTGAAATTTAATGTAAAGAGAGGGTGTTAATTTACATAAATGAAATATAAGGATTTTTAGTGTGTGTGTGTTAGTTATTGTAGTACTCATAGAGTTACTGCTAGAACTTTGTAAATGATAATGATGTTTTACAGTAATTTTTTATTATCTTATTTTTTTCACTTGTGGTTGGATAAATATTCATACATTCATTGAAAAAAGAACTACTACTGATGTATTTACAATATTATACTGTATGCACAACCTTAAAACATGGTATTTGATTTCTTTAGCTGAGACCATCTAGTTTCAGCAAACATTATTGCATTCTGAAAAATCATGACTCAAAAAGATAATTATGTTTCATTAAAGCATTTTTACTCAAGTTTTTAATTTCGAGTGCAATAGAACCATCAACTTTTAGTAACTTTTTAAATCAATAGTATCAGTGATTGGTGGTGTTAGATACAAACAAGTGTTTGGTTGTTACTATACAAAGCGTGGTGTGGCGATGACTTTGGTTTTATGAGTAGTCTTACCTTGTACTGAAAAGCTGTGATAATAAACTACTGTTACCTCTGAAAAGTAGTATAAACTTAAATACCATGATAGAAAGCAGTGAAAAGAGTTTAGTGTAGTACAGTGGGTTACCAAATGTGTTAGTCAACCGCAGATAGGTAATGATCGACAAGTTAGTAGGTTATTAGTTGACCTAATGTAGGACAGTAAACATTCACAGATTCTCAATTTTCATGCATGTTATGTACAGTGTGTGTTTATATATATATATATATATATATATATATATATATATATATATATATATATATATATATATATATATATATATATATATATATATATATATATATATATAAGGTATTTGTGTATCAAAACATACAGATAGATGAATTACTTTGTCTATATATGGCCATATCATATTGAATTACTACATGTTCAATATAACCTTACAGGAAAATTACACTATACAGATTCATCAAATAATGTAACAATAACCTTTGCACACATTTGAAATCTTACTTGGAATTCCCAAACCTCAGATGAATTTTGTCTATTTCTGGAGATATGACTAAACATTAGTCAATACAGTATTAGCTCTATGAATATAGTTAACCATGATTAAATTAATAGTTAATGTTCTGGAACAATGCTTTTTGATAGACCATACTAGCAAATATGGAATGTCGCTTGGTTATATAATTTCCTTCGGTTTGCATATGAATTTTTATTGAGAAGAGATGTTACAAATTATTGTTAGGATGTGGTGAAAGCCACTTGACTATAGTTGCCTCAAGTCTAAACTGTATATTAATTTTTAATGGATACACATTGCATTAATCAGATGCAACACAATAGCTTGAAATTAAGAGCATTGTTTTGAAATGAAGTCTTCATTATTACTTTAAATATTCAGCATATGTAACTTGAACTAAAGTGATGTAATGTGCATGTATAATAATGAAAAATAAGAAGAAAATCATGGTTTGCATAGACTAATGGTGTCCTGTGGCAGATCTACATGTAAATTATAAATCTGCATTATGCACTACACAAAATGGAGGTAAAATTCTTTGGAAACCACCCATCTATTATTTGATATATGCAGTTCAAGATAACAACCACAGACCTTACAAACTAAATTACTGTGGAAAAACAGAATTTTAATTCGATAGCATTTGTTATTTCTACATTCACTTTGTGTTTATATTGTTTCCTCTTCAGAGGCTCAAGTTGTCGATGTTTAAACCCCAAGATTTATAAAATATTTCCCTTTCCTTTCAAAAGATACATGCCCGTGGAAAAGTAATGAAACAATCAAGCACTTAGTAGCAAAGAGCATGAGCAGTTCAATGTCATTCATGTAGCTCCTTGTAACCAAGAAACCACGGGAGTTGATGGAGACCGTCTATGCAAAGTAAAAGAGGTGTCCAAGTTGAAATTCTCGTTAAAGGCACACTTGATTAAGGTTCTGATAAATCCGATTTATGTGACAGTATAATTGATGGTTTCAGCTCTCCTCAAAGAGCTGTACCAGAAAGGAATCCAAGAAGTCTGGGCTCATCAAAAAAGGTGACTGACTCCTTAGAAAAGTCAATCTTGGAGCCTTCCTTTGAATCTGGTAACTGAAAGGCCTGGCCACAGCTCCATGCTGGAGTGGAAAGAAACCAGACTTGAGTGGCCTTACTGTAGATGAAGCGGATCGATGCCTCTGTTATTCAAGCTATAAGCGAATTGTCCACGGGAGATGCAAGCATACCAAATCCAGACAGACCAGTAACCTGCTTAGTGGAACACCGACTTGGATCTGACCTTGACGGCAAAGTAGTTTTATAGGCCTAGTTATCCCCAGGCAAAGTTATCCTAGAACCTGGATAGGGGCCTGGTCCTCATAACCCCATTTCCAAAATCCCTAATTGCTGAGATTAGAAGATCAAAGATAATAAGATCTCTGTGATCCTTACGGGGTAGATATTTGTTGGGCCCCATGATCTTAGAGAATCCTTTCACCCACATTAAAAGGAGGAAAACTTTTGGCTCTCAGGACCTCGGAATTCATTCCAAGTAGAATTGATCCACTCCAAACCAATGGAACATTTTTTTTTAGGGTCCAAAGCTCTGCCCTAATCAGCAAAACAGTCTCAGTGTACCTGACAACACTTGTAACCTCATTTTAGGTTACCCTGATTATCTATCCATCCCGGATGCATTTAGGTTTAGTGTCATTCATCTGTAATAGATAAACGTTAGAAACTCGCTATGGAAAGGGTGAGAATATTTCTCCTCCCTCCTATAAATCATAAAACTAGCAGATAGGCTCAACAAACAAGTCCCCACCTTTCTTAAGATATTTGTTTTAATAAGACAGGCTCAGGCCCTTCCTAGCCTTAAAATCATAGTGACCTCATGTTTTACTGAAGCCAAGGTATGCGAACAAATATGTACCATAAGTGAACCTACCAAGTCTGCAAATAGGAAGTGAATTAAAGTAACCATACTGTATGTGATTCCATACTTCTCTTCTCTCCTTCCAGTACTGCACCAATATTTGATAAATATGGAAGGAGAACTACCTGTAAGAAGGGATGCCTGCCCGGCTAGCCTTCTCATGTCATGGTCATATACCCAATTGTCTAATAGGTTATCACCTTAATGATTAACTACATAGTTATCTAGGTTATAAAACAGCTGAATAACTAGACAAATCCCACCTCTATCCTAACCTCACCAAGGGTAGAGCTAATCAGCAACAATTAAAGAAAATTCAGCTCTTGGTTCGCCTAACATTACATCTGTAAACTACTTGCAGTTACTAAAAAAGATTAATGATATTCACCATCGTAAACCGGTAATCAATCTCCAATAAGGTTATGCTAGCCTATCCATAGTTATAGATGCCACAAAGTTAACCTTCCTTTGTATTTCATAACTAACTTTGATAAATGGAACTAATCTGATTAATGAAACTGGAGAGTTACAAAAGATGTGCAATAATTAAAATAATCTCCAACAGTTTAATTACTGTTATGAAATAAGGGATGTTTAGCCTATACTGGTTAAGGTATAAACTAAATCTAGTTTATGAATCAGTTATAAAAGGTATCAAACACTTGGAAGAGTAGGTACTGTAACTAAGACCCAACCCTGAATAGAAAGACATGCATAAAAGCTAACACCAAACGAGCCAGTGACCAAACAAACAATTGGATAACAAAAAGCATGCTTTATATTACTTAAGTAGCGAAAATGAAAAACCTGAAATCGGATACTTCACGTAATGTTGGTCTTCTTAAATCAATAAATTATAAGAAATAGATGTTTCCATGTAACCGACGAAATAGCAAATGGTGGTTGAGTGGTAATTGTGGCATTGGTGCAATGGGAGTCAACTGAGAAGATGATTCCTTTATACGACGCTGTGCATAACGTCACTCATAGGAGACGAATTCCAGCTACTAAAGTGCTGTAGCTAGTTTTAATGAGCCTGAACTCGTGGACCTCCCTTATACACATCAAGTCTGTGTTTTGCATGTTTATACACTGACCCTAGAGCAGGCCAGACAATATCTTTGGTATTTATGTCAGATTGGACCTAGCCTTACACAGGAAAGTCCTTGGAGACCACACAACACTTTAACCTCAAAATGATGATTTTTAAATTAGTCTTTAAAGTTAAACTATTTGATATCTAAAGTTGTTTTTGGTATGTATAGTAGTCTATATTGGTAAGATGTAAATTATCCCAAATTCTAAATAAGGCTGGTACAAGACATTACTGCCAATTTAGTCCTGGATTACAATGTTTCCTGCCTTGTTGCCTATCAGCAAGGAAATTACTGGGTATTATAACAATTATCTTGATAGTTGATTTTTTTTATATGGGTTGTATTAAAAGATATACAGTATGTTATTAGTCAGAAAGTTTTTATTTCAAATAATAGTTAATCTATTTATTAATTATTTCCAAGTTGCCAGTTACCTAAATAGTTTTTTAGATATTTGTTATACCTTGATAATATAAAGTGAGAACATAAACTAATGGTGGTAGAGCAGACCGTAGCGTGGTTTTCAGATATATTTTGTCACTAGACCACATCCTATACCACAGTATAAGGGTATCCTCCCTATTCTGGGTATGCGAGTTGTTGTAAATTTGGGCATATTTGAAGAAACTTTCAGACGTTCAGGATTTCATTTTGATTTAAGATTATTTAACCTTTTTTTTTATAATTCTCTGAAGCACAATTATTCCCCTGTTTTGGTACTGTTGCACAGTAGATGTAGCTGTAGCTTAATTGATAAAGTAGTTGCTCAGTGGGTTACCGGAACTCAAGCCAGTCTGTTGCTCCAGATTTGATAGCAATCTTTGCGATGTTGTCACAGGGATAGGTTTTGGGTGATATTGTTCTGTAATTTCTTTTTTTTGTGTCTTGAAGAGGACAATTTTTCTTTTACGTTGCATGCTTAGAATAAAATTCTTTGCATAAATATTTCACAATATAATATAATTACTTCACAATGAATGTTACGAATATTTTGGTGGTTTTGAGTAAAATACAATAGAAAATAAAGAAAAATTTTGAAAAATTTATTCTGTAATCAGCAGTAAAACAAACAAATATAGAAATGTAAGTTATTAATAAAGTGAGCATGTATATCCGATGGTGACAAATCTCGTACCTTATTTAGTTACTGAAGGCGGATTCGCTGCCTTGTAGTGAAGGGATTAATAATAGCCCTGTTTGGAATGCAAGGAGAATACTGTAGTCTGCTGATCTGTGCTCTCTGTTAGTGTGTTTGAGAAAGTTGTTGTACCAATCAATGTGCTCAGAAAGCCCATTCAAAGGTGGTTCATCCAAACACATCCATTTTACATCTAATCACTTGAGATACTTTCAATCACATCCTCAAACCTAGGTCTTCATAACCCTCCAGATTGTCTTTTTTTTGGATTTTATTTTTTTTAAATGACAGTCTACCATTATTTTGTATCAAAGGCACTGATATGTTATTTTTAATGAAGTTAATCTAAGGCTATATCAGTGACTAGAACGACTCCTAGGATAATCTTTCTTTCAAAATTTGAGATGTCCTTTATGAAAAGAATTTTCAATCTCAGCCTTTATAGGATATAGACCAATGCTTAATTTTGTACTCAAGCATCTGGGATTAGATATTTCCTTTTCAGGTACATATTCTGTCTAGAAGGGTAGATTTTTAGAATTTTGGAAAATTTCATTTACAGTATAGGTTTCACACAGCTGAAACTTTTCCTATTAGCCTTGACTTAAGCTAATGCATGATATAGCTGCAAGCACTATTATTTAAGGTTGGCTTTGGGAGCATAAGATGAGTTTGTCTTCTTTGATTTCTTTCATGAGCTAAATGATTTTAAGAATAATAGTCTTAAGGAAAATTTTCACTGTTACTTTAGAAATAGCAGTAAGCATTTCATATGAAAATGGATGTCTTCATCCAGTAAGAGCTATCCAGTACATTTTTGAAAAACAATGGACATGACAGGAATTGTTAAAAAATGCAATGTCATTTCTAGTAAAAAGGTTTTTCACTTAAACTCAACAATACTTGGATCCAAATCCTATAAAAGCCATGAAGATCAAAGTTCTACATATTAGGAGTAAACCTACAATTCTTAGTTTTTGCATAAATGTTTCTGGTATGGATGGTGTGAGAGCTGAGATGTTGAAGGAAGGGGGTGTGACTCTACTTGAATGGTTGGTGAGATTGTTTAATACAGTATGTGTTTTGTGTTGCCAATGGTACCAGTAGATTGGGTTTGTGTGTATATTGTACCACTATATAAGGGTAAGGGAGATGTGTATGAGTGTTGTAATTCAATGGGTATTAGTTTGTTGAGTGTGGTTGGAAGTGTATGGTAGAGTACTGATAAATAGGATTAAGGATGAAACAGAGAATGCAATCTTAGAAGTACAGAGTGGTTTTAGAAGAGGTAGGGGATGTATGAATCAGATTTTTACAGTTAGGCAGGTATGCGAGAAATATTTAGCTAAAGGTAAGGTGGTGTATGTTGTCTTTATGAATCTGAAGAAAGCATATGAGAGAGTTGATAGGGAAGCGATATGGAATGTGATGAGGTTATATGGAATAGGTGGAAGGTTGTTGCAAGCAGTGAAAAGTTTCTACAAAGGTAGTAAAGCGTGTGTTAGGATATGAAATGAAGTGAGCGATTGGTTTCCGGTGAGAGTGGGGCTGAGACAGGGATGTGTGATGTTGTCATGGTTGTTTAACTTGTATGTTGATGGAGTGGTGAGAGAGGTGAATGCTCGAGTGCTTGGACGAGGAGTGAAACTGGTAGACGAGAATGATCATGAATGGGAGGTAAATCGGTTGTTGTTTGCGGATGATACTGTACTGGTTGCAGACTCGGAAGAGAAGCTCAGCCTATTAGTGACAGAATTTGGAAGGGTATGTGAGAGAAGGAAGTTGAGAGTTAATGTGGGTAAGAGTAAGGTTATGAGATGTACAGGAAGGGAAGATGGTGTGAGATAGAATGTCATGTTGAATGGAGAGTTACTTGAGGAGGTGGATCAGTACTTGCAGTCTGTTGTTGCAGCAAATGGTGAGTGGAAGCAGATGTATGTCGGAGAGTGAATGAAGGATGCAAAGTGTTGGGGGTGGTGAAGGGAGTGGTAAAGAAGAGAGGATTGGGCATGGATGTAAAGAGTGTTCTGTATGAGAAAGTGATTGTACTAACTGTGATGTATGGATCGGAGTTGTGGGGAATGAAAGTGACGGAGAGACAGAAATTGAATGTGTTTAGAAGCTAGAGTGGATATTAATGTGTTGAGGTAGAGAATGGAAAATGGCTGTCTGCTAAGAAGGTGATGAATGCAAGAGTTGATGGGAGAAGTACAAGAGGAAGGCCAAGGTTTGGGTGAATGGATGGAGTGAAGAAAGCTCTGGGTGATAGGAGGATAGATGTGAGAAAGACAAGAGAACGTGCCAGAAATAGGAATGAATGGCGAGCGATTGTGACGCAGTTCCGATAGGCCCTGCTGCTTCCTCTGGTTGCCTTGGATGACTGCGGAGGTAGCAGCAGTAGGAGATTCAGCATTATGAAGCTTCATCTGTGGTGGATAACAGGTGTGGGCTGTGTCACCCTAGCAGTACCAGCCGAACTCGGTTGAGTCCCTCGTCAGGCTAAGAGGAGCGTAGAGAGGAAAGGTGCCCTTTTGTTTCATTTTTTTGATGTAGGCTATCCCCCAAAATTGGGGGAAGTGCCTTGGTATATGTAAATGTTTCTTTGGAAAGAATTTTAGCGGCAGTTCAATATTGTACCATGGTGGTGTTTGGTGGCCAGTATTGTATCTTGAAGAATCCTGGACTTCTTATCAAGATTGTTGGACTGTAGGTCCTAGAATGGCTGCTGGCAATGTGGTCTTTATAAGTTGAATTATAGTTTTTCTATATTTCAAATATCATTAGAAAAACAATGTGGAGCCTGTATTTCAAACTGTAGTTTGAGATGGTGTCCATTAATCTAGACCAATTCAGTCTATAATTTCAATTATGTTTGCTTTATTTCTTAGCTATATCTTTCCTTCACTGGCATCCCACTTCCATCTAAATGTGGGAATCTGAAATATGAACATCAACGGAGGTTCATAGACATAGTTGAATTTTCATAATTAAATTTATCTCTATACTCGCCTAATCCTCATATGCATGCCCACCCTCCTCCCCCCTGACTTGAGATATCAAGGAATAGGGTATACTTTAAACTTCAAAACTGAAGAGCAAAGACCATGATGCTTTTCTTCTTGCCATCAATAAGCTCCAAATCAATCTTGTCATCAAGTGCTAGTGTATCTCATTCCTTACTAGAGGCATGTGTCTACTGAAAGTAAAGAAAATGGGAAAATTTTAATTCAAATTTTAGGGTAAAGTCAATAAACTAAGTTTCTGGAGAAGCAATATGATCATCAAGTGAGTATATAAATAATAATAAATTTCATTATTAAAATTCTGTTTATTACCATGTTCAATATTTTGATTGTGAACACAGTTTTGGTGATAACAATTTCTGTGTGGATTCATTTATTGTGGGGTGATAAGTTCATACTGTTGAGTATCAATATTGTCTGCCAATTTGAATAGGTAATTTTTAGAGGAACATTTTAGCAGGAAAGAATTTTTTTTTGCGTATTAGTAGTTATCTGAATAATTTGTGCTGAAATATATAGAGCTTCAGTGGGTTTTTTTTTGTGTGTATTTACTCTTTTATCGTGAACAATAATATTTCAGTGAATATAAGTCTGGCTTTTCATTGTTCTGAGAAAAAAAAATTACACTAACCCAATTGATGCTACGTGTCAATTTTAGTGATGCATTATCTGTCAAAGAATTGTCAATATTATCGATGCTTTATTTTCAAATTTCACAGGATACTCTCTTGTACTTTTTGGGCTTAGCTCAGTGATGTACTGTAGATACATTCTTTAACCAATCAGTCAATCAGCTTTCAGCTGGAGGAAGAGTTTGCATTTAATGACAATAACCTTGGTGTGGGTATGCTGTGCATTCTTTGCCTTATAGTTTTCTCGTTGACTTTTGCTTGATAAGGCGACACGGTTTATCTCCTACAGATTGTGATAGAATTGTTATTTAGGTTATTAGTGATGATAAAGGTTGTGTTCTCCTGGATGTGTTAGTAATTCCCGTATCGATTGTTCAAGAGCGTTATTTATGAGTGATCATGATCCTGTCCCTTTGTGTTTTGTACCGAGGGCAATGATATAATTTAGATAATCATTTTGAGGAATGCAAAGGCCTTATTGCTCCTCTTTTTGAAAAGTATTTGCAAGTAGTTGCTGACCATATTAAAGTTTCAAACATAAAAGGAAACTTAGCTTCAAGTTCAGGGGGAAATCCAGAGAAAACTAGGCTAGTTAATTACAGAACAGGGGGATGATGATGACAATGCCACTCCAACCATTAAATAGTGTTAAATAATTTGCTGAAGTTTCTTGAAATGTAGGTTAATCTATTGCCTATTTTTAGATGATAGAGAGTTAACAGGTTGTGATAAACTGCAGTATAGTATTGTAATCAAACTACAGTTGAATTATTGCCTTTTAATGAGTTTTTACAAGTTACAAATATTTTATGGTGTTGATTTCATTTGTTAGTGATTTCATGTACTTTCATCTAGTTACTTTTTAGATGCGTAGGTATCCTTTTCCGGTCATTATATGTAACTAATTGTTGCTGAATTAATATTTAGAGAAAGTAAATGCCAATTATTTTATGGTTTTATTTTTCATAGATCATTTGAACTTGTCATTGTATTGTCCTAAGCTATTACTATTAAGTTCATTGTACAGCTCCTTTTATTGTAGGGGAATTTTATGAGCTTTTTCATTTAAATCATGTAACATTGATGATAAATTTGTAGTGCTGATTTTTTCATCTTTATTGTGTAGGGTAATTTTTATTGATGATTATTTATTTAGACAGTTGAATTATACTTTGTATTTGAATGTATAAAATTTGTAGCTTCAGTTCTAAAGCAATATAAAAATGGTAGCTTCAGTTTTAAAGTATCTTAAGCGAATGGAATAATAGAATACAGGAACTTGCTATGAGTAGTCAATGTTTTGTATTTCAAGTATTGCTAATCTCTCTTTTCTTCAGTAATAATGTGCATTGAATCTAGTGTGTTTATATGAGTAAACTTTTATGAGCTAATTTTTGTAAGTTTGCATGTTAATTAATGCTGTGGTGATATAACAAGTCTTAAATTTGCAGTTTTTCCACTAACTGTTTGGATGTGGTGATGGTAGATGTAGGTGTACTTGCAGTACATCTTGGATGGCTAATGTTAATGAAATTGCATCACAAAGCATTACATTACAAGTAGTTTATAGTCAACCCTTTGCACCACTAACATCAAATAATTGATATGTGAAGATCTTTTCAAAAGTTCATTCTTCTTTTGAAGATTAACCTAACAAATGGATATCAGATGTTGGAAAGTTTTATCCTTGATGTATGGATTTAATATCTCAGCACCGAAAAGCACTTCTGTATTTGAGAAGCAAAGGAATTTCAGTTAGTTAATTTTTGTTATTGCTGTGGTGGTTGAAAGATCCGAGCCTTGTGACTCTTGATCCAGAAAATAAAATCTTCTACAGTAAATGTCTACATATGTTGCTACTTTAATAATTATGAATTTGAATTGTCCTTTAAGATTTTAATCCTTCATAACTGGGCAAAAGTTAGTGAAGATAACTTAATCTTTTGTTTCTTTTCCCTTAAAATTATAGAATTTTAACCTAATTTGAGAGTAAATAGACTAAGATAATTTGAAGAAAGTGACTAGAGTGGTGGTGAGCGGTGTTATTTCGTCCACAGGTGATGATGGTGGCCTGTCATCCCATGGAACAGCTGCCTATGAATCGACTTTGGATATGACTGATGTGATGGATATAAGCTGTGATCCACCAGGCCCATCTTCATCCAGAACATGGTCATCTTGCACATCCCCATCAGTGTCACGTGTATCTTCAAGGCCCTCATCACACATTGAAGAGGAAGTCCAAGCTGTTACAACACGGCTCCATCAAGTAGCAGTCACCCACTCAGGCTCAACAAGAGCATCTCCCATGATAATGAGGACTCCAAGCTTAGAAGACAGTAGAGTCCTAACTTCATCAACAGAAGAACTTTCAACAACTCTTAAATCAGGATTCAAAATGGTCGATACTGAAGAGTCGGCATGGATCCCCATTGATAGACCAAGAATGAAGTCTGTGAGTCGTAGTCCGGACTTTGTTCAGATTGACCATCCTCGACCAGCTGTGAGATCAGGGAGACCATCATCTTCTACCAAAGAAATGCACTGTTCTCAAATCAGTGATTCGAGAACCTCTGAAGCAGAAGAGAAAATTGCTGGCAAGGATTCCAGAAGGTTTTCTAAATCTAATTTAGAAGAAGGGAAAGGGTTGCATTCAGAGACAGATGTAAAGAGTTCATTAAGTGAACTAGTTGATAGTGGAGACAGCAGGACATGTTCAAGTCCTGCAAAATCTGAAAAGGAGGCAAAATCTTCTTTCAGGTCATCATATAAACAGCATTCTCCATCACCAATGTCTTCTGATAAAGGGGAAGAAGAAATTTCACTTTCAAAAGAGCAAGAAAAAGATGTAAGGGAAGAAGATAAGTCTTACAATGCCTGGACAAGGAAATCTTATGAAAGAGTTGTGCAGAGGGAGCCCCTTGATTTTCAAGAAGAAGAGTCATTTCCTGCCTTAGTAGAGTTTTCACCAACTATTGATACAGCTTCTACATCAATCGAGCTTAAAGATTTTTCATCAGAGTCAAGGCAAGTATATAAAACTAGAAAACCACCATCCACAACAACATCAGAGGATGACTTGTGGCTTACTACAGAAAATAAAAAAGACAAGAAGAAAAAGAAGAAGCGATATAGACAAAGTTCCCCGGAAAATGCTCCTTTATCATCAGACTTAGCCTCTCTTGATGCTCTTCCATCCCAGACCACAATGGTTAGTTCAGCTGAACCATCTGAGTCGTCAACTACAAAATTGATTTCAGAGAGAGTGAATAAATCGCATGTGAAGGAGGTAACAGATTCCAATCCAATTGAAATGGATATGGATGCTGATTATTTTCATGCAGCTGAAGAGTATCATGAACCAGCTATTGTGGAGAAGAGTGAAATTTTTGAGGGACAATACCATTGTGATTTTTTCACTGAACCACAGGCAGAAGAATTTCAAGAAGCTCGAGAATCAGTCAACCAAAATTTAGAAGACTTCGAGCTCAAACCAGATGAAGAAGAATCACAACAACAAGCTATGCTTCGTTCACTACATGATGATAATGATCTTGCAAAGGCTTTAGAAGAAGCATATTCCTCTGATGATAATACTCCTGCTCAAGCTAAGGCTAAGGTTCGTAGCCAGTCACACTCACGACCAAGTAGGACTTCAGAAATGTTTCCTTTTAAAGAGGATACATCTGATGAGGAAGATGAGGTAAGGTTGCGTCGACGTGTCGTAGTTTCTGGAACTGTGAGTAGCACTACCAGTCAGCCGTCTGCAGCAGATGAAGTAAGCACAGATGACCGTGGCGAAACTAGTGGAGATGACAGAGCCGAGTCAAGCACCGATGACAGAAAAACTGCTACCAGTGAAAGTGATGTAGGGGCAAGCCCAAATCCTCGAGCTTCCTCTTCTTCAAAAAACAAAAAGAAGAAAAAGAAAAAGCGGTAGTGCCCATTTGATGATTTTTAATCTGTGCTTAAATGATGATCTTTTGTCTGACACACCTTAACCTATAATTATTAGAAGGCAGCCATACACTGGTACTTGTGATATTAATTTTAGACAATTGCAGGACATGTTTATTCCTTGCTGAGCTGTGGGTATCTTAAGCCAATTATTAGCACCTATAGAAAGTCAAATATTGAACAAGGATATGTGATGTGATGGTCTAATTATTTTGGGGGTTGTACCAGTTAATAACTACTGTTGGAGAAGTATTTTTATAGGGCATCATTATATCCAATCCATCACAAAGCAATATACTGTACATTTGACTGCATAGTGGATATCTCAACTTAGAAGCAATATATGATGTAATATGAAATAGGAGTTGACTAGTAAGCTTAGTGCAACATGACATCATTGTAGTTTGATTTTTGTCACTAACCATTCATAATTTTAGATAGGTAGATTTTGTATCTTTAATTTATTGATTTTAGCTGTTAAGTTCAGATATATGAAGATTTTGATTTTTTGATAATTTTTATGTTTCAGGTAGTGTATATTTTAAATGTAAAATCCTTTGGTTATGAATATTTGATGATTTATTCTTGTGAAGTGAGTAATATTTATGAATTTGTCTTATTGACCATGGTATGGTTTTAGAGATCATTGGATGATTCCTGCACTGACTGATAGATGTTGCTTGCTGGCCCAATGAGGATTATGTATATTGTGTTCATTTGGCTCATTGCTTCAATCATAGTATTTACTTTAGGTGCCTATAAACTTTAAAGAGGATCTTTAAAGACTTGAGCCTTGTTACATCAGTGTTTGTATAATTATTAGGTAAGGAACCTTTAGATGAAAAGGATAACACAATGAAACACTGTCTTTGATCTCCTATAATGATTTATAACCAGTATTCCTTATGTGTGATTACAAAAATTATAGTGATCCTTCATAAACATTTGGTATCTTGGTATGTGTGCCCCTAAGGAAGTGCTAGAATTTTGCCTAGAAAGAAATTCATCTGGTGGTCAGTGACTATCTGGTTTTCTTGCTAAGCAGATATTCTTAGGGGTATGATGTCAATTTTGTTGGTAATAAGCTGGTACAGTATTCCAAGTTACTTTGCATATTGAATTGCAATTGCATATTTAAACAATCCTGTCCAAGTACTTCATATTTTCTAGCACAACCTCTTTGTTTTGCAGGATGTACCATTATCAGAATTTCTCCCATCTTATAATGTGAAACAATTTGTAAATTATCCCTGTCACTCTATCTTTTTTCTTCTGTTACTTTAAGTATTTAAGAGTTCATAGTAATTTTTAAGATGAATGGTGTTCACAAATGACAAAAAAAAATATTTTTCTACCTTTGTCACAGAAGTGACTTTTGCTATTCTTAGTTATCTCACTTTTGGTTAGTTTATTAATAGAAAAGAATCTCAACTCCTGGTTTTTCTGTTTTAATTTTGAGAAACTTAATTTGATTACTAATAGGCTTTCAAAAAAATTAGGTGGTAATGTATATTAAGATAATGAAATACAGTATAAAAAGGGAAGGTCAATGTTAGCTTCATTGTTGAATGCTCTGGTTTCCTTAATTTTCATTACTGTGATGTTGACTAGAGGTTTGTCTCATTACTATTATGTTTTCGTTCCTGAAAGATATGTTGATGTTATCAGAGCTCTAGGGGAAAGACGTGGAATGGACTCGAGTTCATGTGCTTATTTCATATTTTTAACTTTTGACTTTTAGGATGGATCCATTTTATTGTTCAGATGCTATTTTAATAATATAGCAAGTTTAATTAATTTTTTGCAAGATGGAGTAAAAGTTTGTTGGGGGAAAAAAAATAAAATCTCCCTATGTAGATTAGCAGAAAGAGATGCATACTTTTTGAAGCTGCATTCAAATTAGGGACATTTAGCTAGTTTATTGAAGTTATTAATATATTTAAAAGTAGTTGTTCTTTGTGAACTGAGATTCTTTAGTGTTTTACTATAAAATGGTATTAACAAATTTAATTGACCTAAATGCAATGCTGAAGCTGCCATGGCCAAGCAATAATCAGATTTATATGCTTATCTTTTTAATATTTTAGCAGCCCTATTTTTTATTATAATTTTAACCAAAAAAAAAAGAGCAAATGCCGAATTAAGGTAGTAAAGTAAATATAACATTCATGAGACAAGTCATAATACTGGGGCTAGCAGAGGATTAGGAAGCTTAACTTTCTTCATGTATGGTCTGTATTTTCATTACAGTACAAGTGTTTCATCAAGGTTTATTACATCTATAGTTTTAACAAGAGTTCAAAATGTTTATGTTTAAGCCTCACAGTTCTATTCTTTCTTGGCTTGGATTACTGTAGTTCATCTGGTAACATACATCTGGATGAATTTGATAAAAATCTTATGATGCTTCATACTTTTATAGTTCTTGAAACTGATTTAGGGCTCAATTTGAATAAAATCTTATGACTGAAATATTAAAAAAGATTTTTAAAAAGCGAGTGATTATTGTATATGATAATAATGAAAAAAATACAAAAGATAAAAGTAAAAAAAAAAACTAAGCCATATTTGCATATTCTATCTAAATTGATTTATGAAAGATAGTAATTTAAAGCATTTTAGTATATCTAGCTTTCTCACCATATATACCATGCCTTTAATGTTGTGAAGAGTGCTGACATAATTTTTTAAGCATATTCTGAAGCACAGCAGTGTGACAGTTTTTAGAAAAGGTAAGAAATTTTGGCAAAGTGTGTAGATGCAACATTTAAAATTATAAGTTTTAAGCAGTTTATTTTAGGTTGTTCTTATTAGTGTAAAGTTACGTTCTTTATCTGAAATTAATGTTATTTCAGTTTTTGTTGGAAATGAAGAGTAATATTGAGTGAAAGGATTTGTTGACTGTATCTTGAATTCAAGTACAATATGGTATTTTGTATTTTAAGGTATTTGAAAGAATTTTTTTATAGTTCATGTAACAGTTTTACTTTATGTAAGATACATATTTTCGATACATTTTTGAACTAAATTTCATATGATTTTCTTTGATAGCACATGAGCTGTCTAATGTGATCTGTTGCTTCTTCCTCCTCATGTGTTAGTTTTGTGACTTGCTAATACATGTGGAAATTAATAAACAATTTCTCTCAAACAATTTTATTTTATTACAGACTATTAAGAAAGTTTGTGTTGAAAAAGTATGAAAACCCAAATTGAGTTTGTAGAAAAAATCCTGTATGGTACAGTATTAGGAATAATTTAAAAGTTTTTTGTCACAAGCTCATTATTTTATAATAGCCTATCTTGTTTATCAACATTTCCAGATACCCATAAAAAGAGAAGTTCTCATTTTCTTGTGTTAGTGTGTGCATCTGAATCATCGGTGGTGAAATAGTTCATTCTTCTATATGGCCCTTGTTCTAGGGATATTTACATCTGTTTCTTCAGGTCTTGTGATTGCTACATTCATTTCCTCCCTTATCAGTATCTCATGCATTTAAGGGTTACAATTCTCTTAGTCTGCTCAATTTTGGGTATTGTTAGTGATTCATCAACATTTTATTCTCCATTAGAATGTAATTATCTCTGCCACCAACTGAGATTTATCAACCATATGGAGTGCAATATAAATCCAGCCTAGGGACTCTGCAGCTAAAAAAATATTCACTCAGATATTTTATCAAGACTTATTTTTATTCTATTTTTTTTCTTATGGGGCTCTTTAGCTACTTCATAGTCTTCTGATTTCCTTCTAAATTATTGCTTTTCCTGCAGGTGAACTCATTTTTTACCTCAACTCGGTTTCTTTCTTCATATTCAGTATTGTGTATCATTACCTTTTCTTCATTATCTCTACTCTCTAACATTTCTTCATTGTCATCATCTGACAACTAGTTAAAATCATCATCATCATAATGCCAATAGAAAAATCAGTATCAACAAATATGTTTTCAGTAAAAAAAAAAAAAAGAAAAAAAAAAGGGCTGGTCTTGATGGTTGGTGGTCCTGAGTCAGATTGTGATCACTTGCTGTTTTTTCTTATGTTTCTTTGTTTCCCAAAATTTTCCATCGAATACTTTCTGTTATCCTTGCATGGCTTTTCTGTCTACTCTCAGGTCATTATTTTTCTCTGCACTTAACGTGAAAAGTGTAAGAACAGTAATAATCAGGATAGAAATAGGCCCTATCTGGCAGCTTTCAAAAAGCATGTGCACGTTGAGTAATTGAACTACGTCCTAAGATGTTTTGTTGTCTCCATTTCCTACCTCATGTTGTCCTTTGACAATAGAAGGAAAACATCGTATAGAACTGTTAATTGCCTTGTAAAATTCACTTAAAGTGAAGAACAATGAATGGATATTATGATTCGTTATTATTTTACATTATGGATACTTTATAAAAGGCTGATTTTTAGCTATTTATAACTTATATAGAGCTTTAATACCTGAGTCGGGCACCAGCACACAAGAAGGTTACCAAAAACAATTTAATTAGAAAATCAATGTTTGCACCCCCAACAAACACCACCCAAGCAAGCTGGTCCTCTTAACCCTTGTTGGCGTTAATGGAGTTTCAACTAAACCGAATTGTTTGCTTCATGTTTCGTTTGGCAATTTGTTCCGTTTGCTCCACTAGCTCATCACAAGTTAATTAAAGCATGGTAAATGTAGGCATTAGTACATTATATGATGAATATTTGATTTGGCGTTAGTACATCATATGATGAATATTTGATGTATGTTGACATTTAATTTTTGTATCATATATGTATCTTTCTTGTAGATTTATATAAAAAAATTACAGCATTTTTGAAAAACTAACAAAGGAGTTCGTGTGCATGCGCAGCATCCCTCGCATTCACTCCAGTTGTAAACAAACCGGGAAATCAGCTGCATTTCCCTCGGTTCAACCTATGACAGGAATATGAAGGAGACAACCTTATAAATGAGGAATTTTCTCTTTTTCAAACATTGTAGTTACTTTATTGCTGAGAAAAACTATAAATTGAGTAAGGTAAGTTTGGAAGCCTCTTATTCTTCCAAATCTTTGAAAATAGCCTAACGAGAGAATGTCTCGATGTAGTCGTAGAGCTTCAGCACGGCATATCATTTCCGTGCTGAAGCTTGGCGACGGGCAAGGGCCCTCTTGAACTGGGTAATATTCCTTTCTCCAGTTTTACTCTAAATTTCTCGTCATATTTCTATTACTTATAATTGCTTCATTCTCCTTCATATATTTCAACTGTCTCTAACCTTGCTGTCAAAACTCTCGTACCCATTTAACTGTCCAGATTTTTTTTAGGGGACATCATATCTGGGAGTGGAATTTTTTTCAAAATCAATTGTGGGAGCTGTGGTGGTCTTGCTAACTACCCGATAATGTTTAGACACCTAGGAGTGTCCGTTTTCTCATACTAGCATGCGGGACTATTCTCTAACAAAAAAACTTGGTCTTCGGATTCCACAGGTTGGTTATTTTCATAGAAGTAGGACTCTCGGCATTCTGTCCAGTTTGCCTGCCACTATGATTAAAGGGGGGATGATTGTATTCTTGTAATGCTCTGTCCCATCAAGCGGGTGTGGCATATACTTGAGCCACTCTAATCAGAGTGGTACCATCCCTTTGTGGTAGGGTAGGGAGTCAACATAGGGAAACAGCTCTTGCAGGTGTCATTGGTGGAGAAATTAATCCAATGAAATGTTAATGGTTTCTTCTTTGGGATTTGAGACAGTTATTGTTTTCTTTCCCTTATACTTATTTTTCCCTTTTTTTTTTTTTTCCTCATTTAACTGTCCAGATTTTTTTTTAGGGGACATCATATCCGGGAGTGGAATTTTTTTCAAAATCAATTGTGGGAGCTGTGGTGGTCTTGCTAACTACCCGATAATGTTTTGACACCTAGGAGTGTCAGTATTTTCATACTGGCATGCAGGATTATTCTCTAACAAAAATACTTGGCCTTTGGATTCCAGAGGTTGGTTAGTTTCATAGAAATAAGGCTCGGCATTCTGTCCAGTTTGCCTGCCACTATGATTAAAGTGGGAATGATAGTATTCTTGTAATGCTCTGTCCCATCAAGCAGGTGTGGCATACAGTTGAGCCACTAATCATAGTGGTACCAACCTAGTGGTATGGTAGGGAAACAGCTCTTGCAGGTGTCATTGGTGGAGAAATTAATCCAATGAAAGGTTAATGGTTTCTTCTTTGGGATTTGACAGTCTTATTATTTTCTTCCCCTTATACTTATTTTTCCCATTGTTTTTTCATCTTTATTATTATTACTTCTTTCCCCCAAAAAAGAAACCAAAAATTGAATAAACATAATGTTCCTCGTACCCCTGGATCAGGCAGCAAACCCCAGACACCGTTGACAACCTCTGCTTGTATAAATAAGGAAAATACTTTTGACAACCTCGGTAATATAAAGGATTCCTCTAAGAATACTTCTTTGTTCAGTGTTCTATCTATCTATATACCAAGGCACTTCCCCCAATTTTGGGGGGTAGCCGACACCAACAATGAAACAAAACAAAAAGGGGACCTCTACTCTCTATGTTCCTTCAGCCTAATCACTGGCAGAAATTTTTTTTTTTGTAATAAGGACAACACTAATACTTTACTCTCTGGTTCTGGCACAATACCAGATCCAACTAAAAATTTTGAAATTCTCCATTTAGAAAAAAATCCAATTGGTTGTAGGTATGATATAATTCATGAAGTCTTTTATAGACTTGGGCAATCAAAGAAATTTTCATGGAACTTAACAGTAGTAAAAGCTTTTGGAAAGCTTGAATATTATTTTGAAGTTTTGAGATTGCTTTAGAAGCAAACAAAAAATTTGGTAGCATTAAAATTGATGATTTATGATTTATGGGGCTCTATGTGATAAAGAAAAAAAATATTAAAAATAAGTAATTGGAATGTTAGTGCCATGAATCAGATTGGGTAGTTACAGCAAGTGAAGAGTGAATTTATGGAATATAGTTTGGATATCTTGGCCCTAAGTGAAACACGTAAGGGGATTGGTAAGGAAACTTTAGAACAAGCAATATATATATATCTACTCAGGAAGATCAGTTGGAGTTGGAAGAGAAGGAGTAGGAATGATGACGACACCAAGAGCAGAGAAAAGGCATTAACAGAGTGGAGAGCTGTAAATAGTATATTGTTACTAGAAAAGTTCAAATCAAAGTAGTGCCATTTGAGTATTATAGTTTGCTATGTCCCAACAAATGATTTCCCTGTAGAAAGGAAAGATGAATACTATGAAGAACTGCAGAGTGTAATAGATGAGATCCCAGAGAGAGAGATGAAAATTGTGATTGGCAACTTCAATGCTAAAGTTGGAAAAAATAATCAAGGGATAGAGAATGTGATGGGTGCCGAGGATCTTGGCAAAGTTGCAAATGAAAATGGAGCACATTTCATAAGTTTCTTGGTCATTGGAGGTACTCTTTTTCAACACAAGTTCATTCACAAGTATACATGGACTTCACCATATGGTAATTACAAAAAATCAGATAGATCACATTGCCATTGATAAAGAGAGGAGGAGTACTCTAAAGAAATGTAAGAAGATATAGAGATGCAGATATTGGTAGTGATCACCAACTCTTCATTGCCACACTGAAATTAAAACTGAAAGCATCCAACAGAAAAATAGAATACCTACAGTAGGTTTGATACAACTAAACTTTTTAAAGAAGAGCACAAAGAAACATTTGCAATTAAAGGTAGGAATCGATTTGCAGTCTTAGAGACTTTAAGAGACAAAGAACAGACAGTTAATGAAAAAATGGTGTGATATTAAGAACTTATATCAGTCAGTGGGTAGTGAACTCTTGGGACATGCATTTACAAGGAGACAGCCATGGATGTCAAATGAATCTTTTGATACTATAAAAAGGAGAAAAGACAGAAATTGAATGTTGAAAGTTTTCGAGGAAGTGATGAAAAAAACAAGGTAGAGCCTGCTAAGTATTCCTGTATTGATAGTGAAGTCAAAAGAAAAGCCAGGAATGACTGGAGAGAATATTTAGACAGTAAAGCAGATGAGGCTGACAAAGGTACAAATTCAAGAAGTGGCTATGATGTAAGAATTGTTCATAGAATTATTAATGAAATCTCAACTGGGGCAAGGAAGAAGCATATACCCATCTAAAAGAGAGATGGCTCTGTTATAGCAACAGAAGATGAAAAACAACGTTGGATGGAACACTTTAATGAGGTTATGAATAGATATGAAGGGAATAATTTGATTGATACACTTGAAGCTGATGAAGACCTTGATGTGTCCATGAGTGAATTCAGTGTGTTTGAAGTCGAACCTATCCTAAAAATAATAAGAGATTGAAAGCCCCGGGATATGATGTAATAACTGCCGAGATGATACTGGCTGAAAATGAAGTGACTCCAGATTACTTACAAGATTATTTTGTGGATTGTGGCATGAAGAGGCAAAACCTGATGAATGGGAGTTAGGAGTGTTGGCAAGAAAAGGAAAAAAAAAAAAGGGAGAACTGGCTGATTGCAATAATTACAGAGGCATAACACCTACGTCAGTCATTATGAAAATATGTAGTATGCGTATTCTAAAGAGACAGGAGAGAAAGATTGATGGAAAGCTGAGAGACAAATAAGCAGGATTTAGAAAAGGTAGAAGTTGCAGTGACCAAATTTTCATTTTAAGATATTTTATATAGCAATGCGTAGAATATAGAAATCCCCTTTTAATGGCATTTGTGGACTATGAAAAAGCCTTTGATAGTGTGCACCGGCCAATTTTGTGGAGAGTCTTGCGTTGTTATGGAATTCCTTATAAATATGTAAATTTGATTAAAGTCTGTTCATGACCATAGCAAGTGCAAAGGTAAATGTTAATGAAGTCTTATCAAATGAATGTCCAGTGAACAGCATACTCCAAGGAAATGTGTTGTAACCTATGTCCTCCTCATGTATTTTGTAATACATGGAACAGTCGGAGATGGAGGAGAAGGATTGGTCTGGTGATAGGAATTTAGCAGACTACAGTATGCTGATGATGCTGTCCTTGTTAGCAGAACACCACAAGATTTGCAATGCTTGCTTACCAGAATGCATGATATATCACACGAGGTTGGGCTGAAGATGAATAGAAGAAAGACAGAGATGATGAGATGTATGCAATGGAAGATGAAATATCATTGGAAGGAGAAATGAATTATGAGGTAGAATCATTAAGTATTTTGGAACTATGATTTCAAATACAGGGTCTTTAGAATTAGAGTTTAGTGAAGGATTAAAAAAGCAAATCAGACAATGGCTGGGTTAAGTAAAATTTGGAAATCAAATCGTCTGAAATTACATATAAAAATCAGACTATATATCAGTTTAGAGAGATCGATGTTATTCTATGGACAGAGTCATGGTATAACAATGAAAAAAATCTCCAATAGATTTAGTAGATATGAGAACAAAGCCTTCAGAAGGATATTGGGAGTTAAATGGCAGGACAGGATTAGCAATAAAACTATAAGAGATTACTCGAGTGCCTTGTGTTGATGAGATTGATGAGGGGTAGATGGAGATGGTTTGGGCATGCTCTTCGCACTCCCTAAGAGAGATTAGTTCACCAAATGTTCAGTTAGGCTTCACAAGGTACTAGAAGAGTTGGAAGACCCAGGCCTACATGGCTGAGGACTATGAAGCACAAAGTAGGAGATGATGAATGGAGAAGTATCCAATTAAAAGCTCAAGATAGAGATGACTGGTAAAATATAACCGGCGTAATCTAACCGAGGCCCTTTGCGTCAATAGGCAAAGGAGGAGGAGATGATGTGATAAAGCACCTAGAAACTTGGATGCATATAAACCAGAAGAATATGGATAGTAAAGTAATAGAGCATTTACTTCCAAAAGTATGAACCCCCAAGCCTCCAAGATGGATCATTGCATCTGGGAAGATTGATAATTACAACTATTACAGGATGAGCAAGTTTATACAAAAAAAGGGGGTTTAATTAAAAATAACTATTTTAGTAAATATGGTAAGCAATCTGTTTTGATCAATGCTAAATCAGATACTCAAGCTCGCATGCTTTGTGGCATGAAGATTGAAAACACAGATCCTATTAAAGATATCAAGCCACACATGAGCTTCAGTTACGGTAAAGGGGTAGTCTTCGATAGTGACTCATACGATTTTTCAGAACTAAAAATTCTGGACATGTGCCCTTCTAATGTTTGGAAAGGAAAATTCCTAAAACAAGCATGATAGTTTTAACATTTGAAACCCCAGTTATACCTGATCATGTAAATATTGAGAATGAAAATGAAAGAGTACGTGTTCGAGAATATAAACCTAGGTCTTTACAATGCTTCAATTGTTTCAAAAATGGTCATCCATCCCTGTACTGCAATAATACCAAGGTCTGTATTAACTGTTCTTCGTTACAATATGGTGAATGCAACGGAGATACAACCTGTGCAAACTGTAAAGAACACCATAAATCAAATGATAAAGTTGTAGAGAATACACAAAAGAAGAAGCTGCCACCTTGAAAGCAAGTGCTGAACATATTAGTGTAAGCCATGCAAAGAATTTACTTAATCGGCAACTTAATTTGGCTCAAGTTGTTAAGGTGCCACGAAAAAGTAATAATCCACTACATCTTACTACCACAGGGGGACCAGTTAGCACCTGCCCTGTCAGGTGCATCTCCCTTACTGGTAGAGGCCCAGCCATCTGGGTCAAGTGCTCAACCTGTTAAAGCCAGAGGACAAACCTCCAAAGAGGTCAAGATGGCTTCCACCACCTCAAAGTACTACCCCAAACAGAATCCCCATCAGGGGCATCTCCCCTAGAGGTGGGAGTTCAGCCCTCTGGGTCAAGTGCTCGATCTGTTGAAGTCTGAGCACAATCATCCAAGGAAGTCAAATATGGCTCTTTCCACCGTAAAAGTTTTGTCTCGGGCAGAATCTCTACCCGACTTGATGGAGATGGGAAAACAAGAGCTTCCAAAGAGGAAAAGGAGCCCCTCATCGTCACCTTCATCTACACCCAGTTAGTGCCTACCTGCTCATGATCTTTAGGCTGACTTATGCAAAGATAGCAGAAAGAAGAGAAAAGAGTAGTGCCATAATAAAACCTTCCATCTCTAGGCCTTACCTGGTTCATCTGAGAAGTCTCAAAAGAAAAATGAGACAAAGAAAAATAAAAGATAATTTCCATTAGCCAGTGGAACTGCAGAGGTCCAAATATTAGTATTGGTCAAATAAAATATTTTAAGAAGGTACTCGGACTCAAAGATAATTTATCTACAAGAAACCAAGATCAGTGACAAATCATGTAATTGTGGACTCTCTTATCAATTTTGTAGATCCCTCCTCTGCAACCTGCAAGAGTTCAAGGTGGCACAGGTTTTATTATTCACAAGTCTATAAAATTTGTAACCATCCCTCAATATAATACTACAGGCATGTGCTGTTAGAACACATATAGGGAAAAAGATGACTTTATGCTCGCTATATCTTGAACCATCTTTATTACTTTTCCTCTTAGACCCTGCTGGGAATCCAAGAAGTCTTAGACTTTCTGACCTCCAAGACCCTGCCACTCTTGATTTAATGGGAGATTTCAATGCAAAGCATACATTTGAGGTAGAAATGTGTGTGATAGATGAGGTAATCTTGTTGAAGAATTAATCCATAACAATGATCTAATACTAATGAATGATTGCTTCCCAACTATAGTCCATTTCTTTTAGCGATGCAGATTTGCACCGACTCACAGGGGTGCCCTTTTAGCTCGGAAAAGTTTCCTGATCGCTGATTGGTTAGAATTATCTCGTCCAACCAATCAGCGATCCGGAAACTTTTCCGAGCTAAAAGGGGACCGCTGCGAGTCGGTGCAAATCTGCATCGCTAAAAGAAATGGACTATAGGTATGATGTATTCCACAACTCTACATCAGCCATCAATTTGTCAATCTGTCCCTCATCCATTCGATTGCATTACCTTTGGTCAGTCAACCAACACTTACATGGCAGTGACCATTGGCCCATAATGTTAAATTATGCCCACACTCTTCCTTCTCTGTATCCACCAAAATGGTAGATGAGGCAGACTGGACATCTTATGAGAACTGCACACACCGATAGAGAGTATGGTGACTTTCCATCTCCAGAACATGCTTATCAACTACTTTCAAATGTTATTGATGATTATGCTAGCAAGTTTATACATAAAACGTGGTTTACCTCATCGCTCTGTAGTTCCTTAGTGGAGTAAAGAATGTGGAAATACAAGAAAAATTACCCAAATTTGCTTCAGAAGATACTTGAGAACGAACTAGGATGCAGATAGAATAGCGTACGTCAGAGCCTGTGCCAAACAAAAAAAGAACTTTTAAAAAAGCAAAGAGAGCACCTTGGGAGGAAATATATATCTAATATCAATCCCAAAACTCCTTCAAAGGAAATATGGGACAAGATCAGAAAACTTCAAGGCAAATTTGTCCCTAGGCCTTTACCAATATTAAGGGAAAATAATAAGATATATATTTCACTGCAAAGATGTAGCAGAGGTACAGTACTTGGTAAGCACTTTGCTCATGTATCAAGGGCTGCCAATTATTCCCCAGAATTTCAAAAAATTAGAGCAACAAGCAGGAGGAACAACATATTTTGTTGTTCCTCCTGCTTCTTCCAATACTGAAGCTTTTAACTTACCTTTTAGTATTTAGGAGATGCAAAATGCTATCACTAACTCGACTTTGACTGCCCCAGGTGAGGATGGCATCCGATATGAAATGATTTCCCATCTCCCAGTGGATACTAAGGAATTTGTATTAGAAACCCTGAATAGTCAATGGGTTTCTTATACATCTGATTCTTGGCATTCTTCAATCATAATTCCTGGCCACAAGTCTGGTAAAGACCAAGAATTGCCATCTAGTTATAGGCCTATAGCCTTGACTAGGTGCATATGCAAACTATTTGAGAGAATGATCAACAACAGACTTGTGTGGTATGTAGAATAAAAAAACCTTTTATCAAACAGGAAATTTGGTTTTAGGAAGATCTGATTGATTGATTGATTTGAGTTTTTCTTGCATCCTGACATCTAAGGTCATTGACGCCAATATCGTTTATTATAAATGAAGAGTAAAAGAATATTCAATTAAAACCATAACAGCAAAGATGTCATTTTAAAAGCTAAAGAACTTTCAGAAAACCTGCTTCTGAAGTAAAGCTAAAAATACCACTAGCATGGTAGGACACATCATGTCCCAAGAATCTTGGCAAGGATGAACCTGCCATCCTCAACTCAAGCCTCAAACAGATACCCATTTCTCTTGCTATTATAAGTGGGGCATTCGGTCAACAAATGCCTCGCTGTCAAGGGTACCAAATAGTTGTCACAATATGGCTGGTATTGTCCAGTAAGCAGAAATTCATGTGTCAACCGAGTGTGACCAATGCGGAGACGACAAAGAGTAGTCTCCCACTTTTGGGGCATCATATTATACTACCAAGGCGATATAACATTCATTATTTCTTGCATTTTATTTATAACTAAACTACCCCACTGCTGTTGCCAATTATTGGAAATAAAATTCATAATGTTGGGTAAACAATCATCACAAAGAATGGGATACCTTCTTGGTAGCAACTTAGATGCAGCATTCTTAGCCAATAAATCTGCCTTCTCGTTTCCAGACACACCTACATGTGCCGGAATCCAGTAAAATTGAACTGTTATACCTCTCAGTCCAATAATAAAAAGCCATTCTAGAATCTTTAAAACTAAAACTTCTAAAGCTTGAAGGCCACTCCGTGCATCACTAAAAATGGTAAAATAAACCCCCTTCTCCAACACTATTTTCTCAATAGCAGTTAGTATGCCATATAGTTCGGCAGTAAATATGGAAGCTGTTAGAGGAAGTGCAGCTCTACAATTAAAAGCATTACTATATACTCCAAATACAACACCAGCATCAGATGTGGAGCCATCAGTATACAGGTTATGAAAGTTGATCCCCTATGTTCTGCAGCATGTTCCATAATAAGAGACCTGGCTTCTAAGTCAGTCATATTCATTCTAACTCCAATAAAATATTTGCAAAAAG
Source organism: Palaemon carinicauda (assembly GCF_036898095.1). NCBI lineage: Eukaryota > Metazoa > Arthropoda > Malacostraca > Decapoda > Palaemonidae > Palaemon > Palaemon carinicauda. The sequence goes on from NC_090728.1 coordinate 30,479,611, forward strand.
ATACCATTGGTAATTTCCATGGAGGCATTGATGATACCTTAAATGAAAGCAACTTGCTTCTAATTATATCAAGACTGTATATTAATTGCTTAACATGAATATTAATTGTTTAACATGAAAACCATAAGGTTGCAGAGATTTTGGGTGCAACTCAAGGTATGATGTGTGCTTTACAAGGCTTGCGGTCTGATAGGCTAAAGTATTAGGAAGTCTTAGCAACCTAAACCAATACTGAACAATAGAAGATTTTCAGTAAAGGTCTAAAGGTAATATTCCAGCATCAACAAAGAGACTTGTGATATGCGAAGTTCTAAACAATCCTGTGGATAATCTAATACCAGCATGATGTATCGAATCTAAAACCTTTAATTGGCTTGGGGTAGCTGAGGAGTATATTTCACACCCATAACTAATTTTTGAATAAATCAGGGCCTTGTATAATTTCAAAATAGTATTGTGGTCTACCCCCAATAATGTATGGGACAATACTTTTAAAAGATTCAGAGCCTCAAGACATTTACCTTTTAAAGCTTTTAAATGAGGAACCCATGTAAGCCTACAGTCAAATATCAATCCTAAAAATTTATCTTCACTTACACGTGGGATCCATTGACCTTTACTGTATATATCAGGGTCTGGATGTATTCCCCGAATACGACAGAAATGGGCAACAACAGTTTTGCTTGTCGAAAACTTAAACCCATTCATATCAGACCGCTGAATAATTTTGTAAATAAAGAGTTGTTGTTTTCTCTCAACCATTGCCATTCTAGCTCCAGCAAATGATATGAAGAGATCATCAACAAATAATGTTGAGAGAATATGTTGAGGAATGACAGAGGATATCCCACTAATGGCCAGTGCAAATAGGGTTACACTTATCTCATTACCCTGGGAAACTCCTTCTTCCTGATATTTCCTCTCAAATAGAACTTCTCTCACTTGAAAAAAACTGTAAAATAAATGATTAAATGAACATTGGTAGCTCTCCTCGTAATCCCAAATTATGAATGTTTTTAAGTATACCATATCTCCATGTCATGTCATATTCCTTTTCAAGGTCAAAAAGACTGTTACATGGTGATTTGGAAGCAAAGGCTTCACAAATAGAGGACTCAAGCTGTAGCAACACATCAGTCGTTGGTTGCCTTTTTCTAAATCCACACTGAATATGTGAGAAAATACCCTTCTTTTCAAAGTACCACATACGTCTTGCAGTAACCATCTTCTCCATGAATTTACATAAACAAGATGTCAATGCAGTTGCTCCATAGTTTGCTGCTAAAATCTTTTCCTTACCAGGTTTTAAAAAGGCTAAAATAATGGCTAGTTCCAAAACACTTGGATAACTATGATCATGCCATATTCTGTTAGTAATGCTTCAAATAAATAACTTTGTATTAATAGGTACATGATTAATCATTGCATATGTAATTCCATCGGGTCTAGGGGCTGTATCATTACAAGTGGCTGGTGCGGAATCAAATTATCTTTCAGTAAAAGGAGAATTACTATATACGACTTTTCCTTTCCTGTTGCAGAATTTTAGAATTTTCTTTTCGTCAATGCTCCTATACTGGTGACGAGGACCTGCTTCACACTTGCATGATACATTTGAGAAATGATCAACTAGGGTATTGTTAGCATCATTTGCTTCAGTCACATACCTTCAACACTGGTGGTGGGTTTGGGGTAAATTTGCCTGCAATTTTTTTTTTTTTTTTCATCCATGCAGAAGATGGGGGTGTTCTACTGTTGACTGAGGAAAAAAATATACCAAAGATTGACCCCTAGCTTCTTTCATGGCACGACAGAACTGTGCTCTATATTTTTTGTATGTTATCAAATTTTCCTCTGTACAGCGTCTACGCAATCTTGTCAAAGAGTTTCTGGTGGCTCTGTGCAAGACAGTTAAATCTGAAGACCACCACGGGACTGATCATCGTTTGAATAATCCTGTGGTTTTCGGAATCAAATCGATTCCTGCTGTATGGAGAGTTCCATTCAGTGAGTCTATGACATCATCAATACTTTCAAACTGTTCTGCCTTCCCCTCGATTAACTTAGCTCACAAAGTTTAACCCAGTCCGCCTTGTCAAGATTCCATCATGGCGATCTTTGTAAAGGAGGACCAGTGTTTGTGTTTATAATGATTGGTGCATGATCACTAGTATGCCAATCATGTAATGTCCTCCAATCAAAATCAAGAAGGCAGTTAAAGCTTGCAATTGAAAGGTCAATGCATGACAAGGTACCTGTCTGAACATGGAAGTATGTGGGCTCTCCTGTATTAAGGAGTTCGACATCCTCGTTTTCCACAATTGATGATATAATATTGCCCCTGGTGTTTGCTAAAACATCACCCCACAAGGAATGTCTACCATTCAAATCTCCAAGTAAAAGTAAGGGTTGGGGGAGCTGTTGAATCACTTCTACTAAATTATCATATATGTTATCATTTGGAGGCAAGTACAGAGAGCAAATTGTATATTTTCTCCCTTTATCAATCTGTACAACCACTGGCTGCAGAGGTGTACGAATAGATAAAGATATTTGGGGGAACATCTCGACAAACATATATGAGACTTCCTTCATGGCTACTCGTTGATCATATGGTGTCCTATGGGTAATATATTTGCGAGGAAAAGGGGTATTATCATCAAGCTTGCTCTCCTGTAGACATACAACTATGGGGGAATGCTCTTGAATTATGAGCTTAAGTTCTTCATATTTGGCCCTTAAACCCTGACATTTCAATTACAAAAAGGAGGAAAAAACTATTGTTTATTTCTTGGAAGAACTTTTGGATGAAGTCTTCCCATTAACAATTTTTTATCTAACACTATTTCCCGGTGGTTTTATTAGAGGGTCTTAATAAATTAGGTTTTGTGTTTGCGATTTTCTTTTTATCCTTTTGATCTAATTGTTGAGGTGGATGGTGGACCCCAACTTGAATTTCTGATTTATTTAAATTGTCTTCCGATTGATCAGAAACTTTAAAAGACAAAACATCATACAGTATTTGATGTCATAACTTTAATATTTCTTATGGAAGGGCGCGAGAGAGATGGAGGTCTCTCTCTATTCCGATTAATAGGTGGTGTGCTACCAAGGTTTTGCACCTTCCCCACTACAGGTGCACCTGGTAACTTGGTTACAAGTGGAACCTCCATCAAATCAGGCAAGGACATGGCCTGAGAGAGGTTAGTTCTATTGTTGGTAATGGGGAATGAAGGTTGTACAGAAATGGGCAAAGCCTTAGAAGGCAATATGCTTACCTTGTCATGCAAAACCTTATCATCATTAGATGATGTATTTCTCTTCTTGGAATTACTGGCAACAGTATTTGGGTTTAATGTTTCCTGTGGTATATTTTCTCTTGATTTTAATGCCTTTGCATAGCTGTTTGGTTTATTCGGTAGTCTTTTAGCATGTCCTATACTTGTGTGTTCTACTCTAGATTTGTTGAGGGCAGCTTCTTCAAAATGTTATTTTCCTTAGTAAAATAAATTTTTGAATATACTTACCCGATGATCATATAGCTGCAACTCTGTTGCTCGACAGAAAAAACCTACGGGCGGAATTCGCCAGCGATCGCTATACAGGTGGGGGTGTACATCAACAGCGCCATCTGTCAAAGGTACTCAAGTACTCGATGTCAACAAAGAACCAATTTTCTCCTCTGTCCACTGGGTCTCTATTGGGGAGGAAGGGTGGGTCCTTTAATTTATGATCATCGGGTAAGTATATTCAAAAATTTATTTTACTAAGGAAAATAACATTTTTCAATATTAAACTTACCCGATGATCATATAGCTGATTCACACCCAGGGGGGTGGGTAGAGACCAGCATTACATGTTGACATTATTATGAGCTAAGTATTCCGTATTTCATTTTAGCAGTTATTCAAAATAACAAGCATAAAATAAATAAGTACCTGGTAAGGAAGACGACTTGAACAATTACTCTGCCTTTTTAAGTACGTCTTCCTTACTGAGCCTCGCGATCCTCATAGGATGCTGAGCGACTCCTAGGAGCTGAAGTATGAAGGGTTGCAACCCATACTAAAGGTCCTCATCAAAACCTCTAATCTAGGCGCTTCTCAAGAAATGATTTTGACCACCCGCCAAATCAAGTAGGATGCGAAAGGCTTCTTAGCCTTCCGGACAACCCAAAAATATTTCAAGAGAAAGATTAAAAAGGTTCTGGAATTAGGGAATTGTAGTGGTGGAGCCCCCACCACTACTGCACTCGTTGCTACGAATGGTCCCAGAGTGTAGCAGTTCTCGTAAAGAGACTGGACATTCTTAAGATAAAAGACGCGAACACTGATTTGCTTTTCCAATAGGTTGCGTCGAATATACTTTGCAGAGATCTATTTTGTTCAAAGGCCACGGAAGTTGTGACAGCTCTAACTTCGTGTGTCCTTACCTTCAGCCAAGCTTGGTCTTCCTCATTCAGAAGGGAATGAGCTTCTCGTATTAACAGTCTGATAAAATAGGATAAAGAATTCTCTGACATAGGCAAAGATGGATTCTTAACTGAACACCATAAAGCTTCAGACGGGCCTCGTAAAGGTTTTTAAAATAGAACTTAAGAGCTCTTACAGGACATAATACTCTTTCTAGTTCATTTCCAACCATACGATAAGTTTGGAATATCGAACGATATTGGTCAAGGCCGAGAAGGCAGCTCGTGTTTGGCTAGAAAACCAAGTTGTAGAACATGTAGCCGTTTCGGATGAGAATCCGATGTTCCTGCTGAAGGCATGAATCTCACTGACTCTTTTAGCTGTGGTTAAGCATATCAGGAAAAGAGTCTTAAAGGTGAGATCTTTCAGGGAGGCTGATTGAAGTGGTTCGAACCTGTCTGACATAAGGAATCTTAGAACCACGTCTAAATTCCAACCAGGTGTAACCAAACGACGCTCCTTCGTGGTCTCAAAAGACTTAAGGAGGTCCTGTAGATCTTTATTGTTGGAAAGATCTAAGCCTCTGTGACGGAAGACTGATGCCAACATGCTTCTGTAACCCTGAAAGTGGGAGCTGAAAGAGATCGTTCTTTCCTCAGATATAAGAGGAAGTCAGCTATTTGAGTTACAGAGGTACTGGTCGAGGATATGGATACTGACTTGCACCAGTTTCGGAAGATTTCCCACTTCAATTGGTAGACTCTAAGGGTGGATGTTCTCCTTGCTCTAGCAATCGCTCTGGTTGCCTCCTTCGAAAAATCTCTAGTTCTCGAGAGTCTTTCGATATTCTGAAGGCAGTCAGACGAAGAGCGTGGAGGCCTTGGAGTACCTTCTTTACGCGTGGCAGACGTAGCAGGTCCACCCTTAGGAGAAGTGTTCTGGGAACGTCTACTAGCCATCGAAGTACCTCGGTGAGTTATTCTCTCGCGGGCCAGAGGGAAGCAACTAGCGTCAACTTAGTCCCTTCGTGAGAGGCGAACTTCTGCAGTACCTTGTTGACAATCTAGAACGGAGGGAATGCATATAGATCTAGATGTGACCAATCTAGTAGAAAGGCATCTATATGAACTACTGCTGGGTCCGGGATAGGTGAGCAAAGTATTGGGAGCCTCTAGGTCATCGAGGTTGCGAAGAGATCTATGGTTGGCTGGCCCCAGGTGGCCCAAAGTCTCTTGCATACATCCTTGTGGAGGGTCCAATATGTTGGAATTATTTGTCCCTTCCTACTGAGACAATCTGCTATGACATTCAAGTTGCCTTGGATGAACCTCGTTACTAGTGAAAAGTCTAGACCTGTTGAACAGGAGAGGAGGTCTCTTGCGAACTCGAACCATGTCAGAGAGTAGGTCCCTCCTTGCTTGGAGATGTACGTCAAAGCAGGGTGTTGACCGTGTTCACCTCCACCACTTTGCCTTGAAGGAGAGACCTGAAGCTTTTCCAGGTCAGACGTACTGCCAGAAGCTTCTTGCAGTTGAAATGCATTGTCCTTTGACTCGAGTTCCATAATCCCGAGCATTCCCTACCGCCTAATGTCGCACCCCAGCCTACGTCCGATGCGTCCGAGAAGAGAACGTGGTAGGGAGTCTGAACAGTCAGGGGAAGACCCTTTCAAAGGTTGATAAAGTCCTTTCACCAAGTCAGACCAGACTTTATCTTTCCGGAAACCGGGATCGAGACCGCTTCTAGCGTCTAGTCCTTTTCCAGTGAAAAGCTAGATGATACAGAAGAGGAAGGAGGTGTAGTCTTCCAAGTGACACAAATTGAACCACGGATGACAGTGTCCTAACCAGACTCATCCACAGCCTGACAGGGCAGTGTTCCTTCTTCAGCATCTTCTGGATGGATAGCAGGGCTGGGGGTTGATCATCTTGTTCAGCAATGTCCTCATCAGAGGGTTCCTCATCCGAAACTGATGAGGAAACGGCAACGGAGTGGGCAACGTCTGACTCGCTGAATCCGGTCGCACTGGTGGATGCGTGACGGAGCCGGACACAAGATCATGGTACTGCTGCACAGTCTGTGAACTGTCAACCATGGGGACGCGAGGAAGTACAGCGTCAACCCGAAACTGTGTAGACTGTCTGGGTTGTGCAGTCAACCCCCTACAGGGTTGCTGAGGTTGCCGCACTGCGTCACAACAAGTCATCTCTGCTGGTTGTTGAACGTCTTCCTAGTGACACACTGAACGTCCACAACCACCTCCGAGAGTCGCTTAACGTCAACGTGCGACTGGCAACCCACACTGGGTCGCACCGGTGGAGGAACCATCTCAACTGGCGGACGTGAGTAGGATACCTCAGCGTCAACAGGGCGTACAACCAACCGGTAGGAAGGTTGTTGGCTAGAAGGTTCTTCTCCGTAAAAAAATCCTCTAACAAGGACACAAGCTTGGACTACATGTCTTGCAACAAAGCCCATTAGGGTCTATGGGAGCAGGTGTGGCAACAGACGGGGTTAGCGACTGAAGCGGAACCATTTACCATCCCTGGAAGCCTTGTTATGCTTTAAAGTCCATAGGAGGTTAAGCAGCTTAAGGCTCCTCTCCAAATGACAGAGTCCTCAAAGGAATATCAGAAGGAGGGAGAACAGCACTTTCTCATCTACAGGAACCATGTCTGAGAAAAGCTAGGTTATCTCAGTGAGGGTCTCACTGGTGCAAAAGCAGCAGACCAGAAGGCAACGTTATGTAACTGCTTGACAGTCTGTGAACTGTCAAAAACTGAACTGTCAAGCACAACAGGTGCGTGAGGACATACAGCACTGGTGCATTAGTAGCAGACCAGAAGGCAACGTCATGTAACTGCTTGACAGTCTGTGAGCTGGCAACAACCAAAGCTATGTGGGGAAGCCTCAACTCCTGACTGACTAGTCTGCTGCGGGTGAGTGGCGGTAACCACAGTGGGTTGCGGAGGCTGACACACCGTGTCAAAACACGGCAGCTTGTGGTAGCTCACGCACGGCAACGGAGTGCTCCGTGTGTCTGTGGGAGTCAGCATGCGTCTGGCAGGGTCGACTGCGCATGGGTGGAGGAGCTCTCACAACAAGAGTGTGGGAGCAGGCAGCCATGCTGGGCGCACAACCGTGGCAGGTTGTAGGCAAACGGGTGCATCGTCAACCTTCTCCGCAGTCGGAGTGTGGGAGCAGACAACAACCAAAGCGGAGTGGTGGTGCGTGGTGGGGACTGCCGTGGGTTGCGGAAACTAACGCATCGCGTCAAAACACGGCAGCTTGACTCCACCTTCCCACTGCTGATGCGGTAGCTCACGCATGTTAACGGAGGGAGCCGCACGTCGGCTAACGTTAACATGCGTCTGGCAGGGTCGATTGCGCATCGGAGGTGGAGCTCTCCGCAGCCGGAGTGTGGGAGCAGGCAGCCTCAGCGTGAGCTGGGTGCACAACAGTGGCAGGTTGTAGGCTAACGAGAGCAGTGTCAACCTTCTCCGCACGAAACTCCTGCATAACCGCAGCTAACTGAGTCTGCATAGACTGCAGTAAAGACCACTTAGGGTCTACAAAAAAACGGCAACAGACGGAGCTACTGTCCGTCGTGACTGAGGGTCTAAAACAGCTGGTGCGGCAACAGACGGAGTTACTGCCTGTTGCGGTACCACCTTGCCTCTTTTGGGAGGTGTGCAGTCGTCGGATGACTGCAGCGAGTCCGAACTGACCCAGTGGCTACACCTAGGCCGTTGGACTTGCGCGGAAGGGACCGACTTGCACTTAAAAGCTGCAAGATTTGGTCCATGGTTTCTTACGAGAAACCTCTTCCGCAGACGAGGAATAAATGGGCTCTCTCGTCTTTGTGTGGGTGGGGCGATCTCACGTCGGCAAACGTGTGTAGATACGCCCGAAACCACGGAGGGAAAAACGTCTGTTCGTCGATCAAGGCCTGTGGAACCCATAAGTCGTTCGACATTACTTCTCCCCTGGGCTTGGGAGCTTGTAAGAGGTCCCGGACTAGGTGAACAACTGGCACGAACAGACGAACCCTCGGACGCAACACTGTAACACTTTGCGCATATCACTTTATCACTTTTGATTTTCTGTTTGCACTTATTTCACTGAAATCGAAACTTTAACTGATTTCTACCTGAAACACGCAATCCTATCCTTCATTAAAAGGTAGTCATTGCGAAAACAGTTTTACAATGCAACAGAAAAACATAAATAAAGATAAAGAATTCAGTGGCTGGAAAAGAGACTAAACACTAGATCAAATAAACTACGTTTACAATCTCTCACCGCATAAAGCCTGGGAACAAGAATAAAACCCTAGAAACGTTTTACCTTCTTCCCCTACAGCGACTAGGGAGAAGAGTAAAAAAAAAAAAAACGAGAACAACGTTACCCGCTTGAACGAAACGTTTATTCTCCTCTCTCTCCCTCCGTCTCTATCTCTCTCTCTCTTCTCTCTTGAATTAGCACCTGAGAGAAGAGCCCAATTATATATCGTTAAAACATGTTATTTGCTAAAGGAAAAAACTGAAAGGTTTCCCAAATAAAAAGTTCCTTTATTTAGAATTTAAACTCTTTAAGCTAAGAAAGAATGAACGAAACGCTAGAATCGGTTTACTCTTACTGCAAAGTGAAACCGTGATACAGTACACTCTCTCTCTATCGTAACGATAGAGCGCAAGTTGAACGTTCTGAACGTCAACAACTGCGGAGACTAAAAACTAAACGTTAGTTCATCTTTGAAAACAGTACGAGACTATCAAAGAAATTCTTCCATAAAACATTAAAATTAAAAAAAAGTATTAAATTCTTTAAAGGTTAAATACGATAAAACGGGCTCAATGTTAATTAACTTCGGTTCCAAGTTAGGACCGCCTACTATTAGGAAAGGTCGCATATAAACAAACATAAAAATTTATTTTTATAAGTTTATAATAATTGGAAAGTTAACCGAAGAGGCCTAAAAAGGCGGAGAGATATAAATAAATGGATCTATAACGTGTTAAGCAAAATTACCAAAAACCTAAACACACTTCCGTCTAAGGGAAGGGTCGGCCATTTAAAAGTGAAAGAGAGTCCATACTCTCTTCGTCACCATAATTAAATCTATCGAAAACGAATTCAAGTTTTGAAATGAAGATAAAACCCCTGCATAGCGAAAGCTCAAAACTGGAATAGTGTACTTCACCAAATCGTTGTGAAAACAAATCCAGTTGGGGACGGCGTATTTAGTAGGTCCTGCCATTGGCACGACAGAGGAAAAATTGGTTCTTTGTTGACATCGAGTACTTGAGTACCTTTGACAGATGGCGCTGTTGATGTACACCCCCACCTGTATAGCGATCGCTGGCGTATTCCGCCCGTAGGTTTTTTCTGTCGAGCAACAGAGTTGCAGCTATATGATCATCGGGTAAGTTTAATATTGAAAACTTATAAATCTCGCAGCTCCTGTCAATGGATTTATGGTTTGAGTTGCAGCTCAAACAGCTGGCCTTAAGTGTACAGTCTCCATGGTAAGGTCTGGAACAGATGCTACATTTTTTAATTTTTACTAACTTTAGAAGGGTGTCCAAATTTGAAACACTTGAAACATTGTAGGGGCTTCTGTTTGAAAGGTTGAACTTTAATTTTTTTATTTTTAATAATGATGTAGATAGGCACATCAGCATCCTGGAAAAAAAAAGGATAATCATCGATGTCCCAGGAACCTTATGCACTTTCCACACAGCTAATGGACACATGGCCAGTATTTCCTCTTCTGTAAATTCATACAGGTCTTTATTGAATACCACTCCCCTTCCGTAACTAAAATTGAGGTGGGGTTTGACATCTAACGTATCATCATCACTACTTGTCTTGAGGTTAGACAGTATTACTGATTGCCTGCATGATTTGGCATGGATTAGAAGGCTATTTTTTCCAAAGTGAGATACAGTATATCACCTGGTGCAATGGTTCCTATCTTTTTCTGAATTAGTTTGCTAATTTTAAAATAATTCCCATTACAGTACTCCATTTAGGCTTGGCAACAAGCCATATTGGTGCTTTTAGCTTTCTCTGGGGAGGCATAGTTATATCAACATCTATTTTCAAACCAGTCAGCAGGTCTATACACAAGCTTTCTCCAGATGCATAAATGCAACATACAATTCCTTATCTTTTGTTAAATATTTCTCACAATTTTCTGTCTATATCTTTCATACTTCTCTACATTATTACTCACAGCCATTCTTCAAAGGCCCTCTTTTTCTCTTCCACTTTCCTCTTCACTCCTTCATTCCACCATTTACTATCCTTATTTATGCTACCTCCAACAATCCTCTTGCCACACACATCACTTGCAGTCACAACAAAATTTTCTTTTACTAATTTCCACTCCTCCTCTAGATCACCCGTTTATCTTCCTTTCACCATGTCATAAGCCACTTCCAACCTTTCTTGATATTCCCTTTTTACTTGTTTTTTCAGGTCTTCAACCTTCGCTACCTTCCTTTCACATTCACCCACTTCATTTTTCCACTCTTTTGCTACAACTAATTTTCCTTCAACCAAAAAGTGATCAGACCTACCGTTGAGATATCAAAGAAGAGGAGCTGGGGAGAGTGACTGTTCCCCACACTCTAATTTTGGGGTGTCTGAATGTGTGTGGATGTAGTATAATAGATAGTAAAAGATGTGTGATTGCAAGTATGTTTTGGAATAGAAGAATAGATATATTGGCCTTGTGTTAGACAAAGATAAAAGGGAAGGGCGAATTGATGTTCGGTTAAGTGACTGGTAGATTGTTTGGGATTAAAAGGGGAAGAGCAAGAGAGGGTGTGGCTTTATTGCTGAATGAATGGATGACAGGTAAAGTAGTGGAATGGACGGAGGTATCATCTAGTTTAATGTGGTTAAGGATTTGGTTGGGTAGGGAATGTTGGGCTTTTGTTATTGTGTATAGGCCAGGTTGTGAGAAAAGTAAAGATGAGCAAAATGAAATTCTGGAGTGAATTAATTTGGTGTGTAGAAGGACTGGGTAGAAGAAATTATGTAGGTGTGATGGGTGACTTGAATGCTAGTGGATGCTGGCTGAAAAAAGGAAGAAAAGTTAATGATGAGCAGAGAAATTAATTGTTTTAGCGGTGTTGAAGATGACATTACATGTCAACACGTCCTTACTTGTTTAAGTCAGTGATGATTTTTATATCTTAACATACTGAAATTACTTTAACTTTTTTTTTGTTTTTAGAGAGAGTTTAAGCAGCAGTTAATGGCATACAAAGTAAGGTTTCGCTGTATATTATCCCTCGATTGCCATAAGGAAATTTGCATGGTTGGCCATTATTTTAGTGTTGCCTTTGACTGTCAATCATGAGGCCCTTGTATTCAAACTCAAATATTTGGGAGTAGGTGGTTGCTTTCTCAGCATCATTATTGAATTTTTGAGTATAGATTGCAAAGAGTTGTAAACGGGCAACATAGTGAGCCTAAGCATGTACAGTAATATCTTGTGTTCCTCAGGGTAGTATTCTAGGCCTATTACTTTTAATACTATACTTTATATACATATGTGGTGTGGTCTAAAAAACAAGCTTGTTGCATATGCAGATAATGGTACCTTTGCATATCGCTGCTCCCAAAATAAATAGGCGCATCCCATTTTATGGAATTTTGAGATATTACTACCATTAAAATTCCTGTGGCAAGATCTATCGATCCCTCGAATTGGCGTATCTTTACAAGGCTTAGATTTGGAGATAATACACCTACAAGTGTTAGCTTAATTCTAAGAATTACTACTATTCACTAGACAAACTGGTGTATTTCGAGTTACGCCCGTTTTGTCATGAGGCAGGATAGCCAATGTCATCAAGTTTGATTGGGGTAGGCTATGATATGCCTGTTTCTCTTCATTTTGGGGTTTAGTGATATTCTTTAATATAGTCAACCCTATTATGTATTATCTTTTTATGTTTCTTTTTATAGATTTTTAATGAAAGAAAACTTAATTATTGCTACTTCAGTAAACATCTCTAGGTTCCCCGAAGACTTTAAGGTGGATAGACCAAATAGAGAAGAAGGGGCCCCCACTTGCTTGCTTGATAAAATTAAGAGAAAATAAAAGAAAAAGGAGAAGGAGAAGAGGACCAAAGCAAAGGTGGATAGACTGTATCAAGCATGACCTTCGATCAAAGGGATTAACCGGTGATGAAGTGTGGGACAGAGGTAAACGGACAACTCTGGCCAGAAACATCGACCCCACATGAAAGTGGGATAAGATGCAGACAAAGAAGAAGAAAAAAGAAAAAATGCACATGAATAGAGTCAAAAGGGTGGCATATAACAGTCCCAAGACAGGAGAAACTGTTTCTACTAGGATTTCTTTAAGACCTAGCTGCAATGGCATTGGATGTACCAGAAAGAGTAAAGAATGTCTCTCTTTTACGGAAGAGGAAAAACAGACTATAATGTATCCTTTCTATTGGACAGGAAGTCTTCAGCTACAGAAAGAATACATTGTTCAATTTGTGCAACAAGCAGAAGTAAAACAGAGAACAATGAAAATTCATGCATTACATATATCAGTTTCTTTTTTGTAACACTTCCAAGGGATAGTCAGCCTATTGGAGGATGTAGAGCGGCTCTCTGCCCTTGGGTGTCAAGATTTGGAAGGAATGCTCCATCTGGCGGACCCTATCTCCTCGGCGTGTCCTCTCTAGGGTTGGACGTCGACCCCATGGACGGGCAGGTAGGTGGTGATGAGTTTTGAGCCTTCAGCTTTGCCATTATCTGCGTCACCGGCCTAGGACCCTCAAAGGATCCTGATGTTCATATTATCTTGCATAAAACCGTGACTGCTAAAAGACGAAGTCCGATAAGTCCAGGGCTTCGACAGCGGGTCGTGCTCAGGATCCCTCCTTCCCCGCCGACCTGATCAGGGATAGGGTTAAAGAGCAGATACAACACATTCTAGGGCAAGCCAAGGAGCTATGACGGAGCTCAAAGATATGGTGGCGAATCTGATCCGTTCAGGAACTCGGATGTCTCCCCCTACAGCCCCAGACGCATCGAAGTAACCTCCTTCGATAAAAACAACCCATAGAAATTAGCCTTACATGTCCCATATATAGATGGTACCATAACTCTGGATGACATAGGCGTCCGCCCTCTAGAGGTCCTAGAATTTACCCTCCGGGACTAGAATTCCCATTCAACAGATTCGTTCGATTGAAAGAGCATGCCTTGGTTAGGTTAGACAAGGTACCGAAGGTAACGGTAATATTTCCAAAAGAGCAGGCCCAAGCTGTCTGGGCCAGGATGTTGTCGGTCTGGGGGTACGCTAATTCCAAGCTCACCCCACACAATGGGGCCTACGCCATATCTACAACTGCTCTCATTATTACCTTGCCTATTACGGATAAATTGACAGGTCTTACTATTCAAGATGTCAAAGAAGGTTCTGCCATGCCGCCTCTTAAAGAGACGGACCCCACTTCGGGGAGTCCCTAGCCTCGATATATCCCACTGAGACCTTGTTTCGGATATTCACGAAGCACCTATCTCTGTCCTACCAAATCGACCTACACGCTTTGTGGTCTGCTCGGGTTAGTTGTAGGAAATACGATCTGTCTGATGCCTCTATCAGACATGAACAGGCTGATAGCTTCCTCCTGCTGGGGTAAAACCCTCTTCCCTCAGGAGGAGGTGAACAAGGTTCTACAAGATGATACGAGAGCAAACCAAAATTGCAGGTGAGGTGGGGCCTCACGGCCAAAAAGAAGGTCGAAGACCAAAAGCAAGCTTTCTTCAAGAAGAAGCAGAGATTTACCCCCTACAAAACGAACCGGGGTCACTGCCATCAATCGTCAGTTACCCACTCGTCATCACAGTCTTCCTCTGATTCGACGTCTCTGCATCCGAATCCCCCTCATCAGGTGGTCTACCTCACTGATTCCCCAGGAACACAGCCCAACCCCGTTTGGATGTCCTCGCCTACATACAGCCCTAGCTCCGAACCCTCAGGTTCCTTTCGTGGACACCAGAGAGGAAGCTACAGGAGTAGAAGACAGTTCCGCCATTGAGGCGGACCTAGGAAAAAGGGGGCTCGGGGAAGGAAAGGACCTAGATTCACTCCCTCACAACGAGGTGGTTCCGGTAGGGGGGAGACTTTACCACTTTCGAGACCATTGGACCTTCGGTCCGTGGGCTCATAGCATAATCTCTGAAGGTTTGAGGTGGAAATGGCCACAAGGTTCTCCTCCTCCACCAGTGACCTCCCAGAAATCCACTCCCATCCTGAAAGAGTACACCACAGAGTTACTCAAGAAGAAAGCAATCAAACGGGTTCGATCACTAAAGTTCCAAGGCTGCCTGTTCACAATTCCGAAGAAAGGCTTGTCGGCATTGAGAGTGGACCTGGACTTGTCAAAGCTAAACTCTTACATTCTCTGCGACAAGTTCCGGATGTTAACTCTCTATCAGGTACGGACCTTACTTCCCCGTGGGGCCGTCACCACCTGTAGACCTTACCGACAACTATCATCATGTGCCTATAGCTCGAAACTTCTCTCCTTATCTGGGTTTCCGCCTAGGCAGGAAAGCCTTTGCGTTCAAGTCATGCCCTTCGGCCTCAACATTGATCCTAGGATATTCACGAAACTGGGAGAGAGAGTGTTAGAACAACTCAGGAACCAAGGGATACAGATCATTGCTTATCTGGATGGTTGGCTCATTTGGGCCCGGTCGGCCATAGAAGGCAACAGAGCTACAAAGGAAGTACAGTACTTCGATTTCTCAACAACCTGGGATTTTGGGTCAATCTCTAAAAGTCCCGCCTGCAACCATCAGGCCACTTAGAATGGTTAGGCATTCAGTGGGACCTTTCGAAGCACACGTAGTCTCTCCCTTCCAAAAAGGTAAGAGGAATAGCTTCCAAGATCAAGAATTTTCTCAAAACACAAACAGGTGTCCAGAAGAGCCTTAGAAAGTATCCTCGGCCTTCTCCAATTCACTTCAGTAACAGATCTCCTATTAAAAGCCAAACTCAAAGACATCAATCGAGTTTGGAGAAAGAGAGCTACAGTACCTTTAAGAGACAAGGTCTCGAAGATCCCCTCTGTCTTGAAAATGAGACTACGCCCATGGTCCGAACCGAAGAACCTCTCCAAATCGGTTCCTCTACAATTCCCACCTCCACAAGTGACATTCCATACAGCCGCGTCTCTGAGTGGATGGGGGGATTACTCCGAACATCAGATGTTTCAGGGCTCTTGGTCACCCGCCATGAAACAGTCCCATATCAATGTTCTCGAAGCCATGGCAGTGTTCTTGACCCTGAAGAGAGACTCTCCTCCGAGGTCGACCCACATCAGAGTAGTGTCAGACAGCACAGACGTAGTACACTGCGTCAACAGAGGAGGATCCAAGTCACCCAACCTGAATCAGATCCTGGTCACTATCTTCGCCTGGGCAACAGAAAAGAACTGGTTCCTGTCAGCAACTCACCTAGCGGGAGTCCAGAATGTGAGAGTGGACTCACTATCCAGGACGAAACCACTGGAGTCAGAATGGTCTTTAGACATAATTTCATTCTGGTGGATACTCAGGCTGGTTCCGGGCCTCCAGGTAGATCTATTCGCAACTCAGATGAATCACAAACTTCCTTGTTATGTGACCCCAACCCTGGACCCTCAGGTTTATGCCATGGACGCATTAACCCGGGATTGGAACCATTAGAAGAAGATTTACCTATTTCCCCCAGTGAATCTTCTAATGAAACTTTTACACAAACTACGCTCCTTCCGGGGGGCAGTGGCTTTAGTACCAGCTCACTGGCCAAGAACAGTTGGTTTCCTCTCCTCCTCGAGTTGAAACTCCGTCCCTTCTGGATCCCGTTCCCCAAACTGACCCAAGTAATCCAAACTCACTGTGTCGGATTACTCAAGGATAGCCAAAACTCTAACTTTGTGGACTACAGGAAGTTTGCAGCTCGTAGAGACGCGAACATTGACCCGGAAAACGTCCTCTTATCGAATCAGACAAAAGGGACTCGACAATTCGCCAATATGATTCGGCCGTTAACAACTAGCAGATTTCCTAAGAGTTAAGACCATGCTCGTATGTCTCCGAATTTAGCCATCTCTTTCTTGAGGTTCCTATTTGACAAAGGCCTAACAGATAGCACTTTAACCACCATCAAGTCAGCTTTGAAGAAGATCTTCCTTGTTGGGTTTAACATTAACCTAGCTGATTCCTATTTCTCATCTATTCCAAAAACATGTGCTAGGCTTCGACCTTCGGTTCGGCCACAAAAGGACTCTTGGTCTCTGAACGGTGTCCTCAAACTTGCGACGGACACGGACAATGAATCCTGCTCTTATATCACTCTTCTTAGGAAGACTTTATTTCTAACGGCTTTGGCCTCAGGTGATGGAATATCAGAACTAGCAGCTCTCTCACAAAACCCGGAAAACATAGATTTCCTCCCTTCAGCTGAAGTACTCCTTTCTCCAGACAAAGCTTTCCTAGCTAAAAATGAGAATCCGCAAAATAGGTGCTCCCCTCGGAAGATTATTCTTCTTCCCCAGGATCCTTTCTCTGTGTCCAGTCACTACTCTCAAGGCCTTTTTAGCTAGAACTGCCACCCGCTCGTCTGGCCCCTTGGTTATCAGGGAACAAGGAGGTACTATTTCCATTCACGGTATCAGGCAACAAATCCTCTACTTCATTAAACATACTAATCCGGAATCATTTCCCCAGGCTCATGATATACGGACAGTAGATACCTCCATCAATTACTTCCAGAACAGGGACTTTGATGATTTTAAAAAATATACGGGTTGGAAATCCCCTATGGTTGTCAAACGCCACTATTTAAAGATCTTACAGGCCCTTAAATACCCGACGGTGGCAGCGGAGAGCCTTATCTCTCCCCATTAATCTCTTCTTCCTTTCTTCCATCTCTTCTCCCTCCTACCCGCCACTCACACCACGTTGCCACTCTCCTGGGTAGTTCGTTAGCCCTATGATATTTGCCATGTTTAATTCCTATGGTTTAACTGGTATTGTAGTTACCGTTCCTTTAATGTTTAGATATGCTTAGACATTTAAGGTTTGATGCCTTTTGCGTTTCGACACTCAGTTGATTCCTTGTCGGCATAGTTATTTAGCCTTACGTTCCCTATGTCATTTGGCTAGTTGGTAATTGGACGTTTACTTACATTATTATATTATATTATTGTCGTACATGGTGATTGTATTCTCCTCATTATGTTATTACTTTATTGGGCTTGGAAGGCATTCTCTGGTACATTTTCACCGGCCGTCACAGGTCGACCCAGAAAAGGGATTTTGATGAAGGAAAAATCTATTTCTGGGGAGAGACCTGTGACGCCCGGTGAAACCCTTCCCGGTTATTTTTGTACGGACCCACCTTTTCCTTGCCAAGCCATATGTTCTTGCAGAAGGATGACCTAGAGGGCGCTCGTGTGGGTGACGGTGGCGTGGTCCAAGTGTGGTTTCTGGGGTCTTTGTTACGGCCCTTCCCTTTGATGAAGGAGTTATCTAAATGGAAGACAGCCTGTGAATAGTGGTTTTCACACGCCCCTGATGTATACACGACACTCACGAGGTGCTCGCGCGAGGGTAGTAACCTCTGCATTCCATGCTTTATCTTTCTCTGGTATATTTGGAAGATTTATATCAGAAAAAGTGTAAAGAAGGACCTTTTCACCGGGCATCACAGGTCTCTCCCCAGAAATAGATTTTTCCTTCGTCAAATCCCTTTTCTGAATACCCTTAACATTTCAGATAAAAATAACCTTTGTGGACAGCTCTAATTAAAAAAGCCATTTGACTGGCACTGTTGAGAAGGGGAGGAGAGGAGAGAGGCCATAAATATTTCTAAAAGAAGATAAGTAAAGACAAGAGACTATTTTGCAGCACATCAATAGATTTCCGAAGTCTGATTATTCCAACATATATTACCTGCATCATAATCTCAATAAACAGATAACGCATGAAATGATCAAAGAAAAGTATACTTCAAAACGGGTTTGTTTTGCATCTTATTCAACGTACTGTAACATCTTGAAAACAAAATTTTTAATTTCACAACCCTGAAAATGACACGTGCATGATGTGTGAAAATTACAGGAAAAGGGGATGAGGAAAAAAGAAAGCACTTGAAGAATTATTTTTGAAACACAGAAGAGAGAAAGAAGTGGTATGTCTAAAGAAAGAGAGCAAAAACAAACTGATAACAGTATAGCAATGGAGCTTTTGACCTTCAACAGGTCATCTATTTACCATAAACTAATGAAAAGGAAGTTAGCAAACTATAATTTGATGGCGTATGAATCGATAACTAGAAAGTGCCATTGCTTCACGTGGCATAAAGGTTTGAGTAAAATTTAGAGGTTCTTCAGGAAATGTATTTAGACTTTGAAAACACTGATTTTTTTTTTTTCTTTTTTTTATACTTTTTTTGCAGCCTAACATACTTGACGAAACAATAACTCCGTTATTGCAGTACAGTATGTCAACATATTGGAGGTCTCCTTCGAAAAGAACTCATTGCTTTATCTTGACCCTTATCATAGCGAAAATAAGGGACATATAAGCTTGTAGTGCAATCAAAACAGAATTAGACAATGCTGGCAGCTGGAGATTTGTTTATCCTTCACAACTTGTCCCAATTGTCAAACTAGCAAGGAAGAAACTTTATATTGTACACACACCTTATACTCATGACTTTCTTGACCATAAGCTACTGTCACAAGATCTTTGAATCCTCTCGGCTGAGTACAGTGATACCTCTACATACGATCTTAATTCGTTCCAGAAACTACTTCGTATATGTTAAAACGATCGTATGTTGGAGCAAATATTCCCATAAGAATACATAGTAATTGATTTAATTCGTTCCTCAGCCTAAAAACCCATAATAAATCCTTAATAAATGGCTACACATAATTACACAATACATTAATACAATGCCTGTATAATAAATACATATTACAAACCAAAAAATGAATAATAATAATGAAATAAATAAAAAAACTGGCTGTAATGTAACACTTTACCTTAGCGACAGGCCAGCGCAGGTGTAGGGACTTCTACGCAGGAGACGGAAGATCAGCGAGGAGGTAGGGACGGTGACTTTGTACGATAACTTACACTAGCTTACACTACTACGTGAACTTTAACTTAACTTAGCTTATTTTTTTTTTTCATTTTTATAATTTTATATTTTTTTTTTACATTTTTCTTTTCTTAATTTTAATTTTCATCACTTTCACTCGATTCGGTCTTCCTTTTCTTTGCTTCACTTTCTTTCTTTTCATCATGATCACTAGACCGTTTTAGTAGCGATTTTTTAAAGAAACTATCGAGTGAAAGTTGCTTTGTACGGATTTTGAGGATTTTTTTAAAATGCGTTAAGCAAACATCATCGTACTGCGCAACAACACGGCAATCCTGAAGTTTCTGTGGGTGATGCTTGTCGATGAAATCAACAATGTGTTGATGATATGCCAACATCTGTTTTATTTCCGCCGTACCTAAGATTTCGCCTACCTCCTCGATCTCCTCCGACTCACTCAACTGCACTTGAAACTCATCATGCTGCATGGCTTGCAGCTCCTTGAGTTCCTCGGTGGAGAGCTCTTCGTGATGCTCATCGACGAGTTCGGTGATGTCATCTTCATCCACCTCCAGACCCATGGACTTGCCAAGGGATACAATCTCTTCAACGTCTTCCTCGGCGGCAAGCACAGGTTCATTCTCGGGGCCAAAACCTTCGAAATCTATGGGAGCAAAAGCATCAGGCCAAAGCTTCTTCCAAGCGGAATTCAGGGTCCGACGAGTTACTCCCTCCCAAGCCTGATCAATGATCTTTAAGCAGTGCACGATATTGAAGTGGCTCCTCCAAAATTCACGCAAGTTAAGTTGGTGCTTTGCGTGACATTAAAGCACTGCTTAAATAAGTGCTTGGTGTACAGCTTCTTAAAATTAGAGATGACTTGCTGGTCCATGGGCGGGAGGATATGGGTGGTATTCGATGGAAGATACAACACCTTGATGAATTTGTATTCGTCGATGATATCATCTTCGAGTCCGGGGGGGTGAGCGGGTGCATTGTCCAAACAAAGCAAGCACTTCAAAGGCAAATTCCTCTCCTGAAGATACTTCTTGACAGCAGGGCCGAAAACTACGTTTACCCATTCCACAAAGATATGCCTAGTAACCCAAGCCTTAGAATTAGAATGCCATAGAACATGTAGCAGGTCTTTATTAATTCTATGTGCTTTAAATGCCCTAGGGTTTTCGGAATGGTAAGCTAACAAAGGCTTAATTTTGCAGTCCCCGCTGGCGTTGGCACAAATCGCAAGAGTCAACAGATCCTTCATTGGCTTATGTCCAGGCATTTTCTTCTCTTCAGCGGTAATGTATGTTCGACTAGGCATCTTTTTTCCAAAACAGACCAGTTTCATCATAGTTGAAAACCTGCTGCTCTACGTAACCTTCCTCCGCCACGATGCTTTCGAACTTTTTAACAAAGTCTTTAGCAGCCTTAGTGTCCGAACTCGAAGCTTCTCCATGACGAACAACTGAATGAATCCCGGTCCGTTTCCTAAATTTCTCGAACCAACCTCGAGATGCCTTGAATTCCTCCGTCGTAGGATCGACTGAACTCTCCCCCGCGTCACCCCGAGAGCGCGCCGCCTTCAAGTCACCGTAGATAGCGCTGGCCTTCTCACAAATGATCGTTTCCGTGACCATATCGCCAACAATCTCCTTGTCTTTGATCCATATTAACAAAAGTTGTTCCATCTCTTCAAGGGTAGGGCTACGACGTTTAGAAATAATCGTGATCCCCTTCGAAGGTTTCACTGATTTAATGGCTGACTTCTGTTTTATGATCGTCGATATCATAGACATATTCCGGCCATATTGTTTAGCCAGATCGCTAACACGTACACCTCGCTCATGCTTTTCTATGATTTCCTGCTTTAATTCTAATGAAAGCATAGACTTCCTCTTTTTCTCACCACTGCTACTACTTCCTGAACCGAAACTAAGCTTTTTAGGACCCATGATTACGGAACACAGAAAACAACACGTGAAAAGGCAAGATAAAAAAACTGTTAAAACTGAGCGAATAGAGGACAACCACACGATACGCACGCGATGAGAGGACTGATCAAGGTGACGCTCGATGGACGTCCCTCCGATGTGCTGCCTTCTAGCGGCGTCAACTACAAACTACGCTGCACGCTTTCGAGAAAATTCCACGGGTAAGCGTATTGTTTACGTCGTATGTTGGAGCAACACTTCGTATGTTGAGACAGAAATTTGGTCGAATTTTACTTCGTATGTTGGGACAATCGTATGTAGAGGTTCCACTGTAATCACTTTACTTCATGGCTCGGTAGAGGACTGCCATGCTGCCTTTCTTTCCCGCAAAGACTTGCCTTGAATGTTTTTGTCATTTTTTCTGTTTCTCTTGTGTGTGTTTTCATTTATCTTATACATATATATATGCATATATATATGTATAAATGGAAATACAGTATACGTTTATGTTGTTAGATACTTTTAACTTTAATTACTGTTGACAACATATCCCACGGCATCCGCCGTAAGGGAGTTGTTATTGTGTTGATACTACTCCCTCCTTACCACCCAACCCTGCGCTGATGGTCGGCAGGTTCTCGATACTTACGTGTGTTTGTTTCATTACTGAGTTAAAGTGTATTACAGTTCAGCTCCCTTTTGAGGAATTATCTTATAAGGAAGGCGACTTATTCCCTGAATAGTTTATGTTGTGCAGCGGAGCATGAATTGTAATTGATGACATCTTTCTTTTCTACAGGTAGCAGTGACGTGGAACATAAGGCCGATGGCTACGGCCGCCCTGTTCGTTCTCCAGCGCTCCGTGTGGTAGCTCGTGAGCTGCCCACGTTACGAGGTAGCAATCGTTGTTAACCTTCAACTTGATGTTCCTCCTTCGAGGGGAACTTCTATCTCTCTCTCACGAGAGAGATATTTTTACGCCTACGCTTTTTTCCCATAGAGCTGGGAGAAAGTTTGCCTTAGGCGATGTTAGAGATGATTACGCATACGCTTTTTTCCCAAAGAGCTGGGAGGAAGCTAAGGCGATGTCCTCCTTCGGGAGGACTTCTCTCTCGCGAACGAGATATTATTAGGCCTATGCTTTTTTCCCATAGAGTTGGGAGAAATCTTGTTTTAGGCAACCTCCTTCGGGAGAATTTCCCTCTCGTTCGCGAGAGATAACTTATAGAAGTAAGTTACCCCTTCGAGAGAACGAGTCTCTCGTCCTCGAGAGAAGGCCGTCTCTGGGCATCGGCGGTCCCCCGTTACGCTTATGGTTCTCCTTCAGGGGCAAAGCGAGAGCCTTATCTTAAGCGACGTTCTCCCGAAACAAACTTCCCCTGCGGAGGTATTATTTTTATATCTTTGAACCTGCTGGTTCTCGACCCTTCGGGGTCTCATTGCAATCACCCTTTGGGCTGGGGTGATCTTGAGCCTTCGGGCTCTCGTCATGTTGATCCTGCGAGTTCTCATGACAGTAGGAATCCTTCAGGACTCCGCTCGAAACCTTCGGGTTTCAGTTACGCTGAACCTTCTGGCTCTCATAACGATAGTAACTTTGAGCCTTCGGGAACTTGTACCATCAATCAGGCTGACCTTTCGGGGTCTCGTGACAGAGGAACCTCAGTTCCTTGTTACGCTGACCCTTTGTGGTATCGTAACATTAGTTACGCAGAACCCTTGGGCTCTCGTAACTTTAGTTATGCTGAACCCTTGGGCTCTCGTAACTTTAGTCACTCTGACACTTTGGTGTTTTGTAACAGGGAAACTTCGGTTTCTCGTTACGCTGACCCTTTGGGGTCTCGTAACATTAGTTACGCTGAACCCTTGGGCTCTCGTAACTTTAGTTATGCTGAACCCTTGGGCTCCCGTAACTTTAGTCACTCTGACACTTTGGTGTTTTGTGACAGGAAAACTTCGGTTTCTCGTTGCCCTGATCTTTCGGGGTCTCGCAACACAGGCTACGTTAGGCCTTTGGTCTCTCGTGCCCTTAGTTACGCTGATCCTTTTGGGGTCTCGTGACAGAGAAACTTCCATTTCTTGTTTGCGCTGACCCTTCAGGGTCTCACAACACAGTTCACGCTGAACCTTCGGGTTCTCGTGAACTTAGTCTTACTGTCATACTTAAATGACAGAGTTTGCGGACTCTCGTTGTGTTGACCGTTCGCGCTCACACAAGACAGGCAGGTGAACGTAGCATTAAGTACTCTCGCCACACTGAAAGCTCTTGCGCACACGGCCGATTTGGTGCGCACGACCAATTTGGCATGCAGGACCATCCTTATACTCGCACGGCCGATCTGGCGTGAACGACAGAGTTGGCGCGCACGACCAATTTGGCGCGCACGACCGGATTGGTGCACACGGCCGATTTGGCGAGCACGACCAACTTGGCGCGGCCAACCAAATTCATGTGTGCAACCAACACTGCACGCACGAACAACTAGGCGCGCACGCATGACCAAATTGCGGCGCACTACCGACCTTATGCACGCGCAATCAGTTGAAGTCCGCAAACAACTCTTATAACAGAGAGTTTTCGAACTCTCGTCCCGTGAAGTGTTTGCGCGTGCCCATCGTCATCAAGAGTTTTACTCTTATGACAGAGGTATGCCTGCTGCCTAGGGGTTTCCGACTCTCTACAGGTAACTATGACACAGTTCCTTTGGCTCCTGGTCTTGTGGGTTCACGTAACACGATTCCTGAAAATTCTATCAGGTATCAGCAACAGAGTTCCTGTGGGTTCTCGTCACAACATCCCTTGAGGTCGTGAGAAGGGAATTCACAAATAGATTCTGAACCCCTAGGTTCTAATCCGACTCTCTTGGTTTCCGCAATCCAGAATTTTTTCTGTTAACTCTATGGTCGACCCCCGCCCACCCCCCCTGCGGGATGGGTCTTACAAATGTGTAACTTAATACGTCACTCTACACTCCCAGCTGTGATTACTATGTCAGCTAGGCTGGTTTCGCCAGCACCGTTCCTTTCATTTTTGAACGAACCACTGTCATCTTCCCTTCACCCACATCGAGTGGTTTGGTTCGCAGACGGAAATTAGCGGGGAATGAAAAATTCTTAACATTCCAGTTCATTTCCCCTGGCAGGCCTTGCCTGAATTAGACGGCAGTTTTCTTACTACAGTAGCGAGAAAGCGTTCGATGGCAACTCCTTCGGGTAAGCGGTCGATGGCAATTATGTCTGGTCTTCTTGAAGCAAACCTCCACATACGAGACTTCACCCTTTTCGGGAGACTCGTTCATGAGAAGTTTTACAGAACTTCAATGGGTGGTTAAAACTTCATGGAGGCCGTAAGCCTTCCCAGAGCATGCGCTTTAGCCAAGACAAAACCGTGAGGTTATTGTCTTAAACTCGAATTCTACCGTTTGATGGAGTCGGCCTCCCCCGTCATTGTACCCTGAGTACAACGACTTACCGTTTTACACGATAGGCTTCTGAGACTTTTTTATTCTATCCTTACAGGGTTATCGTTTCGAACAATTAGTCCCTTGGGAACAGTGTTAGCTGACTTTAAAGAACGATAGCAACAGCGTGGGTAACTTTTCATTACGTTTACGAACATTTCAAACCCTGCCCACAGGTAACCCGGCATCCGTTTCTGTGTAATGAATACTGGCTAGCCCCTCACATAAAGAGGAGGGGTAAACCAAAGGAGAAATGATCGCTTCTATAACTGTATATTTTGTTTGAGAATGTGCGCTCATTCAAGAAAATATTGTAGTTAGTCATCAATCAAAAATTCCTTGGGCAATAATGTTGCGATTCGTCGCACATACATTATTCCCGAAACCGGATTTGTTGCAAACGTTTCCTGGAGGCAGAGAATACGCATGCGCTAGCGCAGATGGACAACTAAATATGCGTGCAAGCGATCTTTCTGCCAATAAGGGCTATATACATCTTGCAATTAGAACTCCGTTCTATTAAGTTGTATAGTTATATCCCTCACTGAAACCAGGTTATTCAGTACATTACTTGGCTACTTTCCTGTAACCAAACATACGGCATTTACGTTCTGCCTTCTTAAAAGGCATTTTTTCCTTTCCCCTGATCGAAAGTCTTAGTCTTCTACGAAGGCTTTGGCTGGAAACTTCTCATAAGCATATCTGTTTCCTAGTGGGGAACATTTAATATAAATGCTAGTTTACCTATCAGATACGGAGAAGTACGGAGGTTTTTTTTTTGTCCTAAGAAGGAGAACCTCCGTTACGAACGTTTTCAACGTTCTCCAACTGAGTTCCGGACACAACTTTTAAGTCTAACTACGCATGTATGCTTGTCATACTCACAGTTCGGTGTTATTACTCCATAGCAGACATATGCTTTTTACCCATCCAACAATAGATTGAAGATTCGTCTCAATCCCCTCTTGGGTTTGATTGGATGCGTTCGGCGATTACCGTACAGTCTCCTGTCCGGAAAGCGATCTCTATGGAGATTCGCTCTTATAATATAAGCTGTACTGATTAACTGGTTTACCATTTGGTATTGGTCTTATTCAGCCAGCCACACTGGATTGGTGGCAGTTGGAGGGAGGACAGGCTGCTCCCCTTCATTGCAAGAACGTGCAAATAGTTACAAGTCTCGACATCATCTCGAGATGTGTTTAGTGCTATGCACTCCCCCCTTCTGCAAAGAGGCCTGTCTTCTAGTCTTCCATCTGGATTTGATGCTCTTTTTAATGCATCAAAAGAGGGGGGGGGGGGGCATATGCCGCACCATTCCATCCTTGTCCGTTGGCCCGATGCAGAAAGGTACCAGCATTCACCTCTCTTAAAGAACCATCTAGCAGTACGAAGCCTCGGATGGAAAGGACAACTAGCCGCCCCCATCCAATCGCTGCTTGCAGGACTACCCAGATAGTGGGCTCCTAGTGTCTTGGAATCATCTTGTTTCCAAGAGTGTCTTAACTTTGTAAGGTCCCCGACTGGGGTTGTGCTCGTAGTGGCCCTGAACTTCAGGCTTCCGCTCGACCGTTCCCCAGTCCCGGAACACCAGGCCTTCAAACAAGATCTATTCCAAGATCAGTGGGGCGGCCTAGAGGTGATTTTTTTTTTTTCCCCACCATTTGGTCTGGTGAAAAAATCCTCAGCCAAGTCAGGAAAAGCAAGATCTTTTATCAATGACTCCAATAGCTTCGCTATGGCATCCCGCAGAATGATTCCCGGACCTTCTGCAGCCCCTGACGGAGTTCCAATAGCTTCGCTATGGCAACCCGCAGAATGGTTCCCGGACCTTCTGTAGCTCCTGACGGAGTTCCGAGGGATCTTCCTCCACGACACGATCTTCCAAGCAGCCACATGCTAACACTTTCTTAAGCCGTAGCTTTGCTTCGACTTCATGCCTGGGACGATCCTACACCACCTCTCTGAGAAGCCTTTTGCAACGAGTTGCGGAAAAGATGTCTAGGCACCTCAGACACTTTTCATCGTCGGTCTTCCTGGCGAAGTGTTCGGTCCTTTGTGACTGATGTCGTGGAAGGGGATTCTCTCCCATCGATGCTTTTACATATACAAGTTTGAGATAACTTGTCCCCCATCGGATCTCAACCTCCTCCTGGGAACGCGGTTCGGGTCCTTCTGTCCCTGAAGGCCCCCTCTCTTCGAACCTTTATGCCAGGCAGCAGATCACTTCCTTTCAGGGAAGACGGCCTTTCTACATACTTGGGCTTTGACTAAGACAGTTAGTGTGTTGTATGATCCATCTTCTGATGCCTCCTACTCTAGGAGACGGGGAGAAGTAATCCTCAGCGCTGTCCCTGATTGGATTGCCAAGACTTAAAATCCGAGTGGGATGTACCCTAAGTGCAGCCCATTTCAGATCGAGTCTTCGTTCTGTAACCGAAAACCCATCAACTGGGGTTTTACCAAGTGAAAAGTCTGCGGGGTTACCTTAAAAGAACGATACCAGCTCGCCCCCGTGTCTTAGCACTGTTGACCAGCACGTGGAAGGTCAAGAGGAGGATCTCATGGATTTCCTTCCCCTCTGGGATCGGAAGCCAATTGAGGTTGCTCTCAATCTAGACCCTCCTCCATCCTAGGACCAGGAGCTCGTAACGTCAGTGGCGTTGCTACTGCCCTGGTGTTCAAGAAACTACTCTGTGGGGCAGATATTTTAAGTGGGCATGTGGAAGTGTCAATCGACCTTCACGGCCCACTACCTGCAAAGATGTAACCCACAAGAACATGGAGACCTTTGCCATCGGTCTTGTGGTGGTCACACAACAAATGATCTAAACACCTCAGGCTCCTTGATGGACAAGTAGCAGAGGGTTGAGGGCTGAGGTTACCTGGATTAGTCTGGGGTGAATGAGTAAGAATGACTGGCTCCTTTCTTCCTTTCACCTTCTCCCCTCTTGGGAAAACAGCTCCGCAAGCCTCAGCATAGCTGACCTCACCTCGCTGCAGGTAAGACTCATTTCCCTTATGCCTCTTAAGTATAGAAGAATACTTTATGTCCCCAATACCTTTTTGAGGGAGGGTATTGGGTAAGTCTTAAGAACAATAGGTTTTGCACTCGAATTCCTATGTTAAAGACAAGCCACACTGTTAGTTCCACTCACACACAAGCTTCTGCAGGCCGCTATCAGCATTACCTCATATCGGCACTTGTTTTTAGCGAGGGTAGGGTCCCTTCTACTATCGACCATAGATCGAAATAGAGAGGACCCCGGGTCATGACCAAGGCCAGTTGGTGAGGTCTTCCTCCCTCCTAAGAGTAAGTCACCCTATGAATAACAGAGGGTTTGTATCTACGGCAGAACAAATAAATTTTTAAGTAATTCGTAATTTTCCTAGTATACAAACCTGGAGCTATGTATCCAAATTTGCCTGCCACCCTGTTCCCCAAGAAGTCCTACCATAAAGCAAAGTGGTTAGTCAGCCGAGAGATGTGAGTGAGCGCGGTAGCCAGTCTACCCCACCCCCCCACTCGCTAACTAGCAGATGGGGTAGTTATCCCTCGCTAAAAGTATCATGGCTCGTCTTTCAGCTACGCCGAAAGTATACCCTATAAATAGCTCCAGGTTTTTATACTGGGAAAAATACAAATTACTTACAAATTTGTTATATTTGGTTTAGTTCTATTAATTTCCCTGATCACATTAATGGTGATAAGATTTGTTTCAATAAATAATTTTGAGTTACAGTAATTAGTATATCTTTTGTCCAATGATGATTTGTTCATTATCCTGGTACCTTAATACATTAACATGCACCCTGGTGCAATTTACTCATAACCTGATTCTAATTTTAACAAGTAGACTATACATCAGGCGTAACTCTGTTATAACCTTCTGGAAGTTTATAATTTACCAGTTCTAAAGGATTGTTAATGAACAAGTTAAAGAGGTGCATCTGTGGTGTAACTACAGCCTTCCAGTATAAAAAAAATTAAAGGACAAGAATCAGGTGTATCTGTGGCAGAACTAAAACCTGCCAGTGTAAAACTATTTTTTTTTCCACAAGACAAACAGGCACGTCAACTTTACGGTTTCCCGTACAACATAAAATTGTATTAATCTGAAATTTGAGCATATGTACTAAAAATTCAATTTCTTATCTATTTGTCTACATTAACAACAGCAAAATACCTCGACTTCTAATGGGTTAGTAAATGAAAACATTTGAGCAAAAACTTTAGATTGCTCTCCTGAAAAATGTAAAATCCTGAGATAAGCCACTTTGTTTTGAGTGCGGCGATATGAATCCCTTAATATAGATCAAACTATTAGTGCATAGTGCAAATTATAGGGCATGAAGTTGAACACTGACAAAACTCGGAGTACGATTGTAAGTAGGTCAAGGATAGTGGTGGCTTGTCGACATCCGGATCTTGGCATTGATAAAGATTTTTTTACTGTATGACTTAAAATTTTAGGTGTGATTCTTGATAGCAAATTTACTTTTGAAAAACACATACGGTCTGTCTCTTCTTCAATTGCACAAAAAATTAGCTTAATGAAAGTCTTTTAAGATTTTCAGTCATCGAGCTACAGGTATTCTGAAGATTGATCTGACATCTAAGGTCATTAATGACAATATCATTTTACGCAAAGAATAAAAGAATATTCAATTAAAACCATGAAAGTTCATTATTAAAGTTAAATAGTTTTCAGAAGATGTGCTTTTGAAATAAATCTAAAAATGCTACTCGCATAGTAGGATACATCATGTCCAAGAATCTTGGCAAGGAAGAAACTGCCATCCTCACCTCGAGCCTCAAACAGATATCTATTTCTTAAGTTGCTAATTTATAATTGGGACATTCAAGTCAACAAATGCCTCACTGTTAAGGGTACCAAACAGTCATTGCAATACAGTTGGTGTTAGCCATTTAGCAGAAATTTGTGTGTAAACTGAGTGTGACCAATGTGGAGATGACAAAGAGTAGTCTCCCACTTTCGAGGCATCATGTTATATCTCCAAGGGGATATAACATTCATCATTTCTCTCATTTTTTAACTAAATTATCCCAATGTTGTTGCCAATTATCATAAACCAAATTCTTAAAGCTAGGTAAAAAATCACTACAAAGAATGGGATACCTTCTTAGTAGCAACTCGGCTGCAGCATTCTTTGCCAGTAAAACTGCCTTCTAATTTCCAGACACACCTATGTGTGCTATAACCCAACGAAATTGAACTGTTATACCCCTTAGTCCAATAATAAAAAGCCCCTCTAAAGTTTTCAAAACTAAAGGGTTATTGGAATTATAAACTTCTAAAGCTTGTAGGACACTTCTTGCATCACTAAAAATGTTAAAATTGCCCTCGTCTTTCAACGCTATTTTCTGAATAGCGGTTAGTATGCCATATAGTTCGGCAGTAAATATAGAGGATACTAGAGCAAGTGCACCTCTACAATTAAAAGCACTACTATATACTCCAAATCCAACGCCAGCATCAGATTTGGATCCATCAGTATAAATAAAAGTCGAATCTCTATTGAGCCATCAGTATATATAAAAGTCTAATCTTTATGTTCTTCAACATGCTCCATAAAGAGCGACCTGGCTTCTAAGTCAGTCATGCTCTTTTTTTATACCAATAAAATGTTTACAAAAAGATATCTCCGGTAATTTCCCTGGAGGGGTTGATCAAATCCTACATAGGAGCTCTTTAAGTCTACTTATATCTAGACTATCTACTAATATTTATACCCGCAAACCATATGGTTGAGATTTTGGGTGCAACTCAAAATATCTACAATGCCTTACAAGGTAAAGGTCTAAAGGTAATTCTCCAGCATCAACAAGGAGGCTTGGGTTAAGGGGACCATCTGCCATGAATGCCATTTTTTTTTCTAATGATTTAAAATAATTTTTATATATGTTTTAGACATATATAATACCTTCATCATATAAAAATTTCAAGTCCTTTGATCAAACACTTTGATTTATTAGCAAAAATCATGATTTTTATAACAATTTTAGGTATATTTTTCTCAACTAATATGACACCAATTGTATTGAAAATCATACCATCAAAACATCATAAATGGATTTTGAGCGAAGCAAAAAATCTTTTTTTGGGTGAGATAGCTATGTCGTCCTGATGGAAGGTTCCTATAAGTAGCTTTCTAAGGGATATTTGCTACAGTGATATAACCAGAGAATTTACCTTTAGGTCTCCAGAATTCTAACTCATGGCGTGAATATCTTATAAAGTTCTCTTAAGGATATCGCATAAATCAGGGGACGTATATCTTGATACGACACAAAGCAATCTTCACCCCGAATAGCGTTTTTGCTTCGAGGGGGAAAGTGGCAAAAATAGAAGGGGAGCCGTTATCAAGGTACCCTTCCTCCCGTACTACTATTGAGTATCTAGATGGCGCTGTATCCAAGATGGCGCCTTATTCCTTGTAGCGTTGAGCATGGTGCTACAGATATAGTAATTTCGGGAGGGATCCTGCCAAAGCCTTTTCTGTAGAAAAGGAGGGCGGGTTCATAAGGACGACATGGCTATCTCCCAAAAATCGATTTTTTGCTTCGCTCAAAATCCGTTTTTTGGGCTCAAGCCATGTCGTCCTGATGGAAGCTTACCAGAGAATTACTAGAAAATACTGTATCTGTGGATTTTTAAAGTGCTTTAACCTTGGAACAATTTTTCCTATGGTCATCCAGACCATTGAGACATATGACGTTACTGTTTACGTCATTACTGCTAAACATAAATCATGTTAGTGCTTCCTGCCCCCTGCAGGGAGGAGTCATACTAGACGTAGGAAAGGAGTCTCAAGGTTTGCATATAATGTATGAACAAACATAGCATCAACTACATACAGGAGTCTTGCGACTTGTATACTGTATAGTGTTGGGCTATCGTATTAGATAGTTATACAAGTCTCTCTCTGTTTGTATATTGTATTGGAACAAAACCTTACTAGATAATGTTTGTATCACATGTAAGAACATACATATTGTTCATAAGTAAATATAGTAAATATATGCAGTTTTATTAAGGGTAAGAAAACGCTGATATATATATTTTATTAAAAATCAATTGTAGGGCGAAATAAGATCCAAATATATGTTGATAGTTATTTATTGGCAATAAATGACCAACATAAAGTAACATGTATACATAAATGTTAATATATGTAATAAGAAACACCAATTAATCATAAAACAGAAAATTTAGTTCTCACCTTAAAAGGAAAATTTTATTAATGGCACCATAAATTTGATAAATTTTCTAATATTAATTTCTGTGCTGTTGAATATCTATTCACACTGTGTAAGTACACATGGCACAAGTGTTATCTATACGTTTTTTCACCTTAAATAATTAGAACAGTCCTTAGTGTCACCATGGTGACACTCACTTCAAAAGTATTGCACTGGGAGGTGTCAACACCTTCACCCGTAAAATTGATCGTCCCAATCAATTCACTGTTCATCACAGCTCTAAACAACAGGTTTTAGTACACTACCTGCCGCCACCATTTAATGCTCGAGTTCATGCATTTGCTTCGCATAATGCTTGTAAAACACTCTGGATGACTTCCATCCAACGTATGAGCGAAGACGCTCAAAGACCATATACTGAAAAAAGTTCAGTGATGTAGCAATTTTCCTAAGATCATGACCTGCGGGTGTACTGTTAGGATCCGCTCTGCGAATAAAATAGGTGATCTTCGCCCTCAGTTGTTTTAGGGATAGGTTTGATCCTTTAGTTTCTCCTTTAAAGAGCTGTCCTCCCCTGAAGTCTGAAGTTCTTCGAAGATGAGCTTTAAACACTCCACTAGGCACAGCGAGACATCTTCCTTCAGAGGGCAGATTCTCCAGGGACCCCATCTCTTGGTGGGTAGCTCGTTCTTAGCGAGAAAGGTTGGATCAGGAAAAAGATTCAGTTCTCCCACTTCTGTGAACTGAATATGGCCCTCATCTCTGGATAGGGCCACTATTTCACTAACTCTGGCCTCCGAGGCTATAGCAAACAGGAAAATTACTTTTCGAGTCAAGTCTTTCAGAGAGCAATCCTCATTGTTAATTGTTGAAGCATAGTGTAGGACCATGTCCAAGGACCATGAAATAGGCTTCGGAGGGGCTGCAGGCCTAAGTTTAGCACATGCCTTAGGGATCTTGTTAAAGATTTTGTTTGACAGGGCTACTTGGAAGGCATATAGTAGGGGTCTAGTCAGAGCCGACTTACACGTAGTCATTGTGTTGGCTGCCAGACCTTGCCTATGGAGGTGGATAAAGGACAAATAGAAGTCCATTGAGATTTCTTTTGGTGCTTTTGTTTTGATGAAAGCAACCCACTTTTTCCAAGACGATTCATATTATCTTCTGGTTGACTTATATTCTTCTAAGAAGTCTACACTGCCTTTCAAGATCCCAAATCTTTTCTTTACTGCTAAGGAGAGAAAATCATGAGATGAAGGCTTCGGGTTCTCTGTGATGAAGCGAAGACAGTCGACTTCTGGACCCGTTGAGACAATGCTGGGTCCGGCAGAGGGAACCAGCCTCAGCTTCAGTTCCAATACTAGAGGGAACCGGTTGCTCTTTGGCCACTTGGGAGCCACTAGAGCTGCCGTTCCCCGAAAGGATCTCAGCTTGTTGAGGACCTTCATTAAGAGATTGGTCGGAGGGAGCAGATTAGATCCGGTTCCATCTGTTCCAGTCGAGGGACATGACGTCCGTCGCTTCCGCTAGAGGGTCCTCCTATGGGGCCACCTAACGAGGTAGCTTCTTCTTGACGCTCGTCACGAAGAGGTCGATCTGCAGTTCCGGGACTTGACGTAAGATGAAGGAGAATGAGTCTGCGTCTAGGGACCATTCTGACTCTATCAGCGTGAGCCTGGATAGAGCACCCGCC
Organism: Palaemon carinicauda; assembly: GCF_036898095.1. Classification (NCBI taxonomy): domain Eukaryota; kingdom Metazoa; phylum Arthropoda; class Malacostraca; order Decapoda; family Palaemonidae; genus Palaemon; species Palaemon carinicauda. The sequence continues at coordinate 30,513,475 of NC_090728.1, forward strand.
ATCACATTGCGGAACCCTTGAAGGTGAACTGCTGACAAATGCCATATCTTCTTTTCCTCTAGGCGGAAGATGGACAAAATCACTTGGTTGATTTGGGGCGATCTCGAGCCTTGACGATTCAGACATCCCATTATCACCTCGCTGTCCAGGATCAGTCTGATATGGGCTGATTTGCGAGGAGAGTGTTTCTTCAGTGTAAAAAAGACTGCCATGGCCTCCAAAATGTTGATGTGGAAGGTCTTGAATAGAGAAGACCAGGTCCCTTGGAGTTGATGGGAGTGACCTCCCCATCCTTCCTTTGAGGCATCCGTATGGATGGTGACTGAAGGTGGAGGTGGTTGTAAGGGCACAGTCCTCTTTAGGTTCTTGGCCTTCGACCATGGCTTGAGAAGTGATCGTAGTAGGGTCAGTATCGGTCTTCTTAGATCTCTTCGAGCATTTGATGCATATCTTCTCCAGACTCCTGACGCATCATTTAGCTGTGCTCTTAGCACTGAGTCTGTCACTGATGCAAACTGGAGAGAGCCCAGTACTCTTTCCTGTTGGCGTCTTGAGATCCTGTCGGATTTCAGTAGTCTCTTGACAGATCCTTCTATCTCTCTCCTCTTCCCTGGGGGAATGGAGAGAGGGTGTGACTTTAAGTTCCAATGGATTCCGAGCCATTGAAACTCTTGAGCTGGAGATAGTCGAGACTTCTTGATGTTGATCTTGAATCCCAGATGTTCTAGGAACTGGATCACTTTCTTGGATGCTTGCAAACACTCTGTCCAGGATGCTGCCCACACAAAGCCAGACGTCCAGGTATGCTGCTACCTGGACACCTTCTAGGCGTAGTTGTTGAACGACTGCGTCAGCAAGTTTTGTGAAAATCCTTGGGGCTATGTTTTGTCCGAAGGGCATGGCTCCGAAGACGTACTTCTTCTTCTGTAGCCTGAATCCTAGGTAGGAGGAGAGGGGGCGGTTGAGTGGAATATGCCAGTAGGCATCTGCCAGGTCTATCGAGACAGTGTACGTCCCTTTGGTAACAGGGTCCTTATGTGTTGAAGGGTTAACATCCTGAACTTGAGTTGCGACAAGTCCAGAATGACACTGAGTTTGTCTGAGTCCTTCTTGGGAACACAGAACAACCTTCCTTGGAATTTGATGGACCTTGCTCTCCTTATCACCCGCTTGCTCAAAAGTTCTAGGGTATATTCTTCCAGTACGGGGATGGAGTGTTGGAAGAATTGAGGAAATGATGGTGGAGACTCGCTCCAGCTCTTTCCAAGTCCGTTCTTGATTAGGCTGTGGGCCCAAGGATCGAAGGTCCAACGATCCTGAAATTGTTGGAGCCTCCCTCCTACCCGAAGCAACTCATTGCTTCTGATTTCCGGAGGATTTACCTCCTTGACCGCGTCCTCCCTTACCACCTTTACCTCTTGGGGGTTATCTAGAGGAGCCCCGTTTAGACCCTCTACCCTTGGGACGAAAGGTAGTGGTCTGCCTCTCGATTGCAGGGTTGAATGCTGGTGACTGGGCAACCAGCTGCTGAGGCACCATCTGATAGGTTGTTGGGGGTTGAGCCACCATCTGGGGCATCGCGGTCATGGCAACTGTGGGATGATGATGTTTTTTTGTCTGGCAGGGTAAGAGGGTAACCTAGGTCTTTTTGTCTTCCTCTTAGGCTGGGGACCCTCATCCTGAGAAGACTTCCTCTTCGCTGACATGCCCCACTTCTGGAGGAGGTTTCTTTTCTCCGTGGTGGCCTTGTCTACAACTTCCCTGACTGCTTCACTCGGGAAGAGGTCCTTACCCCAGATATTGGAAGCTATCAGCTTCCTGGGTTGTGATTTACTGTTGCAGAAGCAAACACGAACTCCCTACATGCTCTTCTGGCTTTGACAAAGCCATACAGGTCCTTGACCACAGTAGCCAAATGCATTTTGGCCATGACCATGTTCATATCCGGGGTTTTATTAATGCCTGCCGTCATCTCTAGACAGTTCTGCAAAGATAAAGATGCAGCCAGTCTTTCCTTTGTCTCTTGCTCCCTACGCAAGAGAAAGTCAGACAGCTTAGAGAGATTTTCGTTGAACTGTCGTCCAGCAATATCTGCCTCCAACTTCCCAATTGAGAAGGTAAGGTGGACTTCCTTCCAGTCCTTATCTTCCATAGGCAGGGCTAGAGATAATGGTCTACACTCGTCAAGTGTAGGGCAAGGTTTGCCTGCCTCTATTGCCTTCATTACAGCTTTAAAAGCCTTTGATGTAAAAGGAAAGGCTATTGAAGCTGGAGCAAGAAAGGTGGGATGCTTCTTGCTAAGGGCTGACACTTTAGAGGTAGTGTAGCCCTTCTGCTTCAGGCTACTTGACAGAAGAGCCAGAGCCTGAGCCTTATCATGGTCAAATACTATGACCTTCTTAGGTTCCGTCTCTTCCTTCGATGCTGGTTCGATCTTCAGACGGATGAAGCAGTCTGGGTAGGCTTGACAACTGGGCCAGAAGTCAACATCTTAAATAGGGACGGTCCCCAACTTCTCTGAGATACTTCCAGGGATTAATGTCAGAGCAAGGTGGGAGATCTTGAACCCTGAGTCTCTTGTGAGACCCACGGGATGCGAGTTGGGCAATTCTTCTCTCCAATCCCTTTCTTCACCTTGTTTGCAAAGACTCTCCATCAACACCGTGAGATTGGCCAGTGCCTGTCTCACGTCATCTGATGGAGGGGCAGAAGATGTCGAAGGTACTGGCTCACGAGCCGAAACTGACGGAAGGGACTCCGATTCAACCTCATCATCATCTTCAGGAGTCAAGGTGGACTCCTCCTCGAGACCTTCTGTAGAAGGTCCTTCTCGGTGTCTGAAGACACCTCAGACATCCTCCCCTCTTGATAATGTCCATGCCTTGCATTGCGTCGGTGACGTCCGTATCTACGGCAATCTGGACGCAAGGGATCTCAGGTCGTGGCTGGGGTATGACAGCTTCCATACCCGCTTTTGGGAACAGCAAGGAGCGCATCTGTTTGCTCGGAAGGTACGGTCCCGTGGCGTTCTTCTGAAAGCCACAAACCCACCTGCGCAGATTCTCTCGTGCTGCATCCCTTGACTCCGCTGACTTTGGGTCATCAAAAGCCTTGGTAACCAAGGCCTTGCAAATCTTGCAATCCTGGGGGTCCCAGTACTGAAGAGGTCCCTTGGAAGTGGAGCAGGAGGCATGAGCTCTGCACTCTGAATGGCCACAGAAGACTACTTGGCACTTCAGTTGGTCCTGTAAAGAGAGGAAAATTAAATGAGTATGCGGTAGTTTATCTCACTTGATAAACAACTGTATAAAATATTATTATTAATATTTTAACAATATAGCTTAGGATAGGCAAGCTAGAAAGGAACTAGGAAAGACACATACTTGTGTTTCCTGTTCAGCCAAGTGCTGTGACCTCCCCCAAAATTAAAGCCTAGAGTTTTCCAATTTAGGAAACCCAAGGGAAGGGTTCTAACCTGTAGGGGTAGATAAGTGTAACTTAACAGTGAACTTTCCCAAGGTTTTAATAATGTGGGGTAAATGGTAACTGATCATCTATCAGTATGTTGAAAGAAATCTTTTCCTTCAATATATGACTGGTCTCAACAATGGACTGTGCAAGGATACACAGGGTATGTTGGAAAATAACTACAGTACAGTATAATATACTGCAAATATACTGACTACTGTATAATCATATACTGTATAATCATATACTGTAGTTTAGTCGGCATGTTGCCGGCTAGGCTGGCACCTGGCGCACGATCCAGCTGGCGAGACAGCACCTGGCGGCACAGGCCCAGTCGGCGGGTTAGTACCTGGCGACACTAGCTGATAGAGAGAGAGAAAGCATGAAGTGAAAGGCTGCCTTATTAAATGTTTGCTAACAATTATTAAGGGTGCAAGAATATACTCTTACTGCCTTCCTCCAGAATAAGAGCTCAAATGGAAGGGGAGAATGAATCATTCAAGCTTCCATCCATCCAACCACAACACCGCTGCCGGTCACTGCCGGCCCCGGGTATGTGGATAGCAGTCCAAGAGAGGACTGAAGAACTCTCGACAGAACAAGGGTCTCCCACTGGCAGCCACCACAGCCTTTCCCGGAGCCATGAGTCCATAAAGGAAGACTGAGAGACTAGGCGACTGCTTATGTAGGAGCCCGGCCGGCCCTGCAACCTACCCGGCAAGCGGAGAGATTGTAAGACGACGGCCACAGGGTTGCGATGGCTAGGCCATCACTAAAGGACAGAGGGGGACAGGGAAGAGGGTCCTATATAAAGAGTGGAAGGTGGCGGCAAGGTTGCCGTCTTCCTACACAAGTGAGAAAATCTATTTCAGTATCGGTGCCATCCTAGGCGGCAGAAGAATATCTATTCTTCAGCCTAGAGTCTGCCGAAACAGTGTCAGGAGGAGGCGGCAGGATTGCCGCCGCCTCTCAACAGGAGGGAAACATAGTTTCAGTGTCGGCGCTATCCTAGGCGATAGAAAAATGTCTATTCTTCAGCCTAGGGTCTGCCAACGTAGGACTAGTCTTCCAGATCGCAGGGGAGAAGGTGGCGGCATCATACAACCACTTCAAGTGCAGCCTAGGGAGGCATAGCCTGCTATGCCGGCAGCTGAAGACCGGCAGGGGAGTGACTACTCACCCTGCTGCTCGAAAACCCAAAGCCGGCCATCCGCCGGCAAGGGTAAGAGACAGAAAACACTAGCATAGTCAAGCTGGAGTGACTACTCTATGGCAAGACCAAGATAGGGTTGTCGCCTATGGCGGCCCTCAGAGGGAAGGAGGGATTATCCTTAAATCTCCACAGGAGACGAGTATCGATTTATATAATAATACTAGGAGATATCTATCTCCATATGAATTGATAAGACGACACACGAGGGTAAATAGGGAACATGTATGAAAGTATACTAAAGCGCCTAGGGTAGATAGCCTAGCGCCGGGCGAGATTCGGTTACCTATATCGACGAAACTCTTAACGTATACGATCGATGAGGAAGAGGAAATATATGCAATCAGTATATCTTTACAAGTGTAAAATGCCTAAATGGCTCCATATTTTAATGCTATTACAACTGGGAATGTCGTTCTATATCATGCATGAAGGTAAACTGAAGCGCGTAGGCTAGGAAGCCTAGCGCGAGCGAGGTTAGGTTACCTAAATCGCCGAAACTCTAAAGAATACAATCGACATAATATATAACTTCCTAGTAAACATTTAACTGAATAGCTTCATAAATATTCATACTATTATAGCCGGGAAAGTCGTTCAGCTAACTAAATAATACATGCGTTATGAACGACAGCGCCCATGGCACCTCCGGTGAAGGCGAAGCTCCAACTCTTAAAATTACTCTAATTTCACTGTGAGGTAGGAGCTAAAAATTATACAGTGTAAAGATCAAAAACTCAACTTTCCAGAGGCAGTAGAGGCTGGAGATTGCATGATAAATCCACAAAGAACGAGCGTAAACGATAGAGCTACAGGGAAAACCACAGTGCGAAACCGCTACAACAATAGGAATGGGAATAAGGCGCCATCTAGATACTCAATAGTAGTACGGGAGGAAGGGTACCTTGATAACGGCTCCCCTTCTATTTTTGCCACTTTCCCCCTCGAAGCGAAAACGCTATTCGGGGTGAAGATCGCTATGTGTCGTATCAAGATATACGTCCCCTGATTTATGCGATATCCTTAAGAGAAATTTTAAGGATATTCGTGCCAGGAGTTAGAATTCTGGAGACCTAAAGGTAAATTCTCTGGGAATATCACTGTAGCAAATATCCCTTAGAAAGCTACTTATAGGAACCTTCCATCAGGACGACATGGCTTGAGCCCAAAAAATCGAATAATTCTGCGTGACAGACTTTTTATTTTCCTTTTTCTTTTTTTAAAAGATTTTTTCTTAATTTTCTTCGTCTAGACGTAGAATAATCAAGAAAAAAAGAGAAAAAGGGAAATCAAAATTTTGGTATATAAAATTGTGGGATTTTTGTTCTTTTCAATATCTCAAAAATCGAACAATAAGTGAGAAAAATGTACCCAAGTGTGAATAAGTATGTTTTTGAGTTATGAGCTCCCAAAGATTTGCTATAAATTTTTGTTCTTTTTCTATAAGAAAAAATCAAGATAACATAATTATGATGACCTTACTTTGCACTTATATTGTTTATTACTACATGGAGGCTCCCTAAACAAGATATTTAAACACTATGTTTACTAATACACTTGGTGTAAGGGTGTCATGAGTTGCCAGCGGCCTCTCATTGTTGCCAGAGATTTAGTTAGTATGTTGCAGCTTTGAACCATGTTTCCCTCTCTTTTTGGTTCTTTTTTGTTGCTCTCTGCTTACTTTTTGTTCTTTCTTTGACCTTAAGTAACATTTACCTTGCTATAAAGTTCCCGAGGACGTTGTCAAAACACAATGTATATACGAACTGCAAGTAAACAAACACACATGCAATATAAACTTTTATATGTTTTGGAAACTCTGGCTGTTCTTCTCATAGATCATAGTTGCGTTCGCCTACCCTCTACCAAAGCCTTCCATCTCTACCAGACGTCCAAGATTTCAAAATGTAAGTGGAAAAAAATCGCTATATAAATGAAAAAATACGCACGCAAAGATGATTCTGTCAAACTCAGTCATGCAGATGACGTCATCATTTAAAGACCGCTATTTCTTCATTATTTGTAAAAATAATTGGCTGAAACTTCTGGAGAGCATGTACGATATGTTTCAGCATGCATAGAAACAGTTATGTCAAATCACCATGGCGGACGGTCCCCTTAAGCGAAGTTCTAAAGGCTCCTGAGGACAATCTGATACCAGCATGGTGTATATAATCTAAAATCTTCAGTAATTTTGGGGTGGCTGAGAAGTATATTTCACATCCATAACTAATTTTTTGAAAGAATGAAGGACTTGTATAACTTTAAAAATTTTGCAGTCTGCCCCCCATGATGTATGGGACAAAACTTTTAAAAGATTCAGAGCCTCAAGACATTTTACTTTTAAGGCTTTCAAGTGAGGAGCTCATGTAAGCCTACAGTCAAATATCAACCCTAGAAATCTAGCTTCACTTACAAATGAAATCCACTGACCTTTGATACATAGATCCAGGTGTGGATGTACTGTGCTCCCTGAATACGACAGAAATGGACAACAGTAGTTTTGCTTGTCGAAATCTTAAACTCATTCATATCAGCACACTGAATAATTTTATCAATTATGATTTGTAGTTTTCTCTCAATCATTGCCATTCTAGCTCCAGCAAATGATATGAAGAGAACATCAACAAATAGTGTTGGAGAGAATATCATCAAGAATGACTAAGGATATCCCATTAATGGCTAGCACAAATAAGGTTACACTTAACACACTACCCTGGGGAACGCCTTCTTCCCGACATTTCCTCTCAGATAGGGTTTCCCCCACTCTCACTTGAAAAAATCTATGCGAAATAAATGATTGCCTGAACAATGGTAGCTCTCCTTGTAATCTCAAATCATGAATGGTTTCAAGTATATCATATCTCCATGCAGTGTCATGCCTTTTCAAGGTAAAAAAAAGACCGTTACATGGTGCTGTTTGAAAGCAAAGGCTTGACAAATAGAGGACTCAAGTCGTATCAACACATCAGTCGTTGAGTGCATTTTCCTAAATTCTCACTGGATGGGGGATAAAATACCCTTCTTTTCCAGGTACCACATCAGTCTTGGATTTTCTTTTCCTGGTACCACATCAGTCTTGCACTGAACCATCTTCTCCATGATCTTACATAAACAAGATGTCAATGCAATTGCTTGATAGTTTGCTGCTAAAAACTTATCCTTACCTGGTTTTCAAAAGGCTAAAATAATAGCTAGTTCCCAAACACTTGGATAACTTATGATCATGCCATATTCTGTTAATAATGCTTAAAATAAATAACTTGGTATCAACAGGTGCAGGTTTAATCATTGCATATGGAATTCCATCACGTCCAGGGGCTGTATCATTTCAAATATCAAGTGCAGATTCAAATTCTCTTTCAGTTAAAAGAAGAATTGTATGACTCTTCCCTTCCTGTTGCAAAATATGAAATTTTTTCCTTCAGTGCTCCTAAACTGGTAACCAGGGGTTGCTTCACACTTGCATGATACATATGAGAAATGATCAGCCAGGCCATTGCTAACTTCGGTTGCTCCTGTCACATACTGATCATTCATCTTCAACACTGGTGGTGGGTTGGGGGTGAATTTGCCTGCTATCTTTTTTACTTTCCTTCACACAGAAGTACTGTTAATGGAGGAAACAAAAGATACCCAAGACTGGCACCTAGCTTCTTTCATGGCACGATGGAACTGCTGGAATGGCAAACCAGCAACTATGTTTACATAACACGCTGGGATAGGAGTTGTAAGGGCTCTCTCCCACGTATCCAATCTTATCCCATATCCTTCGAGACAAGGTTAACTCTACTCGGGGAAGGATAGCCATGGCTTGTTTTAAACACGTTCCTGTTTCATACACGATATCTGAGATATTTGCTCCAGGGGTTATTAATATTATTTTTACTTGCTAAGCTACAGCCCTAGTTGGAAAAGCAGGATGCTCTAAGCCCTGGGGCTCCAACAGAGAAAATAGCCCAGCGAGGAAAGTTAACAAGGAAAAATTAAATATTCTAAGAACAGAATCATTAAAATAAATATTTCTTATATAAACTTTAAAAACTTTAACAAAACAAGAGGAAGAGAAATAAGATAGAATAGTGTGCCCGAGTGTACCCTGTGATACCTCTACAGGTAAAATTCTCTGGTATATCACTCGCAGAAATATCCTAAGTAGAAAGCTGCCTTTGAGGAACTTCCATCAGGACATGGCTATCTCACCCAAAAATAGCTTTTTCCACTGTCAAAATCCCTGTTTTGAATTTTAGTTTTATTGGGTCTGACATAAAGTGCGTAGTAATTTATGAGATGCTGACTAATAAATTTCTTATCATTTACATAATATTGAGTACTTTGGATAAATTCTGGACAAAAGTTCAGAAAAAATACAAGATTTTTTTTTTTAGGAAGACTGGATAAATTAGTTGTTTGAAACTACAGTGATACTTTCCAAAAGAACAATTTGAAGCGATATACTGTCTGGCTTATATACCTTTGCTTGAGGTTTTATACCATCGTTTAAAGGTTAAAAGTTTTTCTTCTGTATTTCCTATTACAGCTCTACTTTATATTTACTATCAATGCAATTGATGGTGAATATACAATTCTAATGATGTGTTGATATTTTGTTCTTTCAGGTTTTGGCAGTGTGGAAGATTTGAGCCTGAGTAGCTGTGCTTCTTCTCATCATAGTGGTGATCCAGCATTGCTCTGAATCTAGTGGAAGTGACTTGTGTCAAATTTGATGCATCCTTCACAAAATACATAGGTTATGTATTTTATAATTGATTGAAATTTATGCTAATTTATTCCTTTTAAAATTCTCTTACATATTGATTATGAACGAAATCAAAATCAAATACAGTACAGTATGTTGAAGAAAACTGTCATTCATATTACGCTATTAGACAATATGTGACAAATATTAAGCATTTATATTTTAAAACTGTGCTGTATAAAATTTATGATTAATGATTGCCATAGACTTTATTGTCCATGCTGTAACATTCCTTAACATAAAAAATCTTGAATGTTTGTCATCTGTAACCTTTTTTTAAATCACTTTTATAATGCATTTAAGTTATTTAGTGCATTTATATATAAAAGTAGTGCCAAAGTTCCACTTGGTGCTTGGTCATGAACTTTGTTATCTTGACCTAGATCTAATGTGAATTTTTATTCAGCATGTGACAAATTATCTCTTCTTGCATCTACACTTTTATACTTGTGAATTGTTTATTGTAGTCATATTTTTGTGGTTTGTGATATTTTATTGCATATAGTGTACAGTCGGGCCTCCTTATTCGGGAGGAGGGGGGTTTAGGTAACGGAGACACCCGCAAAGAGCAAAAATCTGTGAATACTTGGTGCCTAGGGGTGGGTCAACTCATGACTTCCCAAAACACAGACTACTGCCTGTGTGTGTCTGACTAATACACTAGGTAGCTCACTGTACTGCAGTACATTGCTTTCATGCAGTTTCTACCACAGTACAACATTTTGGTTCACATTACCTTTCAGAGGTAATTGTACATCATTAATACAGCTTCAGTACAAGGTAAAATGACTCATAACACAAAAATCAGCATCACTCTGTTATTTCTATCTAACAACACTTGCTCATACTGTAGTGTATATTATTATAATATATGTACATTACTATCAGTATAATATGGCTGTATTTAAACTATGATGGGCTATAAAATACAGGTGCTGTTGTAATATTCATTATGAAAATGTATGTGCGCATATTCTCAATAGCAGCAGCTTCAGATCAGCTGATCACAACCAAAGGTAAAAGAAAAAAAGGAAAAGCCGCTAACTGTTGATTTGATTGTTGAAATGCACCCAAAATTGAAAATAAGAGTACAAAAATGCTTTAATGAAGCACAATTTCTTTTTAAATCATGACTTTTTAGAATGCAATAATGTCTGCAAAAACTAGCGGCCAGTTGACTAAATCGAATACCGTGTTTAAGCATTAGCCTAATATATTTCATTTACAGTACAGTACTGTAAATACACTATTAGCAGTTTATTTTCAATGAACACATGAATATTTACCTTAGCACAAGTGGAAAAAAAAAAATAAGATAAAAATAACTGTACGACACCGCTGATTACGAAGTTCTACACAGTAAAATCTTATGACGCATAATGCAATCTTTAAGGCACTGCACCTTAAGAATTGCATTAATTGAACATCGAGTGTACGCTACACGTACAGTAAAAATCCTTACGTAACACATGTACGTAAATTAACACTCTCTCTTTAAATTATATTTCAATCTATTACCCATCAATTTTTTTTTCTTCAATTTCATTATTTTAATCAAATAATTTTTAATTAATTATTTTCCTTTAATAATATTTGATTCAGCCCTGTATAATAAATCACAAGCATTTTAGTTTAAATAACTAGAATAAAAAAGAACTCCACATTCAGTAAATTATCGCATACATAACATTTTTATTCCATTCTCCCTTCTTTTCTGTTATTAGCTAATTTTTGTTCATTATAACCTTTCTTGTCGAGTATTATCCTTATTTCTTATTTCCTTTTCTCAGCATTTCTTGCAATATTTTGTGTTAATGCTATTTAATGCAGATTTTGTACTGTATAGAAAAATTTACCGCATAAAACATGGATATTCTTTCCTGTATCTGGCCTGTTCTATCTCTTATTTCATGGCATGTATATTGATTGTTTTTCATTAAAGTGTTGTGCAGGGAGGGAAACAGAGCATAGGCAGGTGCAAAGAAGTGCAGGTTTTTTTAAGAAGGGCCGAGTGCAACAGACCTAATTGCAAGTACTCGAAGCTTTATTTAAATATTAGATGGATCTCTAAACCACAAATAACCGAAACCGTAAAGACAGAATCCATGAAAATGGAGGCCTGACTGTACTTTCAAGTCATAGATTTATTGCTTACTACTATTAGGAAAAAAACTTGTACAAGCTCTTAACAGATACGTCATATCATGACCAGTAGAAATAAGACAACTATCAAATCATTACTATATAATTTATTTTCAAAGTTATTTGACAAGGAATTTACTGCAGTATGCTAAACATTACATTAATCAAAAAGATTAAATACTTAATTGTTGTTTTTTTTTATTTAATTTTAAACATGATCTATAATTTGCTAGCCAGATCATTACCAAGATTTGTAGATGAAAAAGCTACAATTTGTTTCCAGTTAGCTAACACTTGGAACTTTTCAGTTTTCTTCAAAGGATAAAGGAGTCTATTTAAGTGTATTATTTTTTATGAAATTCCCATGATGTTCATATTGCTTCTACTCATGTGTCAATGTCTACCCCAAAATAAAAATTTCCTATTCTCCCTGCAAAATACAACTCTCTCTGGGAACCACCATGCCATCTGGCAGTTGATAGCAACTCGCTACTCTATGATACATGATACCGCCTAATATTTAGTTTCTTGTCAACTTTTGTCTAAAGAAGATGTCTTTATTTTGCTCTGTGATTCAAATTAAGTTTTAGTAGTTCATTTTTAACTATTAAATAATCTGATTAAATTTTTCCTAGCTTTGCGTAACATGAACGTATGCAGCCGGCTACTACAGTGTTGTGTTTGTGCGTATGGAGGAATGTTGTTCATTCACATTCCCTCTTTTGAAGTTATATCAGTTGTTAGTTGACTCTTCTAATTACAAACTGAAAGAAATTAAAGTTTAGTAACAATGGGCTAACTTCTTAAGGTTTGCCTTGAAATTCTGTTTCTTTACGCGTAATCTTTGCTAATTCCACAACTATTCTGCTTCTCAGACCACCGAGTTCCAAGGTACAGTTGCCTTCATTCATTCTGATAACACTTCACTGTTAGCAACACTACCTGTAAAACAAGGTTGCTGAACTTGTAAACAAGTGATCAAAAGCATTTTTTTTTATTAATTTTACAGGGTGTTGTAAAGCAAATAACCATACAGCAGTATTTTATTAGATAGCACTTTGTAAAATTAATATAAATGCCTTTAATCATGTGTTTCCAAGTTCAGAAACTTTGTTTCACAGGTAGTGTTGCCAACAGTTTCTCTTTTGCTACCTGTTAAAATGTACAGTGGCCAGACATCTTGTTAGCTTCCCATGAAATGTACTTGGAATAATGAAGCTAACTGTACCAGGTGATCATGTTCAACCTTTTTATACCTGCATTATGGTGCGAGTATTTAATAAAGGTTACAGTATTTTCAGTATGACTTCAGGAGGCTAAAGGTTCATGTTCTGATTAGCAGTGAGCCTGGACCAATTTACAATTTTAACTTGTGCATTTTTCTCAGCTGCTAGATGCATTACCAAAAGGCTAGTATATTTCAATCTTAATGAGTTCCTAGCCTAGAGAAGTGTAAAGTATATGGAAGCTTATTTTGGTAGGATAACCAAACGAGTCACTTAAGTTTTGATACTTTTCTTTGTTGTAAATCATCTGTAGATGTTCACAAAGAAATCTTATTTTCACAGTTTCCGTGATTTTACAGACATACCACTACATATTTGTCTTGAGTGCAAGTAAAGTTTCTCCTTCAGTTCCTGTTTAGTGTGGAGACCTTTTCCCTTTTAAAATAATCTATAGAACAATCAGAGGTCTAGCCTTAATCATGAAGTTAAATTTCATTAACGTTTGCAAGTACAAACAAAAACTCTGAATACAGGAGAATTAAAGAGGAACTTATGTGAAAATTGCATGTTAGTTCCCAGAGGGAAGGCACTTTCCAAGGAGAGATTAGGAAATGTTTGTTTTGGGGTAGACTTCGACATAGCTTCTAGTAGAAGCAATATGAACAGCAGGCAAGTATAAAAATCAATTGATCATGAAATTTTTTTTTTTCAAGAAATACTGATTTACAATATCAAGATTGATAAAACTGCAATGATTTAATTTAATTTTTTTTTTTATCAATGATGTAATTCAATTTTTTATCATGTTTTAACTCTTATTTATAAACATTGTCAACTGCTCAAAATTATATTTAATTTTGTAAATACAGTACATAATAGTTCTTATACAAATATGCATAATATATATTATATATATCTAGAATTTTCATAGTAAGCTGAATGGTTAGTGGGAGTGGCCAAATGATAATTATTTGAGTGTTATCAAATGATTGGTTATTGTAGTTTGAATGATCTAGATAGTGTCCCTTTGATTATATAACATTGGAAAATGAGTTAAAATTGGCTGTGAAAATACTAAACCTTTCTCCCTTGATGGATTGGCCACTGCCATGAATGAGCATTCCATGGAAGTGAGATTTTGCATTGAAAGAAAGACAGTGTAAGATTAAGAACTCCTAATTTTATAGGAGCTAAGTAGTATGAAGTTAGAAATGCCATACAATTAGGCACAAGGGCTAGTGCATAGTTTAAGAGGCTTTCTGCTGCTGCTTTTACTACATCTATTAAGTGTGTGTTGAAAGCACCATAGGGTTTTGAGTAAAGTTCTATGGTTAGAAAAATTTTAGGTTATTATAATATTGCATTCAACTCAGAAGCTATAAATGTGTCCTTTCATATAAGCACTGTGCTGTAGTATCATTTCAGTGAGGTCTGTTTCTAAGATACGATTGGTATTGATCATAAGAGTGAGTCAAGCACTGATAAAGGTTAGCTTGATGTAAATCTTATTATGGTAAAGCATTTCATTCAAATACAATTATCATGAGTGTAAAGTAGGTTATGCAGGTGTTTTCATTCATTTTTATGTTGTCAACATTGCCTCCTGTTTACTATAAAGGTGCATTCTTTAAATTTTGTTCTCCAATATTATTAGGTATTAACCATGGTTAGCACAATTTTTATATTAAAGGCGCCATTCTCATGTAATAATTTTAAAACTTTTCTATAAAAAAGGCAGTGTATCCATATAATTTTCTATGTAACAAATAAAAAAAGACATCAAGTTTAGAATAACAGTAAGTTGGTCAGAGTTTCTGGTTGGCATGCAAAGTTTTTGGGTTTGGTACTCTTTGCCTCAGTTCATTTGTATATAAAATTAATTTTTATATTATGGGTACACTGATATTCTTACAGTTTACGTGCAAGAATATACTTTATTGATTCCATGTTGGCCCGGTCTCAAAAGCCTGGAATGTTTTGCAAATACTACCATTGTTTAAATTTTTGTCTCCAAGATATGTTGCAATTTGACTTTCATGGAGACAGGAAGACATAAAATGTCTGAAGAAATCTGCATTTGGCTAGCTGAAGGTGTCAATGATACAGAAATCAGTTGGTATCAAGAATTCACAGACCATCATCAGGGAAGAATATGTCACCCACAAACAACTCTTTAGATTATTTTTCATTAGTGTTTTCATAACAATAGTTTTTCAGTACAATGGCCAAGAAAATATATTTTATACTATCAAAAAATTTATATTTCAATATAAAAACTATTACCTAAGATATTCTTTGTGAAAGTGTTTTAGGTGTTTGGTATGGTAAATGCTTTTATCTTTAATAGATTGACTATTTTATCACTTCTTTGTTTTCCTCCCTGCTAGGAAAGTGGTTCCTAACCTTTTTAGACCCAAGGTCAGAATTGTGTTCAAGTCCCATGTGGCTACCAATGCACTGTACTCATAACACTTATTAAAAAAAATTTCAAATAATCATGTTTATAGAAATGTATTAATAGAAAATCTATGTAGGTTTACCTACTGAAATCTTATTTAAGAAATAGAAAAGAAACAACTATATTGTGACAAACCGTAAAATACTAAGAAATATCAGATGTTTACATGATACAAATAGACTTCTGAATCAAACTTACTAGTAATAACATAACACTAGACTTTTGAATTAAACTTACTAGTAATAACGTAATTCAGAACAGTCTTAGCCATTCAAATCTTCCAGAACTAAAGCACCTTGAAGAAGAACATGTGTAAAGTTTCAGGTCATTGCTAGCAGCTTTTATTATCAGTGATAACCAAGATGTGCGACCCTAGTGGTAAAGGCAGAAGTTATAAGACCCAGGATTCAAATGAAAAAGTCTTGGTACAGCAAAATACTTAATAAAGTAAAGAATTAAATTTATAAGAGAAATAACTAAGAAGAAAATATTACCGGTAAGATAGGACTGTTGAATTAAAGTCGTGTGATTCTGCTTAAAAAAAGCTCATTTACATCCAAGGGTTCAAACATGACCAAAAAGATTATTCCATAAATCAATAACAAATGATTTGTGGTATTTAATTTATCAAAACAATACAGCATATCTAGTACTTGTAAAGTAAGGGAAGATTTTAATTGTAATTAACTTCACAAAAGAAAAAATAAATACAGCATATCTAATACTTGCATAGTCTGAGAGAATCTTAATGCAAAAGATTACTAGACTTATTAGAGATTTTGTTAAACATGCACAGGCACAAACAAAATATGGCAGAGTAAAAGAACTAATACAGGATACTTATAATCATAAAGATAATTGTGTGGAATAATAAACTGTCTGAGCTATGATGGTTGTGCTGGTTTTACCTATTTGTTTTCACGGTCTTCCCAACTCTTGTAATGTTCAATATGCGACATATGATGATGCTTTTACCTATAGGAGAGTATAATCAATAACCATGCTATTAAAAAAAAAGTCTCATTTATGTCTTTTCAGTTTTTATTGTACAGTATTCTCTACTTAAAAATGCAAAGCTTTTTTTTTCTAGGTTTCTTGTGACTAAAAAGTTAGTCTTTCTAAATTTCCATTGAAATACAACATTACATGCATACTATCATTCAAGTATGCTGTGTTGATTACTGTAATATGTTTAAAGCCAAATATAGCCCCCAATAAGAGGTTTGTTTATGTATTTACTGTGCTATAGTTTTGTTTGTTTTTGTTATTATTCATCAGTTTTCAATTAATCGTGTAAATTGTTAATATATTTTAGCATGTGTATTTTCATTATTGTTTATTAATTGTGAAAGAAGAAATATTTGTTTTAATAATATACAATAAAGTGAAAATGCGTCAATCCTATTCTTTGGTAAAATTGGATTTAAATATTTTTTTTTGTTCAATGTATCAGACCTCTATTTTGTGATCATTCATCAGTTTTTAAGTTAGATTTCTTTATGAGTTGCCACTGTAACTTTTCTTTCAAGGTACAGTACTCATGTTACAAAATATTAAGTTAAAACAGTACAGGCACACTTTTTATCACAATAATGAAAAGTAGTAAAATGCCATCACAAAACTTATTTTTTAGAAAATACAGATTAATTTCCTTTTCAACTAACATTCCCAATGGTTGGGTTTTAAAGTACAGAATTACTAAAAATGTCAGAGATGTTGTAAAGTTATAAACTGAATAATATTGTATAGTCTTATTCTGATAAAGGTCATTTTAAATAAATACCTACTTTGATATATAGCAATCTAATACTGTACAGTACAAGCATTTGAAGTAAGTCCTTGAGGTCAGGAACCACTGTAATAAGAGGATATAATTATGATTTATACAGGTTCAAAGATGCACAAACAGGTGATGATTGTCTGGAAGATTTCATTTAACTGGTATTGGTTATGAACTTCCAGTGTACAATTAATAGTACAGTAATTGCATTACTAGTATTGGCTGTTATTCTATGACTAGTTTTACTTTATGTTTTGGAGTGGCATTTGTAAATTTATGAATTCTATTTGTAGTATGCTTCATTTATCTATTATCATTTATATATACATGTAATAGAAAATGTATGTATACCCTTAAATACAAAACATTTTGCAATAAATTATAGATGATTCTCATTATGCTAACCTCAAAGCAGTTGTAATTATGAAATGGCATTTTGTAAAATATAAACCTAAAAGCCTTTACAGTACTGTCTACATGTATCTTTGATAGAATGAGAATATTTTTACGAAAAATACTTTAAATATAAATGTTTTGAAACTGCAGTCATACATCATATGCAATTCAACCTCAAGAGATTCCAATGATGTGAGTATGCATCCAATAAAAATTTCATCTCAAATGTAACCAGTAAAAGTGTCGACAGGTTTCAAGAAAGGACGGCGGGAGGTAGAGTGCTCTTCATTATGATTGAGGCTATGAGGGTTTGGTCTCGTACAAACACCTGCACAATGTATAGATACACCTCCTCAAGGGCTGGGCATGTTCCTGCTGCATACCAATCTTGGTACATTACCATACTCGCATACGCCTGGAGAGATTAAAGAACTCCAGCTGATTGGTCACCTTCTAGGAAGTCCTCTTCTTTGGGAGAGAAGTACTGTAGCAGCATACGCAGATACAGTTAAGGGCGCTGTGTTTAGTATGAAACCAAGAGTTGTGTATGCCGATGTTTCTTCCCGCTGGTGGATAATTTTCAGTTTGCACTCTTCGTCACAAGACGGAACACGGGTAGCAGAGCAGTGCATGATACTTCTTCCTAGCATGGAATAGTTTTCGGCATGCATCTCTTCTTAATCCCTCCAATAGAGAAAGAGAGAAAATTAGTTAATCGTCCTGGAAAAGGGGGAAGAAAGACAATGCCCTTTGTCCCCACCAATGGTGTGAATGCTCAGTTCCAGCAGGAGCAGCGGATGCCAGTACTGGCTTCCCGGTAAAGGATAGATTACGGCACAAATCTCTCCTGGTACGAGACAGCTCACAGGCTGCGGGAGCAGCGCGTACAGACACCTAGTGAGGAATAGTTTTAGCATGCACAATTTCCCTCTCTCTCCTAAAAGAGAGAGAGAGAGAGAGAGATCATCCAGGAAGGGGAAAGAAGGGCAGTGCCTTTTATCCTGACCGGCAGTGTACGTCCTTAGTCCCGTACAAGAGTTGTGTGTGCTGATCTTTTTTCCTGTTAGGGAATAGCTCATGGCACATACTACTCCTGGTACAAGATCAAGCACTAGTAATGTGTGTATGAACACCTATACCAAGTACACAGACGTATCCCTAGAATTGTTCGTGCTGAAGTTTCTTCTCGCTACGAGACAACTCTTGGTACTCACTCCAAGGAGGGGTTCTTGGTACAGCACCGTCCCTCCCACTGGGAGAGAAACAGTAGGATTCAAGTAAATGGAACCCCCATCAATTAGTCTTCTTGGGCTTTTCACTGCCATCTTCAGTCGGTAAACTGCTTCCGCTGATGGAGCACCAGTGATGTCTGAAAGTAACACCAACTTCCATACGTTCACCTTGTGGTCATCGTTGTAAAGCCACACCACTGTAGCGAGGGACTGAACAGCAACTGACATGTCACACAATAGAAACAAGTATGTTGGATAACGGCAGGTAGGACAGAACCTTTTGACATTTGCAGTTATCAGGAAACACAGCATAACCTTAGCTTCTTCCATGAATATCCCTCCAACACGATGATCTACAACACATTTATTCAATCTAAAAGAAAAAGCAAAATATTAAAACAGCCAGATTATGAGGCAGCAGAGCAGTGCATGTGTAGTGAACTGCAGCTTTAGTCAAAAGGAAGGGTTGCTCTACCTGGCGAGAAGGAGGGGCCACCTTCTACCCTTCATAGCACCAGACTCGGAGGCAGAGAATAATGTGCTCTCATTATACTTGAGTCTCCACTAGAGTGCCTGTCTTCAGCGGTGATACTGTTGGATTGATTGGAAGAGGTGTATGTGTTGCTTCTTCCAGGATGTAGAACTTATGCTGTTGAGAAAGGGCTGGAGGCATGATCTCGGTAGAGTGAATTCTTCAGACCAGCGATCTGACGATTTACTCCATCCAGTGCAGCCTCCAGAAGAACTAACCACAATAGATCAAGGGTGGGTCTTAACCTTTGAGGGTCACCAAAACGACTATCAATTTCTGTCATGCCATCCTCGATCAGCTCTATGGAAGACTCCGCAAGGTCAGTGAACTCCCTGATAAAGGCCAGCACCTTGATGAAGGTGGAATCTTTTTCAGGAATTTCAGTTTCTGCTGGCAAGGGTCTTGAATCAGGAGCTGAAAAGTCAGCACCATCAAGAGACCCCTCTCCCCTCACAAGGGAAGAGGGCTCGTCAGAAACCACAGCAACTTTCTTTTCCCTTTCGACTATGTTCAGACTAGATTGATAATGAAACCGGGCCAGTACCCCACAGCGGAGGAAGGAACCGAAGATCGTCATTCGAAATTTTAGGTTGAACTGCCTTTTACTTGTTTCCCTCTGAAGCATTAGGTACCTTGGTATCAGTAGAAAAGGGAAGGAAGAGAGTGACACTGAAGGGTGCGAAGGAGCAGCCAAGGAGTGTCTTTCCTCAGAGGGGTATGGAGACTGACAAGAACTACGTCAGTGAGGAATAGAATCTCTGTGCCCTGAGGTTCTCTTGCTGTTACCTATTGATTGACTGATTGATAATCAGTTATCTGGCATCCTGACATCTAAGGTAATTGATGCCGATATTATTTGTTGAAAATAAAGAAATATATAAATAAATGGTAATTCAGTTTAAAACAAAATCAGAAACATCCTTATAACAGTTAAATAGCTTTCAGAAAACCTGCTTCTGAAATAAATTTAAAAATACCACTAGTATGGTACGGCAAATTATGTCCGAGAATCTTGGCAAGGATGAACCTGCCATCCTCACCTCGAGCCTCAAACAGATGTCTATTTCTTTCAGTACTAAAAGTGGGACATTCGATCTACAAATCTCTCCCTGTCAAGGGTACCAAACAGTCATCGCAATATGGTTGGTGTTGGCCATTTAGCAGAAACTCTTGTATCAACCAACTGGGGTGGCACAGCAGTATATTTCACATCCATTACTAATTTTTGAAAAAATTAAGGCCTTGTATAACTTTGAA
The DNA here is from genome assembly GCF_036898095.1 of Palaemon carinicauda. Taxonomy (NCBI): domain Eukaryota; kingdom Metazoa; phylum Arthropoda; class Malacostraca; order Decapoda; family Palaemonidae; genus Palaemon; species Palaemon carinicauda. Next base: position 30,533,935 of record NC_090728.1, read on the forward strand.
ATAGTTTTGTGGTCTGTTCCCCATGATGTATGGGACAAAACTTTTTAAAAATTCAGAGGCTCAAGACACTTTACTTTTAAAGCTTTCAAGTGAGCAACTTATGTAAGCCTACAATCATATATCAATCCTAAAAATTTAGCCTAACTTACACATGGGACCTGTCGACCTCTGATGTATATATCCAGGTCAGGATATACTCCCCAAATATGACAGAAATAGACAACAGGACTTTTGCTTGTCAAAAACTTGAATCCATTCATATCAGCCCACTGAATAATTTTCTTAATTGGGAGTTGTAGTTTTCTCTCGATCATCGACTTTCTAGATCTAGCAAATGATATGGAGAGATCATCCACAAATAGTGTTGAGAGAATATCTTGGGGAATAACAAAGGCTAGCCCATTAATTTCCAGTGCAAATTGGGTTACACTTAGCACACTACCCTAGGGAACTCCCTCTTCCTGACATTTTCTCTCCAATAAAATTTCCTCTACTCTCACTTGAAAAAACCTATGTGAAATGACAAATACGTAGATAATTTGTATTTTTCCTAACTATACAAATCTTAGCTATTTAATAGGGGTATTACTTTTGGCGTAGCTGAAATGACGAGCCATTAGAATTTTAACGAGGGTTTACTACCCCACCGCTAGTTAGCGGGGGTAGGGGAAGGTAGCTTGCTAAACCCCCCCCCCTCACACACACACACACACCTGTGCTTGAGCTCACTTTGCTTGGAGGTAGGACTTCAAGGGGGATAGGGCTGGCAGGCTAGTTTGATTAAATAGCTAAGGTTTGTATAGTTATGAAAAATACAAATTATCTACGAATTTGTAATTTGTTCCGTAACTGACATACATACCATGCTATTTAATAGGGGTGACTCACCCATTAGGAAGTGTGGAACGTCCCAGCCAGTACTGGCTTTTGGCTTTGCCCGGGGCTCGTTATTTGAGTGTGTCAGCACTCAAAAATAAGGAGTCCCTGCACCTCGCTAGAACCTTGCTACGCAAGGACTGCGGCCTACGCAAGCTGTGTGTGAAGGTGTAATACAGTGTGACTCATCCTAGGAAGTTGACCTGTAGTCCTTTAGATGGAAACTTTAGGCTAGGACTCTCCCAATACCACCTCGTCAGGGTATGGGGACATGACAGTATTAGCTTAATACTGTAATAGGAACACAAGGAAACATGGTTTACCTGCAGTGGTTTGAGGTCAGCTGTGCAGAGAACCCAGGATGCTGCTTTCCCCAAGAGAGGGGAAGATGAAGAAAAGAATAAGGGCCAGACAAACCTTTTCATTCATGCAGACTAAGACTGGGTAACAATGCCCTCAACCTTCTGCTACTTGTCCAATAATGAGCCTGAGGTTTTAAACCAGCTGTTGTGCAGCCACCACAGGGCCGATAGAGAACGTATCGAGCCTCCTGTGGGTCACGTCTTGCAGGTAGTGGGCTGTGAAGGTCGTCTGATGCTTCCACACCCCAGCCTGAAGAACCTGCATCACTGAGAAATTTTTTTTGAAGGCCAGGGACGTAGCCACGCCCCTGACATTATGTGCTCTAGGGCGACGTGACGGAGGAGGGTCTGGATTCAGAGACAGATGAATCACTCTACGAATCCAAGCCGAGATGGTATTCTTGGTGACCCTCCTCTTAGTCCTCCCAGTGCTAACAAACAACGCTTGCACCTGAGATTGGACTGCAGCCGTTCTTTTGAGATATAGCCTCAAGCTCCTTACTGGGCACAGTAGGAGATGGTCTGTGTCATCTGTTACAGAACGGAGACTCGAAATCTGGAAGGAGTCGAACCGAGGGTCCGCCACCCCCGGAATCTGAGTCTTAGCAATAAACTCAGGGACGAATTTGAACGTTACCTTCCCCCATCCCCTTGAATAGGCAATGTCATACGAGAGACCATGAAGTTCACTGACTCGCTTGGCCGAAGCCAAAGCTAGTAGGAACACAGTCTTCCAAGTTAGGTGGCGATCTGAAGCCTGGCGTAATGGTTCATAGGGAGGTCTCTTAAGAGACCTGAGAACTCGAACCACGTTCCATGGAGGAGGTCTCACTTCCGACTGAGGGCAGGTAAGTTCATAACTTCGTATGAGTAGGGAAAGTTCCAGCGAAGAAGAAATGTCCATTCCTTTGACCCTGAAAGCTAGACTTAAAGCTGAGCGATAGCCTTTCACCGCCGAGACTGAAAGGCACATTTCATCTCGCAAATACACGAGGAACTCCGCTATTGCTGGAATAGTGGCATCGAGTGGAGAGATACCCCTTCCACGACACCAACCACAGAACTCTTTCCACTTTGCCTGGTAGACAAATGCGGATGATTTTTGCAGATGTCCAGACATCCTGATCGCAACTAGTTACGAAAATCCTCTCTCAGCGAGGAGATGCTGGATAGTCTCCAGGCGTGAAGTCGTAGCGAAGCTACGGCTTTGTGGAAGATGTTGGCATGTGGTTGTCTGAGTAGATCGTGTCGTGGAGGGAGTTCTCTCGGAAGTTCCGTTAGGAGTTGCAGAAGGTCCGGAAACCATTCCGTGTGATGCCATAGTGGAGCTATGAGGGTCATTGAAAGATTGACCGATATTCTCGTCTTGTTGAGCACCCTCCTCATCAGACAGAACACGTCGATGTTGTCCCACCATTGTTGGAAGGCATCTTGCCAGAGCGCCTTGGGATCCGGGACTGGGGAGCAGTACAGTGGAAGCTTGAAATTCAAAGCTGTTGCGAACAGATCCACAGTCGGGGAACCCCACAAAGTCAGGACTTTGTTGGCTACTAGATGATCCAAAGACCACTCGGTATTCACTATCCGAGACACTCTGTTCAGATTGTCGGCGAGCACATTCCTCTTGCCTGGGATGAAACATGCCGATAGTGGAATCGAGTGGACTTCGGTCCATCTCAGTATCTCTACTGCAAGATGGGATAGCTGCTTCGAAAAGGTACCTCCTTGCTTGTTGATGTAAGCCACTACTGTGGTGTTGTCGTTCATCACCACCACAGAGTGACCCGCCAGGCATTGTTGGAACTGTTGAAGGGCGAAGAAAACAGCCTTCATCTCTAGAAGATTTATATGGAGGCACTTTTCTGATTCTGACCACAGGCCTGAGGTCCTGTGGTGCAGAATGTGCCCCCCCCCCCCCTTTCTTTGAGGCATCCAAAAACAGCATCAAATCCAGGGGGAGGACGAGAAGATCCACTCCTCTTCGTAGGTTCTCGTCTGTCACCCACCACTGGAGGTCCGTCCGTTCTGCAGGTCCCATAGGGATCATGACGTCCGGAGAATCGTAACCTTGATTCCACCGGGACTTGAGTCGCCACTGGAGGGATCTCATCCTGAGGCGACCGTTGGGAACTAGACGAGCCAAAGATGAGAAGTGACCGAGGAGACGTAACCACGATTGGGCTGGAAGCCCTTCTCGTCTGAGAAAAGGGCTTGCGACCTTCCTCAGCCTTGCTATCCTGTCGTCTGATGGGAAGGCTTTGTGGAGATTGGTGTCTATAATCATGCCTAGGTATACCAGTCTTTGAGTGGGAAGCAGAGAAGATTTCTCGAGATTTACCATGATCCCCAGATCCTGGCAAAGTCCCAGAAGTTTGTCTCGGAGTTGAAGAAGGAATGACTCCGAGTCTGCTAGGATCAGCCAGTCGTCCAGATAACGGAGGAGACGGATGCCGATCCTGTGTGCCCACAACGATATTAGGGTGAAAACACTGGTGAAAACCTGAGGTGCTGTGGAGAGACCGAAACACAGCACCTTGAACTGGTACACCTTGCTGTCTAGGCTGAATCTTAAGTACTTACTTGAAGACGGATGGACTGGGATCTGGAAGTACGCGTCCTTCAGATCCAGTGTCCACATGAAGTCTTGTGGTCTCACTGCAAGTCTGACCGTGTCTGCGGTCTCCATGCTGAACGGAGTTTGTTTGACAAACTTGTTCAGAGCCGAGAGGTCGATGACTGGTCTCCAGCCTCCAGACGCCTTCTTTACAAGAAAGTCGACTGAAGAAGCCTGGGGACCCGTCAAGGACCTCTTGGAGAGCACCCTTCTTCAACATGGTCTGAACTTCTGCACGAAGGGCCTGCCCCCTTGCTGATTCCATGGCAAGGGAGCTCAAATGACGCTGGATTTGTCGTCAGGGGAGGTAGAGATGTTGTGAACGGGATGTGATATCCCTGACTGATTACGGAAATCATCCAGGAATCGGCCCCGAGTTGCTGCCACCTGTCTGCGCAACTTTTTAGGCATCCCCCCACTGGTGGACATGCAGGGGGACTGCCAATCCTAGCGTTTGCGGCCTCGGCTGCTCCCTCTAGGATTTTTCCCTCCTCTGGAAGACTTTTTGCCTTTCCTATCCTTGACAGGAAAGGGCTTAGACACCACTGTCTTCGCTGCCGTTGTCGGTTTCATGGTCTTGCTGGGGCGCTGGAGGCTTATAGGGCTTGGATGTCAAAGCCCTATGTAGGAGGAAGTCTTGGTGGGACTTCCTCCACCTCTCAGCAGCGTGCTCCACGTATTTAGGCTCAAACAGATTCGTTCCCTCCACGGAAGACTGTCTGAGCCTGCTTATCTCGGTGCTAGGGACCTTCTGATGGAACCTCTCAGCCACCGCATCCCGACGTTTCAGGATGGTGTTCGCCCACAAGTTCGAGACTTGGTGGGCCAGAAACTCGATCGTGCGAGTGCCTGAGAGTAGAAAGGTCTTTATAGCTTTCCTGGTACGTTCTTTGAAGAAATCCTCCGAACGTATCAGGATACCTGAGGTCCCTAACCAGATATCCAGCCACGAAGTGGCCTGCATAGCACACTTCGCAACCTTCTCCTGATTAAGGATCTCGGTCGCCGAGAATGAGACCTGCCGGTTAGAGTCTCTCTCAGGAGGGACTCCCCTGGTAAGCTCTTCCAAAGAATGGTGAAAGGGAAGAGCTAAACACGGCTCCTCCAAGATCTCGAAGTACCTCCTCTGCTGTACGCGAGGAGGTGGGAGAAGCTTGTTACCAGCACTGGATCAGCTGGAGGAGGCTAACTCAGAGAGCTGGACCGCGATCTTGTCCCTGGTACTCTTAACCCCCTGAGACCAGGGCAGAGCCGCATTGGCCTTAGGTTTTTGAGTTCCAAATACTCGGTCCAAGACCGCGTCTTTGCCTTCTCGAGGGGGAATCTCTGGGTCAGCAAACCCATTGAGAGTCCTCATAAGGGTCAGAACCTGTCAAAATGCATGTTCTGACTCCTGTAGCTCTCCTCCGGACGCTGGACTCGCAGCGAAGTCTCCTGTCCCCAAAGGCTTTTGTTGGGGAGAATTGCGGACGTTCTCCGAGTGACTGGCTGGCTCCGTCCTAAGTCTTGTCGAGGATTTCGGTACTGTTTTAGAGTCCTTCGGCTCCCTCCTGGGAGGGATGCAGGACTCCAACAACGACGGAGGTAGGCTCTTCTCCGCCCCTACCCGAAGACGTTCTAACGCAAGGTGGGGTTTCCCTCACTGGTGCGATGGGGGAACGTCTCACCTCGCGTGACTCCCCTGAGGACGGGAAATCGTCGTCCGACAGGGAGGGAGAAAAAGTCTGGGGGGGGATGGAGTCTGCCACGAAGGCTTACGAGGAGACAGCACGTGGCGGCCTGGACAGGCGATGGCAGGTGGCGCGTAGAAGGCTGGACAAGCGCTCACGCTCACGAGGGCGATTGTTCGCGCGGGCGCGCAGGATCCTGCCGACGAGCCCGTGAGGGCGATAACGTTGGGCGCGCACGCGCAGGAGAAATATCTCTAGGCACGGCGCGCATATCTGGCTGAAGCAGTGGGCGAGCAGGGCGCGCTTGTGCAACCTCGTGGGCGCGTGATGAAGACTGAGCGCGATGGCGCACGCTGGCGAGCAGGAGAAGATGTTAGTACACCCAGATCCGAAGATCGTGGGCGTGCCTGGAGCGCAGGAGATTGTGGGCGCACATGGCGCGCAACAGGATGCGGGCGCACAGAAGTGCGTTGTCTGTCTGGAGAGCGCTGGAGTCCCGGTGAGCGCCTGTGCGCTATCTCAGGAGACTCCAGGGCTGTGCGCTGGCGCGCAGTTGCCCGTTGGAGCGCAGGTGAGCGCTGGCGCGCTATATCAGGAGCAACAGCAGGAGCGCGCTTGTGCGCAGTGGCGCGTTGAGACACTGGAGACCACTGGAGGTCCGGTGAGCGCCTGTGCGCTATCTCGGGAACCTCCCTTGAAGTGCGTTGACGTGCAGGTGAGCGCTGGCGTGCCATAACAGGAACCAGTGGTGAGCGCTTACGCGCAGGTGAGCACTTGCGCGCAGGTGAGCGCTGGTGCGCTATTGCAGGAACTATTGCAGGTGCGCGCAGGTGGTCGTGGGCGCGCAGGGGAACCCTGGCATGTAATGACAGGGGCAACTGCAGGTGCGCGCAGGTGAGCGCTGGCGCGTTAAGACAGGAACATCTGCTGCAGGTCGTTGGCGTGCTGGGTGTACCTGACGCTTAAGGAACCGAGACACAAATTTGTGCTTGTGCCCTTTATGCTCCGAAGGGACCGTTGCCTGTTTAATAACAGGGTGAGAAGGTGCCCACAGCGCATCGGCAGCCAGGAACGGTGATGGCAGGTCAGCAGGTCTGGAGGGTGGAAGGTCGGCGTGTCCTGTGTAAGGACGACCTTCCACCGAAGGAGATCGCGAACGATCTCCGGAGACGTCCAAGGAGGTAGCTGGCAGGGTCGGCGAACGATGGTGAGGTTCTTCTGCGGAGGACTGCGAAGATGACGAGCCGAAGAGGTGCCTCCTAACACCCTTGTAAGGTGAAGGAAGACCTCTACGGCGAAGAGGAAGGTGAGCTTTACGCCTTATACGCCCTCTGGGGGCCGTGGGGTCAGCGGGCTGACCATCAGCAGTCCTCCGAAGAGGAGTCTCTGTGAGTGAACTCCCCGGAGGGGGAGAATCACCGGCAGGAGAGACCGTAGGACTTAGTTCCTCCCTCGAAGGATGTTCGGAGGGAGGAACTAAGCCTTCAGCTACCACAGCAACATCAGGAGCAGAGGTTTGAGACAACTCATCGGAAGCCTCTGCCACAACAACGTCGACGATAGACAGAGGATCGATCTCTGCTACCGTCGGTGACTGTTTGACAGCTGCTCCCAATTTGATCATGTCAAACAGGGCTTCCTTGGAGGGCGAACCTTGAAGCCCCTAGGAAGCCCAAAGCTGTAAGAAATCACTATTAGTTACAGGCATAGAAATATCCTCCTCCGGGGGAGGAGGAGGAGCTGCTTCGCTATGGGAGGCTACTCCCTCTCCCGCACCCCGGGATCGGTTAACAGAACTACGGTCTACGCTACCACTCGACGGCTTCTCGGGAGAAACCAGTCGAGTGGGAGCTTCGGAGGAGGTTTGGGCCACGGAAGATTTTCTCTTTTCAAAGAAACCCCTGAAGGAGAAATATCCCGTTTAGACTTCTTCCGGCGCCGAGAAAACCTCTCCCACTGGGAGGTAGACCACTCCCTGCACTCACCACATACATTAACTATCACACCGCTGGCCCCTACAATAAGGACACAAGGTGTGGGGATCCGTGTCGACCGCCGACATAAATGTGCCACAAGGGCGGTCAGGTAAACCAGGGCACTTACGCATAGCAGAGGCCAACTTCACATACACTGTAAAAAGAAAAAGCGAAGAAAGATTAATAATGGCTGATCAACAAAAGCGAGGGTGAAAGCGGACACGTCCGACTGCCACCCGACCCGATAGCAAAGTGAGCTAAATCACAAGTGTGTGTGAGGGGGGGGGGGGTTGCAAGCTACCCCTCCCTACCCCCCGCTAACTAGCAGTGGGGTAGTAAACCCTCCTTAAAAATCTAATGGCTCGTCATTTCAGCTACGCCGAAATTAATTACCCATATTAAATAGCGTGGTTTGTATTTCAGTTACGGAACAATTAGTATTTTATATTTTTCACTGCTTCTATGCCAGGAGCTACTTTACACTTGCTTGATACATTGGAGAAATGATCAGCCAATGCATTGCTAACCTTAGTTGCTCCAGTCACATTCTGACCATTCGCCCTAACACTGGTGGTGGGTTGAGGGTGTGACGGTGAATTTGCCAGCTATCTTTTTCACTTTCCTCCACACAGAAGATGGTGATGTTCTACTGTTAATGGAGGAAACAAAAGACATCCAAGACTGGCGCCTTACTTCTTTCATGACACGACAAAACTGTGCTTTACATTTCTTGTATATAATTAGATTCTCCTCAGTACAGCGTCTGTGCAATCGAGTAATGAAGACTTTTTTGTTGCTCTATGCAGGGCAGTTAGTTCTGAAGACCACCAGGGGCCTAGTCATCGTTTGAATAACCCTGTTGTTTTGGGAATTGTATGGAATCCTGCTGTATGAAAGGTTCCATTCAGCAATTCTATGGCATCATTAATATTTCCAAACTGTTCTGCATTCCCTTCAATTTTGCTCAGCTCATGAAATCTATTCCATTCCGACTTCTCAAGATTCCATCGTGGCGATCTTTGTAAAGGGGGACCATTGTTGGTGTTCATAATGATTGGTGCTTGATCACTAGTATGCCAATCATCTAATGTCCTCCTATCAACATCAAGAAGGCAATTAGAGCTTGTGATTGATAGGTCAATGCACGACAAGGTACCTGTCTGAACATAAAAGTGCAGGGGCTCTCCTATTTTAAGTAGTCCCACATCTTCATTTTCCACAAATGATGATATAATGTTGCCCTTAGTGTTTATTAAAATATCACCCCATAATGGATGTCTACTATTAAAATCCCGCAATAAGAGAAAAGGTTTAGGGAGTTGTTGAATCACCTCTATAAAATCCTTATACGAGATGTTGTCATTAGGAGGCAAATAAAGAGAACAAATTGTGTATTTTCTCCCTACATCAATTTGTACAACCACCGCCTGCAGAGGGGTACAAATGGGTAAAGATATTTTGGGAATATCGCAGCAAACGTATGTAAGACTTCCGCCATAGCTCCCTGTTTGTCGATCATATGGTGTCTTATAGCTAACATAGTCTCGAGGACATGGAATATTAGCATCAAGCTTGCTCTCCTGCAGACATACAACTATAGGGGTGTGCTCATGAATGAGGAGCTCAAGTTCTTCATATTTGGCCCTTAAACCTAGACAATTCCATTGCAAAATGGAGGAGAAAAATGACAAACTTATAACAGAGTTTGTAATTTTCCTAACATACAAACCCAAATTCTTTACTATAGGAGATATTCTAGCGCGCGCTGGAAAATACGGCAAAAAACCTTAACAGGTTGTTAACGACCGGGCCGGTAGTTATCCACCTGTTGGGGGTGGGGGACTGCCGGTCAGTAGCTACTGAATACCTTCAATAGGATTCTAGCTAGGACTATTTTTAGGGGGCGGTGACGGAGGGAAGATTTGTGTAAAGAATTCGGGTTTGTATGTTAGGAAAAATACAAACTCTGTTATAAGTTTGTCATTTGTTCCTACACTAAATACAAACCCTCATTCTTTACTATAGAAGACTTAGTCTTGAAGTCAGGGTGGATGAGGAGTTCCCTATTCCTAGGGAAGATAGTCCTCAGACTGGACTCTTTTGATGAAAAATCTCCCATTAACTTTTCTTTGTAGATCCCCATAATCTTAGCACAACTGAAAGATGTTATTTTCATTAGTAAAATAAATTTTTGAATATACTTACCCGATGATCATATAGCTGGCAGCAGAGCTGACAGCTATATGATCATCGGGTAAGTTTAATATTGAAAATTTGTAATTACGTGGAAACAAATGTTTCAGGATGAAGAGGGTCGGGAACACACGACTTGGACCCTTTCATACTTGGGATTCCCCTGACCTTGAAAAGGGGAACCCTCGTGACTATGAGTATAACTTATACCCTGTGAGAGGAGTCAGGTGAGTTTCATACCTTATTTCCATTGGCGAGTCCAGCTGAAACTGGTTACAGACTAGGATACCCAGATGGAAGGAAGAAGGAAGGTGCAGAAGATAGATGGATGTCCTTCTAAAGCCTAGTGTAACACAGAATCCTCGACCAATGGCTACTGGCCCCAGAAAGGGCGCAAGGTAGCTACAGCACCTGTTGACCTTCCACAATAAGCCCTATAGAAAAGGTGTTTAGAGACCTATGTGTCACATCGGTTAAATAGTGAGTGGTGAATTTAGATTGGCGTTTCCAGACTCCAGCTCTTTAAGACTTGGGAGACTGAAAAATTCTTCTTAAACGCCAGTGAGGCAGCCACTCCCCTAACTTGATGGGCTTTGGGTTGAGCTGCCCCTGGGTCTCCGTGAATGGCTCTCGCAATAACTTTCTTGAGCCAGAAAGAGATGGTGATGAGAGAGATTCTCTTCTTTACCTTGTTGGTATTGAGGAAGAGATGATGGAGGCGTGGTCTAAAAGGTCTGGTGCGCTTCAGGTATTTCCTTAGCACCCTGACTGGGCACAGTAGCAATTAGTCAGTATCCTGTGTTACTCTATTGAGGCTGGAAAATTGAAATTCTCTAAACCTCTCATCGGCCGATGAAGGATTCTGAGTTTTGGCGAGGAGAAGATCGCTGGCGCGTAGTCTCAGCCACAGGAGATCGCTGGCGCGTTGTCCCTGGAGCAGGTGGTTTCTGAAGTGCAGTCTCAAGAACAGCAGGAGAGCGCTTGCGCGCCATAGCGCATGGGTGTGCAGGAGAGCGTTGGCGCGCAGGGGATACCTGGCGCTTATGGGACTTACTCACAATGTGAGAAAGCCCTTTTGCCCCGAAGGGACCGATGCCCGTTGGATAACGGGGTGGGTGGGCACCCAAAGCGCGTCAGCGGCCAGGAACGGAGATGGAAGGTCAGCAGGTCTGGCAGGCGAAGGAGATCGTGAACGATCTGCAGAGGGGTCTAGGGATACAGCTGCAACGGTCAGTGCACGGCGAGGAGGATCCTCTGCGGGGGACTGCGAAGACGAAGAACCGAAGAGGCGCCTCCTAACTCCCTTGTGGGGAGAAGGAAGTCCTCTACGGCGAAGAGGAAGGCGAGCTTTCCGTCTGATACGTCCTCTGGGGGCAGCAGGCAGACCATTGGCAGTCCTCCGAAGAGGAGTCTCTGTCAGTGAACTCCCCCGAGGGGGAGAATCACCTCCAGGATAGACCGTTGAACTTAGCTCCTCCCTCGAAGGATGTTCGGAGGGGGGGAACTAAGACTTCAGCTGCATCAGGAACCATAGCAGGGATTTGACCTAACTCGTCGGAAGCCCCTGCCTCAACAACGTCGACGATAGACAGAGAATCAACCTCTGCTACCGCTGGCGACTGTTTGACAGCAGCCCCCAACCTGATTATGTCAAACAGGGCTTCCTTGGAGGGCAAACCCTGAAGCCCCAAGGAAGCCCAAAGCTGCAATAAATCATTGTTAGACACATTATCAGAAATATCCTCCCCCGGGCGAGGAGGAGGAGCTGCCTCGTTATGGGAGGCAACTCCCTCTCCCGAACCCCGAGGTTGGTGAACGTAAGTACGGCCTACGCTACCACTCGACGGCCCCTCGGGAGAGACCGATCGAGTGGGAGCTTCGGAGGAGGTTAGGGCTACGGAAGAAGAGTCCTTGGGATTTTCTCTCTTCAAGGAAACCCCTGGAGGAGAAATATCCCGTTTGGACTTCTTCTTTCAGCGGCGCCGGGAAAACCTCTCCCACTGGGAGGTAGACCACTCCCTACACTCACCGCATACTTTATTTCTTTGACACCGTTGGCCCCCTGCAATAAGGACATAAGGTGTGAGGGTCTGTGCCCACCGCCGACATAAACGTTCCACAAGGGCGGTCAGGTAAGCCGGGACACTTCCGCATGGTAGAGGCCAACTTCCAAACAGACTGAAAAGAAAACGCGAAAAACAAAGATCAAAGGCTGTCATAAGCGAGGGTGGGAGCAGACACGTCTGATCGTCACCCGAGCCAAAAGCAAAGTGAGCTAATCACAGGTGTGTGAGGGGGGGGAGGGGTAGCAAGCTACCCCTTCCTACCCCTTCGCTAGTTAGCGAGGGGGTAGTAAACCCTCGTTAAAATTCTAATGGCTCGTCATTTCAGCTACGCTGAAAGTAATACAGTACCCATATTAAATAGCGTGGTTTGTATTTCAGTTACGGAACAAGTAGTGGTTAGCGCCAACCACGTCGCGGTTTTGCGTCGTCCGACGAAGACGCAGATATTTTAACCTTGCCTTTCCTATGGCGAGGGGGAGCGATCTGGGGATTGTCAACATGATCGCTCGAGGGGACGTCCGTTCGCTAATCAAGGTTTGACATATCCTTTGGCTTTTCGACATTCCTTCTCCTAGGGGTTGGGGAGCATGGAAGAGGTCCCGGGCTGGGATTATGACGGACACAAACGGACGCACCCTCTACTGCACTGACATTGAACACTAGCACTTTTAATTATTTCACATTAGATCTTAATAGACCTTTCCATTGCGAGAGATTATACTCTTTCGTCAAGGGCTAGAAAGAAAATACAATAGAACATATGATTAATATTAGTATTCTCAAAATTGAAATATAAAATAATACAAATAATTGTGACAAACAAAAAACGATTGTCAAGAGTATTACGTATCGTAGATTGACTGCATTGCGTCATTATATGTGCCATTGTACACTAGCACTTTAAACTATTTCACATTAGATCATAATAGACCTGCCCGTTGCGAGAGATTATCCTCTTTAGCCAAGGGCCAGAATGAAAATACAATAGGATATATGAATAATATTAGTATTTTCAAAAGCGAAATATTAAATAACGATACAGTACAAGTATTGTGAAACAAAAGCGATCGTTTAATGTCTGACATCTCCCTTAGTACTACTACGAGCGTAAAATGACTGTACGCCCGAGAAAAACACTAAATCGAAAATTGACTAAGGGAAATATACTAATAGGACAAATATATACTTAAAAATAATACAGTATATTTCCCTACATTATAAACATACTTATGCTTAGTAAGCTGATATTTTAAAAATTTCTTGCAAGAAAAGAAAATAAATCACATAATGCAAGTCATACTAAGCAGATCACGTCACAGGAATGTGACGTCATCACGATGACGGACTGAATTCCTTCAAGGTAATCACATTCCGCTCTGCTAAGAGTTACGTTACAAAATAGTGACATCACAATGTTTAATGTAGAAAATGTCTTCTTTCCATAATAACTTTAAGAGTTGTTCGTTAATAAAGTAGGGGGAAAAATCTTTGATCCCTCAATGTACGAACAAGGAACGAAAACAAATACATAAATACTCCCTGCTAATTACAGTGCGGGAAGTGAGTGCAGCTCGAAAGCTGGTCTAGCCCAACACCCAAAGTTTAACAACAGAAGAGCCATTACTGGGTCTGGACATCTTTGCTTGAAAATCAAGTTCAATTAAACTGTCCAAGTTGGACCAGCAAAAAACTATCCTATACAATATCTTCGATAGTTGAAAGGCAGCGAAGGCTATTAACAATAATCAGACAAAAGGTACTAAACCAAATTGCAGAATAAAATAATATATCCACAAAGCGAATTCCCGAGGTGTTGACTCAATCAACGACAGAGAATTTCTGAAGAATGTTGGGAATGGTTCTGATAACCTACGAGTGATGGCGCTCATGTATGACCACCTACTGTCATGGGGGCGATCGCCACAAATTTGAATTTTCTGTCGTGCCACGTCGAAACGCGAGATTTAAGCTATATATATGTAACTACCAGGGAAGTTACATATTTAGAAATAAATATTTCACATAACTATAAAAAAATTAATAAAAGAAGAAAAGAAACAAGACGAACAGCATGCCCGAGTGTACCGTCAAGCAAGAGAACTCTAACCCAAGACAGTGGAAGACTATGTTACAGAGGCTATGACACCACCCAAGACTAGAGAACAGCCGTTTGATTTTGGAGTGTCCTTCTCCTAGAAGAGCTGCTTGCCATAGCTAAAGAGTCTCTTCTACCCTTACCAAGAGGAAAGTAGCCACTGAACAATTACAGAGCAGTAGTGGGAGACTACTCTTTTTGGGCTTAGGCCATGTCGTGCTGATGGAAGTTCCTTCATTAGTAGCTTCCTAAGTTATATGTGACTACAGTGATATATCCCAGAGAATTTACCGAAGGTACCCAGAATTCTAACTCCTGGAGCGAGTATCCCTTAAATTTCTCAAAGGGATATCGCGTAAGGGCGTATCTTGACACATCTCATAGCTATTTACACCCCAAATAGCCTTTCACTACGAGAGGGAAAGTGGCAAGAAAAATAGGAGTGTCGTTAGAGGTAAACACTCGACTCTCCTAATGTACTGCAAAATAGTTCGGCCATCCGCCGCTACGCGGCGCCACCAAACCATTCTTTCGTTTGTAGCTTTGGTGACAGCATTTTTTCGGTGTTATCTCGCTATTTTCGAGGATTTCCTTTGCTTACGATGGATTCTCCCGCTTCATCAGCATCTGGAAAGTTAAGTAATATCTTTTAATTGTGTAAATGTAGGCTCTTGCCAGTTTTGCTTTTCGATTGATATCGTAATTAACGGATTTTGAGCGAAGCGAAAAATCTATTTTTGGGTGAGATAGCCATGGCGTCCTGATGGAAGGTTCCTTTTTGGTAGCTTCCTTGGGTAAATAACTAATAAGATATTCCCAGAGAATTTAACCACAGGTTATCACAGAATTCTAACTTCTGGAGCGAGTATCCTAAAGGTTTCCCTCTTAAGACATCGTATATCAACAGGGGACGCATGTATTAACGCGCCACATAGCTATCTACACGCCGAACAGACTTAACACTTCGGTGTGTAAGAGCGGAGAATAGCTGGGAGCCGTTCCACAGCTAATTTCGTCCGTGGCTACTTTTGGTACTCGAGACGTAAACAAACGGGCGCCATTGCTAAATGACGTCACGTCCGTCCTCATCCTGAAGCCAGTTGCTTGCCGATCACCATGATACAGTAGAGCAGGGTGGGACCTAAAAACTGGACGAAGTAGCAGGGAGGGTCCATCAGGACGCCATGGCTATCTCACCCAAAAATAGATTTTTCGCTTCGCTCAAAATCCGTTTTTTGGGCTCAAGCCATGCGTCCTGATAGAAGAATACCAGAGAATCAATGTATCGTGGTAGATTTTCCCCTATTAGGTAAGTGCCAAGGGCTTTGAACAATGTAGCATAGTAATCTTAATAAAAGAACCGTAGGGAAGAATCTTCCTGCCCCCCTTGGCAGTGAAGTTCCCACGGGCCATGCCGAGATCAAAGTGGTTATCGAAGGGCTATTCACCTTGCTAGAAGAACCTGAAGAACTTGGAGACGAGACTGAATGGTTGGCATTCGTATCGGAACATACTCGAAGGCAGACAAGTGGTGGTTGGACACTGTGTGTCGAGAAGGAGAGTTTCGTCTTTAGGGTATGAAGAGTAAGTATTCGTATTGGAATATTACATTCCGAAGGTGAATATATAATAAGGGTTAGGACCTTAGTATCTCCATGAACCATAGGGAAGGGATAATAAAACTATGACAGGCATGTATTTCATAGTATAAGTAGGAGCGGATTGAGACGCACAAGTAATAAAATAAGAATTTTATTTCACAATTGCAGAAAAATAAATGAATTGCAGTAATAAGTAAATTTAATTTACAGTAAATTATAATGTACATAGTAATAAAGACTTGCTCTTGAATCTGAAAGGGAATTTCAAATTTATTAGTAGGCACTCGTTCTCGAGGAACGTCAGTCTTTAATTAAAACACATCATGCTCTAGGCATGCGGCACTTGTGTGACGACTATGACATTTCACCTGGGATAAGAACAGTTATAAGAAAGCACTAAGTGTTTTCGACATCACTACGTATCGCTCGAGGGTCAACATAGGCACCCGAAGAGTTAGAGTCCCAAATAACTCGCTGTTCTATGCAGAGTTAGGTGCAGGTTTCATAACACTACCTGCGGCTACCACAAAATGTTTGACTTTGTGCACTTGTTTCGCATAATGTTTGAAGAACACACGCGAGGACTTCCAGCCTGTGAAGCTTTTAAGGCTTTCGAAGTCCATACTCTGAAAGAAATTCAGAGACGATGCAACTTTTCTAGGATCGTGACCGGCGGGTGTACTGTCAGGATCCGCTCTGCGAATGAAGTAGGTGATTTTCACTCTTAGTTGTTTCAGTGACAGGTCGCTGCCCGATGTTTCTCCTTTGAAGAGTTGGCCTCCACCAAAGTTCGAAGTTCTGCAAAGATAGACCTTGAGGCTCTCTACTGGGCATAGAGAGGCATCTTCCTTCAGGGGGCATATTCTCCAGGGGCCCCATCTTTTGGTGGGTAATTCGTTTTTGGCGAGAAACGTCGGATCCGGGGAGAGGGTAATGTCTCCTGAATCAGTAAACAGGATGTGACCGTCTTCTCTTGACAATGCCACTATTTCGCTGACTCGGGCTCCTGAAGCAAGAGCAAAGAGAAATATAACTTTCTGAGTCAGATCCTTGAGAGGGCATGAATCATTATCCAAGTTGGAGGCGAAATGGAGCACCTTGTCCAATGACCAGGAGATCGGTGTGGGATTTGGCAAGTACCATGTAGTGGTCTAGTACTCTGGTGTCACAAGCCATGATGTCAAGTTGGACCTGGTGGGACATGGATGCTGCAAGCCTCTCCTTCGTATCTTGTTCCCGACGAAGGAGGTGGTCGTTGAGTTTCGGGAGGTCTTCGTTAAACTGACGTCCAGCTACGTCAGGATCTAGCTTTCCCACCACGAAAGTATGCTGGATATCCTTCCAGTGTCGAGCGTCGGGGGGAGTTACTATGGAGAAGGGTCTGCACTCCTCCAGTGCAGGGCAGGGTTTTCCTTCTTCCACAGCCTTGAGGCACGCAGCGAAGGCCTTTTCCATGAAGGGAAGGACTGCATTGTCGGGTGCGACGTAGGTAGGGTGCTTCTTGCTCAGGGCCGGAAGCTTAGAGCAGGTAAAACCCCTACTTTTAAATGTGGTGGCTAGCATAGCCTGGGCCTTCGCGAGATCGAACACTATCTCCTCCTTGGGTTCGGTCTCTTCTTTAGAGGCAGGTTCAGAACGGAGCCGGACGTAACAGTCAGGGTAAGCCTCAAAGTTTGGGAAGAACTCCACATCTTCCAGGGGGACCGTGCCGATCTTATCGCTGACAAAGATCCTGCCGGTCGCGATAACCATATGCTCAGCATACCTCCAGGGGTTGGCATGTGAGCATGCAGGGAGATCCTTAACCGAGATCTTCTTCGGTTCTTTGGACCCCTTCATGGACCTGATGAACTCTTGAGTTTCTTTCAGCCTGTCGTCCATAATGGCTTTGATCATCCGGAACATCTCTTGGGCGGATGGAATGGGTTCCGGGGTAGCGGAGGTAGACGGGAGAGACACTTCCGTCGGTGTAGGAGTAGGGGCGGTGATGGAAGGAGGAGCGACCTCTTGCTCCGACTCGGTGTATTCCACCTGGTCCTCTTCATCTTCCGCACCTTGGGCCATAAGGGTCTTCTCCGTGCCCTCTGAAACATCCGACATATGATCGTCGTTTTCGGAATCCAGGTGGCACTCGTGCATGGACTGGGCCATGACTACGTCTGGTTCCACCGTAATTTGGACAGTGGGGATTAGTTCTTTGGGCACCACAGAATCGGGGGAGGCCTTTGGGAACAGAAGGGACCTCAATTCTTCAGTGGCCAGGTATGGTCCAGTGGCATTCTTCTGGAAGCCACGCACCCACTTGCGTAGCTTATCCCGAGAAGTGTCCCTGACCTCCGCTGAGGGAGGATTATGGAAGGCATCGACTAGTCGATCCTGGCAGACCACACAGCTCTGCGGGTCCCAGAACTTCAAATCCCCTTTCTTGTTGGCACAAGGGGCGTGAGTCCTACACGCCGTATGCCCGTAGAAGTGCGGGCGTTTCACAGCGCAGAAGTCGTAATCACACTTCATCTGCTCCTGTAAAAGAAAGAGAAAATGAGTATGGGGGGAGTCATAAGAATGGCTCTTAAACTAAGTTAATATTAATCATTAATTTTAACTTGATAAAGGGTGTGATGCACAGAGGAAGGGAGATAGGATAGGAACATACTCCGTGCATCCCGCCCGGCTGGTTACCGTAACCTTCATCCTTGGACAATCCGAGGTGACCGAAGGCACAGGATAGAATTCCAGTAGAAGTCCATAGGGCAGATAGAATTCTATGGGAATTGTCAAGGATATAAGGTTGGGACTGAGGCCACTCAGTTCCAAATTAGGGGACTAAAAGATACCATAGGGTAATGGCTTCCGGCAACCAGCCGCGCTAAGATACACGCAGCATGCTGGAAATCTGTGATATGCAAGAAGACAGCATGATTACCAATAGAACAGTAATAAGATACTGATCCATTTACGTAAACAAGCCATCTGGTTGCAGTGTAGGGCTATCAATATCAGATGATAGCTAGTAGAAGGGGGTGCAAGTCGCCTTGACGCCTCCGGAAGGTTCCGGCAGACCGCCGGCACGCCGGAGGCCGCTCCAGCAGAGTTTCTGGCATTAGGACAGACAATATAAAAGTCAAGAGTAATACCAGGGTGGCGGCCGCCGGCACTGCGGCGGCACGCCGGCAGAGGGAGCGGCGGCTCCGGCAGCCGGAGGTTGCCGGTTTGGTGACAGGAACAAGGATGGTTATAGCAGAACCGGACTGCCGGCAGTGGATGCCGACACTCCGGGGGCCGGCCGGCGGGCGGACGACCAAGCTATGAGGAAGGAGGGAGAGCCATCGGCTGGAAGCCGGCGGCAGGCGGCAGTCCCCCGGCACACGGAGGACTGGCGGCCGAGAGGATAAGGGATGAGTCACCAAGGTAGGAGGTGGGTATCACCGACAGTGGAGGCGGCAAGGGACCGGCACCCGGATAGTGAAAGAGACAGAAGGAGGGATGTAGGGGTCCGGCCACGGACCCCAGACATCCCCCCTGAGCGGGTGTACCCATGATAGAGGCTGACTCTATCACCCAGAAGCAGGGGCCGCAGAGGACCGGGAGCTAAGGTAGCCCAAGGGAGGGCTAGGGGACACCCAAGAGCGGGGGGGGGGGGAAACCCCTGCATACAGAACACATCCAGTGGCTAACCCCATAGGACACTATGAAGGGTATATGTACCAGAGCGGACTGCACACAGAAGCTCAAGGTAGCCCTATCACTCCACCCTAAGGAGGAGTTGTAGGACAGGGGACAGATGGGTATAGACTAACCTAAGTATAGGCTAGGCCATACAAGAGATAGGTGGGGAGGGGAGAAGAGAAGGGTCTTCCATAGAGGGGGTTCTGTACCAGAGCGGCCACTGAGGAAGGGAGGACACTCCCTAGCCTAAGGTAAGGCAGCTTGACTGAAAACGGTGCATGGGTATAGTTTCAGCAAGGAACAGAATTAACCCCTCCAAAACCTAACCTAGAGCAGGGATGTACGTCCTGAACTAGGAAGGATGGAAGACATATCGCTATTGCAGGAAAAGTCGGAGACCTAGCCCTAGCAATAGAGGAAGGACTAGCCGTTCCTCACTCTCGGGCGCAACCCTAAGGGGGGATCATTCCCTTAGGGAGGACAGAGAGGCGATAAAATACTCTGATATGAGCTTGATCCCCTTACGTGGTAGGGGGAGCAAGGCTACACAGAGGGAATGCCCTAAGGCAGGGGGATGAAGGAAGCATATAGGGGTCCTACATGTAGGTTAGGTTAGAAAGACACACTATCTAACCTGTCCCCTATATGGTCCCTGAAGGCGAAAACACTTGCATCACAGTCAATAGTATTGTAAAATAATGCCACTATCTTCATAAATAAGCCTAGGATCACTGATAAATAGCATGCATGAACACTGATATAGGCGCTCTGGCCTGGGGGCTATAGTAGCCAACTGGTATGGGGTCAATCGATGACCGATAAAAAGGCGTCAAAACACGATATAAAAGTTCCTAGCTATGAAGACTAAATAAACTAATAGTATCGATTAGTTAATAAGGCCGGAAGCGTTGTTGAGGCTAACTAAATAAGGCATGCAGAACAACAACGACGCCATAAAATGGCGGGTCCGGTTGAGGCACAGCTCTGCCACAAAACATCAAATATCTCGAAAAGTAAAATTTACTTTACGGTCAGAGCTTAACTAAACAATACTGGAACCTTGTACTCAACTTTCCAGAAGAAGGCGAGGCCGAAGGTAGCGACATGATGAAGATGCAAGTCGATAAAGTAAGCACAGGGAAAATCCGTCTAAGTAAGGCGAGCTACTATGCAAAGGATGAGGACGGACGTGACGTCATTTAGCAATGGCGCCCGTTTGTTTACGTCTCGAGTACCAAAAGTAGCCACGGACGAAATTAGCTGTGGAATGGCTCCCAGCTATTCTCCACTCTTACACACCGAAGTGTTAAGTCTGTTCGGCGTGTAGATAGCTATGTGGCGTGTTAATACATGCGTCCCCTGTTGATATACGATGTCTTAAGAGGGAAACCTTTAGGATACTCGCTCCTGAAGTTAGAATTCTGTGATAACCTGTGGTTAAATTCTCTGGGAATATCTTAGTAGTTATTTACCCAAGGAAGCTACCAAAAAGGAACCTTCCATCAGGACGCCATGGCTTGAGCCCAAAAAACGTAACAAGAGCCGTTGCCAGCCGGATGGTGTCATGAACGCGATCGTTCTTTTGTTCATTTAGTTAGCAAGAACGATATTCCCGGCCTTATTGCTTTAACAACTTTAGCTATCTAGATTTTAAGCTAGGGATTTTTATATTATGTCATTGTTGTCGTGAATTTGGCTATTAATACGAGCCTCACGAATGCTAGGCTAGTAGCCTAGACACCATCCCACCTCATGCATGATATAACCTTCCTGGTAAAGTTTTATTGAAGCTCAGGCAATATTTTATACAATTAAGATATTACTATTTCCTTTTCCTCTTCTATAATAGTATACTAGAGTTACGTAGAACGTTTCTCTATGCTCTTTAGCTTAATAGCTTTAGTGCTTTAGTATACTTTATATGTCCCCATTACTCTTGTATTGTCTTTGGGGTGATATAGTTATCTCATATACTCCTTTAAGTCAATACTATCTCTATGAGATATAAGAGTAATTCCCTTTCCCTCTGATTAGCCTAGGCTATCCTCAGTGAATTTACTGTTACCTATGGTTGGGTAAATTCTCTGGGGCGTTTCGCTTCTCTCTCCTTTTCTCTGAGCTGGCAACTGAGTAGCTTGTCAGCATTGTGTTTGGAGTTGAGGACGGGACATCAGAGTAAGTCTGTGTTAGGCATCTAGCTACCTGGAATTATACCGGCAACTGAGTTAGCTTGTTGGTATTCCAGTAGGGCTAGTTGCTGTTCAGGAGGCTTGCCTCCCTAGACCTTGGTGGGTTATTGTTTCACAATTTCCTCCTTATGGTCTAGCAGACAGTCCTGTATTAGGGGTTCTTAACTGGAAGATAGGATTCTTCCCTGTTTTGATCCCTGGTACGAGATTCTGTTCTCTTTGAGTTCGTTTTCGGACGTTCTCTCATTGCCTAACCCAACCTGGGGAATTGTATTCCCCTATTTGAGGTTACTATGAGGACAGAATCCTTCAGGTTAGGTAATGCCCTAGGGTATTACTTTACTTATGGACTATTCCCCCCTTCCCCGCTATCTCTTTCGTGTTGAGTGAACCAATACCCTTACGTCTATGGACCTGGCATGAGTTTTTCTGTCCGCAGCTAGTACGCTGCTGGCAGATAACCTCATATCTGTGAGTGTACCTTAGAGTCCTCCCTTGGACTGTCTTCCATATGCCTTAAGATGGGATATGGTTGAGTGGAAGCCCGAATTTATTTCCCTCTTCCACTGGCACACTCTTTCAGGATGTAGACGTCTTAGTTGATCTCTTGCCGTCTTCTTTCCTTATCTTTTTCTCCTACTGTCAATCATGGGCTACGTCGGCAGTTACTTCTGCCGACAGTTTTGGATGGCTAGGCTAACAGTTCGCTGTTAACCCTTTCCTTGGACATCATTGATCGATGGCCGCTGGTAAGGTCCTAGGCATGCCTGCCAGCAACTGAGTAGCTTGTCGGCAACTGTCCTATGCCTTCCATTAAAAAATAAACAATATTATATTTATTTAGCCGGCAGTTGCCGGCAGGTCTGGTAGATGCTGACCTGCCGGCATATGCTGGACTAGCCCAAGATGCTGACAATGCCGGCAAGGCTGACATTGTCGGCAGGACCGACATTGTCGGCCACCTATAATATTATTTTTTTGCCGGCAACTGCCGGCAGGTTCGACAAGACGTTGGCCTGCCGGCATAAGCTAGCTAGCCCATCATGCTGACGTTGCCGGCAGGGCCGGCAGTGTCGGCGGGACCGGCAGTGTCGGCGGGACCGGCAGTGTCGGCGGGACCGGCAGTGTCGGCGGGACCGGCAGTGTCGGCGGGACCGGCAGTGTCGGCGGGACCGGCAGTGTCGGCGGGGCCGTCAACACTGACGGCAAACTGCAGCCGGCAACTGCTGTACCCAGCCTGTAAGTGGTTCTTGTACAGCCATTTGTGAGACCATCATATAGAGAGATGATTCTCTTCTATAGTAATGGTTATATCCATTTTAATTTATCCACTATATTGAACATTTTAAGAGGATGTGTCAAGAAGACACTATATATCTTAGATATTTCCTCTGTTGTTTAATTCCTTATGAATTTTTTAGTTCAATATGGGGGGGGGTCATAGCAAATGGCTGATCGGGAAACACATGTAGGTGACTTTCCTTCTATAGCTTACCCTATCCAAGCTAAATATAATAACTGATGTTATGCTGAAATCTGAAGATTTCACAGAAAACTCATTTGCTTTTCTTTTATTTACAGGAGGAGCATCACGAGTGTGGGAACAACTTTTGTAGGGACCGCAGCAAGGACTTCTACGGACATGGCGTGTGTAGGTCTCACGCCCGCTGTTCCATCACTAAAGGGGTTCTCAAGTACTGGGACCCGGAGGTATGTACCGTGTGTGAGAAGTTGGTAAAGGAGGCTTTTGATGAACAAAAGTCTGCTGAATCTAGGGATGCAGCTAGGGCTACGCTGCGTAAATGGGTAAGAGGTTTTCAAAAGAACACCTCGGGCCCATACCTTCCTAATGCTAGGATGAGGGACTGTCTCTTCCCCGGAGCTCGCGATGATTCCATCATTCCCAAGACAAAACCTCCAATCCCTTTGGTGCAGATTCAGGTTCAGAAGCCTAGAGAACCTGATGTTGCGGATACTCTGGAGAGTATCCATCTGGACGACAATATGTCTGTCGTCTCTGAGGAGACTGAGAAGAATCGCCTCGTGGAAGAGTTGGATCAGGAGGCAGTTGTCCCTCCTGCTAGTGATGTGGAGAACGTCGAAGTGGCTTCGGTTTCTTCGGCTGCGTTGGCTGATCCAGCACCCTCAACCTCCTCATCTGGAGACGATTACTAGTACGCTTCAGTCCTTAATGTCCATGGTATATGACTTGCAGAAAAAGTCTACCAAGAAAGAGTCTACTTTCCAGACAGAGATTGAGCAGTTAATTTCTTCGTGCCTAACCCCGAAGAAGCTAAATGTTAAGGACCTTCCTGTGTTCTCCGACGTTAACCCGTGGAGGTATGCGGAGCACATGCCTATGTCAGCAGGCAAGATCTTCCTCTCGGAGAAACTGGGTACCGTTCCAGTGGAGGAAGTTGAGTTTTGGCCCAGCAGAGGGGTCTACCCGGACTGTTATGTCCGACTCAAAAATGAACCGGCAGCTAAAGAAGAGACGGAGTCCAAAGAAGTAATTGTCTTTGAGCTCGCTAAAGCGCAAGCGATGCTTACATCAAAGCTAAAAGAGAGGGCATTCACTAGCTCAAAAGTGCCGGCATTGAGCAAGAAATACCCATCGTTTATTGCTGACCCTCAACGTGGTTTTCCCTTTATGGATAAAGGGTTTAAAGTGGCCCTGAAGGCTGCGAGGGCAGGAAAACCCTGTCCCACACTAGAAGAAAGCAAGCCTTTCTCCCTTGTTTTTCCTTCAGACGATAAAGACTGGAAGGACGTTCATGTTACCTTCTCAGTCGGGAAGCTGGAGGCCGATATCGCTGGACGGCAGTTCAACGAGGACCTCCCAAAGCTGTCAGAGTTTCTCTTAAAAAGAGAACATGAGACTAAAGAACGCCTGGCTGCGTCTATGTCTCTTCAAACAGGGCTAGAGACGATGGCTAGCATTCCTGATACCCCAGACATGTACATGGTCTTTGCCAAGGCTCACTTGGCTACAGTAACTAAAGACCTGTACAACTTTATCAGAGCTAGGACGGCCTGTAGAGAGTTCGTGTTTGCTCCCGCCTCCGTAAAACACGAACCCAGGAAGCTGATAGCTTCTAATATCTGGGGAAAAGACCTCTTTCCTAGTGATGTGGTCAAAGAGGTCGTAGATAAGGCTACCTCGGAGAATAGGAATCTACTCTCCAAGTGGGGCTTGTCCTCAAAGAGGAAATCTTCCGCTGAAGGAGTTCCCAAGCCAAAGAACAAGTCTAAGCGATCTCGGGTGCCCTCTCATCCAAGACAGCAACAGCAACAGCTTCCCGTGGCCACGGTGTCCCACACAGTGTCACAACCCACCACCACCTTTCAACTGGTGCCCCAAACACTGGTGACTGTTCACCCCAGCTTTTGAAAGGCAATCGGCTTCCTTTAAGCCAAAGTCTCGAGGCTCCTTTCGGGGCTCCTCTAGACGCCCCTTCAGAGGAAGAGGCTACAAGGGTGGACGTGGCCAAGGAGGTAAATCCTCCAGCCAGCACTCAAAGTGAGATGCTGCTGGCAGGAAGGAGACTTCTCCATTTTCAGGATCAGTGGACCTTCGATCCTTGGGCCCACAGCCTGATCAAGATGGGACTAGGGTGGGGTTGGAACTCAACTCCACCAACACCAAGCTTTCCTCATTTCTTCCAACCCTCAACCCCAGTTTTGGAAGAATATGTTCAGTAATTACTGGACAAGAAAGTAATACGGAAAGCAAAGTCCACCAAGTTTCAAGGAGGGCTATTCTGTGTTCCGAAAAAGGATTCGGAAAAGCTCAGGGTCATTCTGGACTTATCCCACTCAACAAGTTCATTGTGAACTACAAGTTCAGAATGCTGACGCTTCAACACATAAGGACCCTTCTGCCCAAGAGGGCATACACAGTCTCCATAGACATGACGGATGCGTACTGGCATGTACCAATCAACCGTCAGGTTTCCCCTTACCTAGGGTTCAAGCTCCAGAAAAGAAGATATGTCTTCAGAGCCATGCCCTTCGGTTTGAACATCGCACCGAGAATATTCACAAAGCTTGCGAACGCAGTTACTCGACAACTACGCCTCAAGGGTGTTCAGGTAATGGCCTACCTGGACGACTGGCTGGTGTGGGCAGCATCGAAGGAAGAATGCGTGCAAGCCTCCATAAAAGTGATCCAGTTCCTAGAGTATCTAGGGTTCAAGATAAACTTGTAGAAGTCTCGGCTGTCTCCAGCTCAAAAGTTCCAGTGGTTGGGAATTCACTGGGTCTTACAGTCACATTGCCTCTCGTTGCCGATGGCAAAGAGAAAGGAGATAGGCCGTCAAAAGTCTTCTTCAATCTCGAAGAATATCAAGACGACAACAGGAGAGAGTGTTGGGGTCTCTCCAGTTTGCCTCTTTGACGGACCCACTTTTGAGAGCACAATTAAAAGATGCATCAGAGATCTGGAGAAAATTCGCTTACAACAATCGAAGAGATCTACAAAGACAACTACCAAGTCGTCTACGATCGATTCTCAAGCCATGGTCGGAAGTGAAGAACTTAAGAAGAAAAGTACCCTTGCAACCACCCCCTCCTGCAGTCACCGTCCACACGGATGCCTCGAAGGAAGGATGGGGGGGTCATTCTCATCATCGAAAGGTACAGGGAACTTGCTCCCCTCTCTTCAAGTCCTTCCACATCAATTACTTGGAAGCCATGGCAGTGTTTCTTTCCCTGAAGAAACTGAAACTTCGCCGCTCAATCCACATTCGTCTGGTTCTAGACAGTGAAGTGGTTATGAGATGCATAAATCGACAAGGTTCGAGATCGCCTCAGTTAAATCATGTGATACTAGCAATCTTTCATCTGTCCAAGAAGATGAGATGGCACTTATCAGCAGTCCACCTTCAAGAATTCCGCAATGTGACAGCGGACGCTCTATCCAGGTTCGATCCGATAGAGTACGAATGGTCCCTAGACGCAGGATCATTCTCGTTCATATTAAGCAAAGTCCCAGGATTGCAAGTAGATCTCTTCGCAACGAGCGACAACAAGAAGTTGGCCCGGTACGTAGCCCCGTGCGAGGATCCTCTAGCGGAAGCAACGGACGCAATGTCCCTGGATTGGAACAGATGGTCCAGGATTTACCTGTTCCCACCAACCAACCTATTGTTGAAATCCCTCGACAAATTGAGATCCTTTCGGGGAAGGGCAGCGATAGTGGCCCACAAGTGGCCAGGCAGTGTCTGGTTTCCGTTGATAACAGAACTACGCCTGAAGCTGATCCCGTTGCCGGAACCAGTTCTGACTCAGCTAGTACAGAAATCGACTGTCTACGCTTCATCAGAGAAAACCCAGAACCTTCATCTCATGATTTTCTCACCTTAGCGGTTAAGAAAAGGTTCGGGATTTCGGCAGACAGTATTAATTTCTTAGAAGAGTACAAGTCAAAGTCAACAAGAAGACAATACGAATCTTCCTGGAAGAAATGGGTGGTCTTTGTTAAGGCGAAGAAACCTCAAGAGATTTCTACGGATTTCTGCTTGTCCTTCTTCATCCATCTTCACAGACAAGGACTAGCGGCTAATAAGATCACGACGTGCAAATCTGCCTTGGCTAGACCGATTCCTTATCCCTTCCAAGTGGACTTTTCTAATGAAATCTTCAATAAGATTCCGAAAGCCTGTGCTAAACTTCGGCCTGCAGCCTCTCCTAGGCCTATTTCATGGTCCTTGGATAAGGTGCTTCATCTGGCTTCGACCTTGAACAATGAAGATTGCTCGCTGAAAGACTTGACTCAGAAAGTGATATTTTTATTCGCACTAGCCTCAGGAGCCAGAGTTAGTGAAATAGTTGCCCTCTCGAGGGATGACGGCCACATACAGTTTACACCGAACGGTGAACTAATCTCTTTCCGGATCCGACGTTTCTCGCCAAGAATGAGCTACCCACTAAAAGATGGGGCCCCTGGAGAATCTGCCCTCTGAAGGAAGAAGCATCCCTCTGTCCAGTAGAATGCCTAAAGGTCTATCTTTGTAGAACTTCAGACTTTAAGGGAGGCCAGTTTTTTAGGGGAGAGACTTCTGGTTCAACATTATCTTTGAAACAGATAAGGGCGAAAATCACTTACTTTATTCGCAGAGCGGATCCTGATAATACACCCGCAGGTCATGATCCGAGAAAGGTTGCCTCATCTCCAAACTTTTTCCAAACTATGTCGTTTGATAATCTGCGTGCTTATACTGGTTGGAAGTCTTCCAGAGTATTTTTCAAGCACTATGCGAAGCAACTGCAAGAAATAAAGCTTCATGTGGTGGCTGCAGGCAGTGTAATAAAGCCTGTAGTTTGATTACTGCAAAGGACAGTGCACTAATTGGGACTGTTAGTGAAGGGTGTACATGATAGACTTTGGTATATCATGATATTGAGTGTCGATATGGACAATATAAACTGTCTTACTCAGTTAAGTGAACTTAAGCATAATATTTGACATGAGTGCCAGCATATTTATGCGTAATGTTTTTAGTAATAACATACATAATGAGATTTCCTATTTTCATAGAGTGGCAATGTTTCTCTTGCAGACGAAACCTATTTATTTTGTTATTACCATTATGCTTTTTATGTTCATGTCTAGCATAAATATATGATTGAATCATAACTCCTGTGTTTCTTGTAAATAAACTATGGAAGGAATCTTTGCGTCTCTCTCGCCTTAAGATTATTTGATTATATTCAGAGCATCCTTGATCCTCTTTTGGATCTTGAGGGACAAGCTCCCTTATCATGCAAACAGGTAGGTTTGGTTGTACTATGTTTGCTTACTGTATTACGATTCCTACGCGAACATAAACTTGTCTGACTGATCCAGACCTGGGAGGTACAGTACCCTATTCAGCACCTGGTACAAACTACGCTTTACGTATATATGACACAATATACTTCTGCTTGCTAAATTGTTCCTTGAACTCACAATCCTCGGGTTTTTTCCTAGAGTCTATACAGACTTTCCCTGTAGGGGCCAGGAAGAACTGGCATATGACATGCTCAGTTGATTGATGTATTGCGGTAACATCAAGTGTCTTTGGTCTTTATGTCCAATTAGGAAATAGTCAACTCGAGATAACGGCACAATTAAATCCACAGATACATTAATGCTCTGGTAAACTTCCATCAGCACGACATGGCCTAAGCCCAAAAAACGGATTTTGAGCGTAGTGAAAAATCTATTTTTGGGTGAAAGAGCCATGTCGTCCTGATGGACCCACCCTCCTTTGGTTAAAGGATCTTAATCCCTCCCTATGGTACTGTATCTGTAAAAATACTTACAAAGCTACGGAAGAATGGTCTGGTGGCGCCGCGTAGCAGCGGATGGCCGAACTATTTTGCAGTACATTAGGAGAGTCGAGTGTTTACCTCTCTAACGACACTCCTATTTTTCTTGCCACTTTCCCTCTCGTAGTGAAAGGCTATTTGGGGTGTAAATAGCTATGAGATGTGTCAAGATACGTCCTTACGCGATATCCCTTGGAGAAATTTAAGGGATACTCGCTCCAGGAGTTAGAATTCTGGGTACCTTCGGTAAATTCTCTGGGATATACTGTATCACTGTAGTCACATATAACTTAGGAAGCTACTAATGAAGGAACTTCCATCAGGACGACATGGCTCTTTCACCCAAAAATTGATTTTTCACTACGCTCAAAATCCGTTTTGTAGTCTCTGCATTGGTCACACACTGTTGACACACTAGTTTCTGCTGACTAGGCAACACCAGCCATTTTGTGATGACCGAATTCCATGTTTATGGCACCTTAATAAATAGATATCAGTTTGAGGCTCAAGATAAGAATAGCAAGTTCCTCCTAGTCAAGATTCTTGGACAGGACGTGTTGAACTATGCCAGCAGTATTTTTAATTTATTTCTGAAGCAGGTTTCTGAAAGGTTTTTAAATTTTAAACGGACATCTTTGCTTTTATGGTTTTAAATTGAATACTCTTTTATTCTATATTCAAAACCTTTAATATTAGGATGCCAGAGAATTCTGTTGACAGCACCACAGGTCTTCACTTTAGTCTCAGCTTGCTTCACTGACTTTTGTTTTAAAGTGCATTCATTATAGATTTTGATACAAACAGCTGTTCATTACATGCGTCAAAGCATTACAATATTACAATGAAGCATGTTTTGCAGCTTTGAAGGATATTATGACTAAAATTTCATTAATATATTGTATTTTTTTTATACGTATATTGAAAATACGGTCGATACGGGAAACAGAAAAAAAATGGCATGAATATGGGAGAATCCCGTCACCCTGGCTCTGAACGTCCTCACAGACCCCAACACTAGGTTATAGATCTCAAAGTCCTCAATTTGTGAAAACCAAACCTTTTGAGAATCTTAGGTGACTGAGCCTATCATTACAATACAGTACAATCTGATTGGACGTTCGGTAAATATATGATAATTTAATTTATAGCCAAATAAATGAACTATATAATTTTCCTACTCACTATCTTGTGTTTTTTTTGCATGTCTGACCATGATTATTTTGGCAAACCACAAGTTTAAAAGTTTTTGAACCCCCTTATATAAAACGGATTTTGAGCAAAGTGAAAAATCTATTTTTGGGTGAGATGGCCATGACGTCCTGATGGAAGGTTCCTTCAATAGCTTCCTGAGGGTATATATGACTACAGTAGATATTCCCAGTGAATTAAACTAAAGGTTTCACAGAATTCTAACTTCTGGCGCGAGTACCCTAAAGGTTTCCCTTCAGGATATCGTAAATCAACAGGGGACGTATGCTTGACACTCCACATGGCTATCTGCACCGCACATAGCGTTTACGCTTCGAGGGGGAAGGTGGCAAGTTATAGGAGGGGCCGTTGCAAAGTTATCCTCCTGCGTTACTGTTACGGTACCTCGCGACGTAAACAAACGGCAGCCATAGCTGTCCGCCATCTTGACTGACGTCACGTCCGCCCGCTTCATTCCTTATTTAGCGTTCTGCCAACTTCCACGATACAATATGAAAGGGAGGGGCCTGACAGGCCAAACTAGAAACAATAGGGTGGGTCAATCAGGATGTCATGGCCATCTCACCCAAAAATAGATTTTTCGCTTCGCTCAAAATCCGTTTTTTGGGCTCAAGCCATTACGTCCTGATGGAAGTGTACCAGAGAATTAGTGTATCGTGGTTTTTCCCGATTTCAAAAGTGCCTTCTACTTCAAACAATATTCCTTTACACTGGTGACCTTAGAGACCGTGACATCTCCGTTATATGTCACTACCAGTGGCATAAACAATGACATGGCTTCCTGTCCCCCTGGAAGGGAGGTCCTGTGTGGGCAAGAGGAACATCTCGAAGTACCCTGATGTAGATAAACTCACCTGGATGCGAGGATCGTGCCGGTCTCGTGGACAGATCAGAAAGTTAAATATTTGTGTAGGAACATTATTTCACTTGCTTGGTGAGCATATCTCAGACAGGAGTAATATTATAATAAAGAATAATGAGGGGCATTAAAACTCTGTAACAGTAGTTTATTTTCATATGGAAAGGCGAAATAAGACGCACATGATAATTAAATTTTCTATTTTATTCAAGAAATTTGCAATAAAGTAAAATAAGGTAATTAATTTACAACAAAATTATTGATTAATAGACATAGACTATGAACTGAAAAAGACGATGATGTGGAATCTGAAAGGGAAGAACTTGCCTTTATACACATGAGTTCCAGGGGAACTTAAGTCTTTGAGAGTCACAATACACTTCATGTCCAATAAACATGTGGCACACGTGTTAGCGTCTATGTCACTTCACCTTGTGGAAGAACAGTCTTTTGTGACACTAAGTGTCACCTGAAATCACTATGTATCGCACTAGGGTCAACACAGGCACCCGTTGAGTTAGAGTCCCAAAATAACTCACT
Organism: Palaemon carinicauda; assembly: GCF_036898095.1. Lineage (NCBI taxonomy): Eukaryota > Metazoa > Arthropoda > Malacostraca > Decapoda > Palaemonidae > Palaemon > Palaemon carinicauda. Next base: position 30,565,162 of record NC_090728.1, read on the forward strand.
GTTCTACGCAGCACTAAGCAGCAGGTTTCAATAAACTACCTGCGGCTACCACGAATCGCTTCACTTCGTGCACCTGCTTCGCATAGTGTTTGAAGAACACCCTCGAGGATTTCCAGCCTGTGAAAGATCGGAGGCTTTCGAAATCCATACCTTGGAAGAAATTTAGGGAAGAGCGATTTTCCTAGGATCATGACCTGCGGGTGTACTGTCAGGATCCGCACTATGAATAAAGTAGGTGATCTTCGCCCTTAGTTGTTTTAGTGACAGGTCACTGCCCGATGTTTCTCCTTTAAAAAGCTGTCCTCCGCCAAAGTCTGAAGTTCTTCGAAGATAGACCTTAAGACTCTCCACTGGGCATAGAGAGACATCTTCCTTCAGAGGGCAGATTCTCCAAGGTCCCCATCTCTTGGTGGGGAGTTCGTTTTTAGCGGGAAACGTAGGGTCGGGGAAGAGGGTAAGTTCCCCTGTATCGGCAAACTGTATCTGGCCCTCTTCTCTTGATGATGCCACTATTTCACTGACTCGGGCTCCCGAGGCGAGAGCAAAAAGGAAAATCACTTTTTGAGTCAAGTCTTTCAGAGGGCAAGATTCATTGTCTAGGCTATAGGCAAAATGGAGCACCTTATCCAGAGACCAGGAGATGGGTCTCAGTGGGGGTGCAGGACGGAGTCTAGCACATGCCTTCGGAAGTTTGTTAAAGATTTCGTTGGACAAATCTATCTGGAAGGTGTACAGTAGTGGTCTTGTCAAGGCTGATTTACAAGTGGAAATCGTGTTGGCTGCCAAGCCTTGTCCATGAAGGTGAATAAGGAAGGACATACAAAAATCTATGGAGATTTCCGTAGGATTTTTCGCCTTGACAAAGGACGCCCACTTCTTCCAGGATGATTCATATTGCCTTCTGGTAGACTTCGTTTTGTATTCCTCTAGGAAGTCTAAACTTTTCTTTGAAATTCCAAACCTTTTCTTCACGGCTAGGGAGAGAAAATCATGAGATGAAGGTCTCGGACTTTCTTTGATGAATCGAAGACAGTCGACTTCTGCACCTGCTGGGAGAGAACTGTGCCTGGCAGAGGGATCAGCTTGGCCTGTAGCTCCAGGACTAGGGGGAACCAGTTGCTCCGGGGCCACTTGGGAGCCACTAGGGCTGCTGTTCCCTTGAAGGTTCTCAGTTTGGAGAGGACTTTCAGCAGAAGATTGGGTGGAGGGAACAGGTAAATCTTGGACCATCTGTTCCAGTCCAGGGACATGGCGTCCACTGCTTCTGCTTTGGGGTCCTCGTATGGGGCCACGTACAGAGGAAGCTGATTATTGTCGCTCGTAGCAAAGAGGTCGATCTGCAGTTCCGGGACTTGACGGGAGATGAAGGAGAATGATCTTGCGTCTAGGGACCCTTCCTACTCTATGGGGCTTGTCCTTGATAGAGCGTCCGCCGTTACATTGCGGAATCCTTGTAGGTGAACTGCGGACAAGTGCCATTTCTTCCTGTCTGCCAGGCAGAAAATGGGTAACAGCACTTGGTTGAGTTGGGGCGATCTGGAGCCCTGACGGTTGAGACATCTGACTACCACGGAGTTGTCCAGAGTTAGACGGATGTGGATCGAAGGACGAGGGGATAGTTTCTTCAGAGTGAGAAGAACTGCCATAGCCTCCAAGATGTTGATGTGAAACGTCTTGAACAGAGGCGACCACGTTCCTTGAACTTGTCGCTGGTGGGAGTGACTCGCCCCATCCTTCTAGCGAGGCATTCGTGTGGATGTTGATCGATGGAGGTGGTGGTTGAAGAGGAACAGATCTTTTCAGGTTCCTTGCTTCCGACCACGGCTTGAGGAGTGAGCGAAGCCTGTTTGGTAGGGGTCTCTTGAGATCTCTTCGAGCGATGGATGCGTTTCGTCTCCAGACTCCCGAAGCATCCTTTAGCTGAGCTCGTAGCACTGGGTCTGTCACTGAGGCGAACTGTAGGGAGCCGAGTACCCGCTCCTGCTGTCGTCTTGAAATCCATTTGGATTTGAGAAGTCTTTTGACAGATCCGGCTATTTCCTTCCTTTTCTTCAGAGGGATGGAAAGACGATGTGACTGAAGATTCCAATGGATTCCCAACCATTGAAACTTTTGAGCTGGAGACAGGCGAGACTTCTTGGTGTTGATTTTGAAACCCAGATGTTCCAGGAATTGGGTCACCTTTCTGCAGGCACGCAAGCATCCTTCTGATGATGTCGCCCAGACCAGCCAATCGTCTAAGTAAGCCATCACCTGGACGCCTTGAAGGTGTGACGGCGCCGAGTAAGGGTGTGAACTCAAAGGCAGATTGGAAACGACTGAGTTATATTATTGTGGAACACTCTCCTTATATACAAAACCTCAAGGCAACAGGACATAAGTTCACAAGACAGACAATATTACAGAGGAAAAACCAGACAGGAATTTTCATGTTCGTTTTAGTGCGAGGGAGGAGCGAAGATACAAGCATAATATATACAAAAGGAATTATGTACAATTGTGTGAAACACGGTTGGTACATGGCTCCCCCCCTAAAAATTACATACTGTACATGTTAAATAGGGCGCCCTGATCTAGAGAGGCGAACTGTAGGCGGGTCATCTGGCCGAAGATAAGCAGGTTTTAGACGATCAATGGAGACCCAGTCTTTTTTGCCCCGAATGTTTAGGAGGAATGCTTTCGGACTGCGTCGGATCACAAGGAAAGGGCCCGTGTAAGGGGGCATTAGTGGTGGCTTGCTGGTGTCGTTGGCCACTGACAATCTTTGGCACATTTCTTCGCGGTTGCCCCGAATCTGAAGTGGTAGAAGCAAAACTGCGGTGGATGGGAGGTAGTAAGTGGCTGTAGAAGTCGTTCGTTGGGGCGCGAGCAATTGGTGGGTGGTGGGCGGCTTTGTCGCCGCTTCGGCACGTCACGGGGTAGGCGTGTATGTCCTACGGCATTCATGTCGGCTTCGGTTGACGTTGAATAGGCATCCTCGTCGTCAGGGGTGGAGGCGTTGATGGAGGTCTTGAAGTGGCTGTCCATAAGGGCGTCGGCTTTGGTCATCAAGTCCTTTATGGGTAAACTATCGACATCGGGTATGGCAGCGCGCACAGGTTCAGGTAAACGGCGTATCCAAAGGGCACGGAGTAGGTTCACCTCACGAGGAGAGCCGTCTGCGGCAGGTTGAAGGCGAGCGATACTGGTCATTTCCCTGAGGGCAAGCGAAGCCCTTTGGTCCCCCAACGGTTGTTGCGAGAGCTGAAAAATCTTTGCTATACGGGCGGCTGGCGACGGCGAGTACTGCTGCAGAAGGTATGATTCGACGGCGTCATATGCTATTGGGGTGTCTCCTTGTTCACAAAGCCAGTCGGATATTTCTGGGAAGGTGTCCTCGGGTATCGCCACGAGAACATAATCCACTTTGGTGGTTGAGCAAGTCACGCCCCCGATACGAAAGTGGACTTCAGCGCGTTGAAACCAAGCGAACGCTTCTCCGCTGGCGAACGGTGAAAGTTTCAATGGGGCGGCCGCAGTGCCAACTGCCGGAGTAGAGTCAGCCTCCATCATAGTACCAACGATGGAGGGGCGAGGGAGGTGGGGGTGGAAGGCAGTGGGAGCGAGTCGACTTCCGGGGTCACCAATGTGACGGCACCGAGTAAGGGTGTGAACTCAAAGGCAGATTGGAAACGACTGAGTTATATTATTAAGGAACACTCTCCTTATATACAAAACCTCAAGGCAACAGGACATAACAAGTTCACAAGACAGACAATATTACAGAGGAAAAACCAGACAGGAATTTTCATGTTCGTTTTAGTGCGAGGGAGGAGCGAAGATACAAGCATAATATATACAAAAGGAATTATGTACAATTGTGTGAAACACGGTTGGTACATGGCTCCCCCCCTAAAAATTACATACTGTACATGTTAAATAGGGCGCCCTGATCTAGAGAGGCGAACTGTAGGCGGGTCATCTGGCAGAAGATAAGCAGGTTTTAGACGATCAATGGAGACCCAGTCTTTTTTGCCCCGAATGTTTAGGAGGAATGCTTTCGGACTGCGTCGGATCACAAGGAAAGGGCCCGTGTAAGGGGGCATTAGTGGTGGCTTGCTGGTGTCGTTGCGCAGGAAGACGTGCGTTGCAGAGTGCAAGTCCGTTGGTATGTGATGCTTCGCTGGGGGCTTGTAAGTCTGGCGGCACAAAGTAAATTTTCCCACGGCATGACGTATGCGCTGGAGATCGTCGGAGGAGGTTGTAGAAGGAAAAAACTCGGCAGGGACGACCAACAGGTTGCCATACACCATTTCGGCTGCCGAGACATCGAGGGCGTCTTTAGGAGTGGTCCTTAGTCCAAGGAGGACCCAGGGAAGCTGGGTAAACCAGTTGCAATCCTTGCAGCGGGACATCAAAGCTGCTTTGAGGGTGCGATGAAAACGTTCAACCATTCCATTGGCAGCGGGGTTGTAGGCCGTTGTCTGATGTAGGGTGATGCCCAGGAGATTCGCTAATGACGTCCATAATTGAGAGGTGAAAGTGGTTCCCCTGTCAGAAGTAGTATGCTCAGGGATACCGAATCTTGAAATCCATCCAGACAGTAAGGCAGATGTACATGAGGCGGACGTTGCAGTTTCCATGGGAATGGCTTCAGGCCAACGAGTGGAGCGGTCGATGACGGTAAACAGGTAACGATGTCCTTGTGATGTGGGTAGGGGGCCTACAACGTCGACGTGAATGTGTGCGAAAAGACACTGAGGTTGAGGAAAGGTGCCCACTCCTGAATCCGTGTGTCGATGTACTTTGGAAGTTTGGCAAGAAGTACAGGCACGGACCCAATCCTTAGCATCCTTAGAAATGCCGTGCCAAATGAACTTTGCCTTCAGCAGCTGTGCAGTAGAACGGCACGAGGGATGTGAAAGGCCGTGGATGAAATCAAACACCTGTCGGCGCATGGGAGCAGGAATCCAAGGTCGCGGTCTACCAGTACTGACGTCACAGAGGAGGGTGGTGTTGGAGTCTTCGAGGGGAAAATCCTCCCAACGGAGGGACGTGCAGGATGTCCTACAAGCTTGATACTCTGGATCCTGTCTTTGGGCTTCAGCCAGGGCGTTGTAATCCATCCCAGTTGAACGGCAGCCAACGTGTTTCTTGACAGGGCATCGGCAACAGGATTCATTTTCCCAGGGACGTATTGGAGGGTGCAATTGTATTCAGCCACGGCGGAGAGATGTCGGCGTTGACGGGCGGACCAGGCGTCAGACTGTCGAGTGAAGGCGTGCACCAGAGGCATGTGGTCTGTGCGAATGACGAAGGGCGTACCTTCTAAGAAATGGCGAAAGTGACGGACAGCCAAGTGCACCGCCAGCAATTCTCGATCGAAGGTAGAATAACCCGATTCTGCCTTGGACAGTTTTCTGCTGAAGAAGGCCAATGGGCGGGGCGAGCCTTTGACCACCTGCTTCAGTACTGCACCAATAGCGACGTCGCTGGCATCGGTGGAGAGAAGGAGAGGGGCGTGTGGGATAGGAAAAGTGAGAGCCGCAGCAGTTGATAGGGCCTTCTTTGCATTGCAGAAGGCTGCTTCTTGAAGGGGACCCCACTTCAAGTCCTTTGGCTTGCCCTTGAGGGAGGCGTAGAGGGGAGCAAGAGTGGCGGCAATGGCTGGCAGAAAACGGTGATAATAGTTGATCATGCCCAAGAATTCCTGCAGAGCTTTGACGGTCGAGGGCGTGGGGAAATTCTGAACGGCTGCTACCTTCTCAGGGAGGGGATGGACTCCTTCAGGAGTGATACGGTGCCCTAAGAACGACACTTCGTTGGCGCCAAAGGTACACTTGTCGTACCGGACTACAAGGCTGTTTTGTTGCAGGCGGTCGAGCACGATGAGAAGGTGACGGAGGTGTTCCTCTTTTGAGGAGGAGAACACAAGTACTGTATGTCATCCACATAACATACACAGAAAGGGAGGTCCCCTAAGATGCCATCCATGAGACGTTGAAACGTTGCCCCAGCATTACGAAGGCCAAAACAAGAGTAATTGAAGGTGTATGTGCCAAACGGAGTGGTGATGGCGGTCTTGGGGATGTCTTCTGGGTTCATAGGCACCTGATAATACCCCTTCAGGAGGTCGAGCGTAGAGAAAACCTTCGCTTTGTGCAGGTAGGAGGTTACATCGGCAATGTTTGGGAGGGGGTAGTGATCCGGTTCTGTTTGCATGTTCAGGCGCCTGTAATCCCCGCATGGACGGAGGGAGCCGTCTTTCTTCAGAACGATGTGTAAGGGTGACGACCATGGGCTGGAGGCCTTTTGGCAAAGGCCCATTTTCTCCATTTTGGCGAACGTCTGTTTGGCGGCTGCCAATCGTTCCGATGCCAGACGTCTGAATTTTGCGAAGACTGGGGGTCCCGTCGTCTTGATATGGTGATAAATACCGTGCTTGGCAGGAACCGTGGGCGTTTGGCGAAGTTCTGGGCGGAAAACTTCCGGGTACGACGTGAGGAGGTGGGCGTAGGCATCCGTCGGTGCGCTGATGTGGAGAGCGAGGTTAGAGGGGGCGGGTTGAAGAGGTGTCGACAAGTACGAGTCTGCGTTGACCAATCGTCGGTGGGCGACATCGACCAGAAGGTGGAAATGAGAGAGGAAATCCGCACCGAGGATTGGCATTGTGACGTCAGCAACGAGAAACTTCCAATTGAATTTACCGTTTCCGAACGATAATGTGAGGCTCTCGTAACCGTAGGTGGGTATCGCAGATCCGTTGGCAGCTACCAAGCAGACGTCGGCAGATGTAGACAGACTACGTTGTGCCTTGAAGAGTTTCCTTGGCAAAAGATAACGACAAGCACCCGTGTCTACCAAAAATCGCACGCCCTTTCCTGCATCCTGTAAAAAGAAAAGATTAGAAACATGGGAGGCCACCGCCACAAGCGATGGCCTACTTACACGTTTTTTGGCCACTGACAATCTTTGGCACATTTCTTCGCGGTTGCCCCGAATCTGAAGTGGTAGAAGCAAAACTGCGGTGGATGGGAGGTAGTAAGTGGCTGTAGAAGTCGTTCGTTGGGGCGCGAGCAATTGGTGGGTGGTGGGCGGCTTTGTCGCCGCTTCGGCACGTCACGGGGTAGGCGTGTATGTCCTACGGCATTCATGTCGGCTTCGGTTGACGTTGAATAGGCATCCTCGTCGTCAGGGGTGGAGGCGTTGATGGAGGTCTTGAAGTGGCTGTCCATAAGGGCGTCGGCTTTGGTCATCAAGTCCTTTATGGGTAAACTATCGACATCGGGTATGGCAGCGCGCACAGGTTCAGGTAAATGGCGTATCCAAAGGGCACGGAGTAGGTTCACCTCACGAGGAGAGCCGTCTGCGGCAGGTTGAAGGCGAGCGATACTGGTCATTTCCCTGAGGGCAAGCGAAGCCCTTTGGTCCCCCAACGGTTGTTGCGAGAGCTGAAAAATCTTTGCTATACGGGCGGCTGGCGACGGCGAGTACTGCTGCAGAAGGTATGATTCGACGGCGTCATATGCTATTGGGGTGTCTCCTTGTTCACAAAGCCAGTCGGATATTTCTGGGAAGGTGTCCTCGGGTATCGCCACGAGAACATAATCCACTTTGGTGGTTGAGCAAGTCACGCCCCCGATACGAAAGTGGACTTCAGCGCGTTGAAACCAAGCGAACGCTTCTCCGCTGGCGAACGGTGAAAGTTTCAATGGGGCGGCCGCAGTGCCAACTGCCGGAGTAGAGTCAGCCTCCATCATAGTACCAACGATGGAGGGGCGAGGGAGGTGGGGGTGGAAGGCAGTGGGAGCGAGTCGACTTCCGGGGTCACCAATGTGACGGCACCGAGTAAGGGTGTGAACTCAAAGGCAGATTGGAAACGACTGAGTTATATTATTAAGGAACACTCTCCTTATATACAAAACCTCAAGGCAACAGGACATAACAAGTTCACAAGACAGACAATATTACAGAGGAAAAACCAGACAGGAATTTTCATGTTCGTTTTAGTGCGAGGGAGGAGCGAAGATACAAGCATAATATATACAAAAGGAATTATGTACAATTGTGTGAAACACGGTTGGTACATGGCTCCCCCCCTAAAAATGGAAATACGCTTTCGATTTATATAATCCATCAATTTATAAAGAAATGAGATCATAAACCGCAAATTTCAAGACCTATAAATATAATTTCATAAAGGCAATTATGATAGCCATTGACAGGTCATGATACGGAAGGCTTGGGGAAAAATTAATAGACAACCCGATGTATAAAGGAACAAATATATCCAGTGTATCATTCATATATATATATTTTTTTAATTCGAGCCACGTCTCACCAGAGTAGCCTAGATGGAAATTTCTCTGGGCGGTAATTAAACTCGAGTCATCTGAGTAACAACACACCTTAACCACCCTGATGGTCTTTATATCATTGGTAGATATGGTTGCACACCGATAAAATCGTACTCATATGGATAAGAGAGAGAGACTGAACTATGGTTGGGTTTATTTTATGTCAATTTCGTTGGTATTATCGAACAGTACTATATAAACCTTTTTTAATACCTTGAGAATGACACAGGGACTCGATTAAAGCTGTATAACTCAGAAAGAGAGAGAGAGGCGGGGCCAGTAAGTGATGTCGTGACCTCTGTTAGTCCATTATGTCATTCTCTTGAGTAGCGGTTTAGTGACTAGAGTAGACAATGGATCGCAATCAACAAAGAATCAGCAATAGGAGCAGAATTGTAGGCATGAGAGACTCTGGCATGTCTTACAAACGTATTGCAAGAGAATTAGGAATTTCATTGCCAACAGTTCGACTTTGGTGTCGAAGATGGGAAGAGTCTGGAAACCTCAACGACAGGCCAAGAGCTGGTGGGCCAAGAAAAACGACCCCAGAAGAAGATAGGGCGATTTCGGAAGTAGCCACGCAAAGCCCATTTATAAATGCAGTTGCCATAAGGGACACACTGAACTTGCGTGTTTCGTCAGGAACTATAAGAAATAGGCTCCACGCAGACGGTATCCACCATAGGACTCCGGCAGTGAAACAAAAGCTGGAGGATCGTCATAAAACGGCACGGCTGGAATTTGCTCAACGTTATTTGGAAGAGGGGTTAGACTTCTGGGGCAGAGTAATTTTCAGTGACGAAAAGACCTTCGCTTCTAACACGCATGGTCGTCTGCATTGCTGGAGGCGTGATAACACGAGATACGACAGCCAGAATATTTATCAAGTAGCCAGAAGCGGCCATATCACCTGTAACGTTTGGGGGTGGATACACCTGCATGGTGTTGGTGAATTGGCCGAGATCAGTGGAAGGTTCAACGCTGAGCAGTATCTCGAAATTTTGGAAGAGGTGATGGTTCCTTCCGTTCGCGCTTATGCTCTTCCTTATCCTGAGCAGATAATTTTCATGCAGGTATGTGCATTGTTTTTTTTTTTTTTTTAGTTATATGAATGCCCTTTCTTGACAAATATGGTATCAACTCATTGCTGATATTGGTCATAAAGTAGTTTCAAATTACTCAATAAGACTTTTGTCTTGGATTTATTAGTTTTATAACTGTAAAAGGATCTTACATCAACATCATTGATCTACATTCCCTGATGAATCTAAAGCGGCCAAATAAAGCCACTGAAATTGTTACAAGGTATTTTTTGCCTCTTCATGAAAAGTAGACCAAATATTCTTATCAACACACAACACCCACGTCTCCTCCTTGGCTACTCAAGCCCTTTTATTAATCATTATTGTGACTCCTTTTGCTGGACTAAACGGCATTATTTTGCCGTCATTTATATTGAAAATATAAATTGTTCTCCTTCCACCTTGTTCTAACAGTATGATTAATCAGTTATATTATTTCTTTTAGGATAAGTGTTCCATCCATACTGCGAGGATTGTCCGAGCATGGTTTGCTGAACAGCGCGACATTGTTCTCCTTCCCTGGCCGAGCAAAGCATGCGACTTGAACCCGATCGAAAATGTCTGGGGGAACATCGTCAACAGCTGGGAGCAGGGTCAGGAGCGTAACCACCAGCGTCTTTTCCAGCATGTTCTCAACGATTGGGAACTGTTCCGCCGCAACCGACAAGTTGTGTATAACCACGTCTCGTCAATGCAAAACAGATTGCAAGATGTTATTGCACATAATGGTGGATGGACAAAATATTAATGTTTCAAATACTATCTTGTTTTACTTATTTTCTTTTTTACAATTCAACATTGTATAACTAGAATTAAATAATTTATTTCCATAGTGATTTCACTAAACCTTGCCCACAAATGTAAGGAATGTTATGAGAATGGAAACTGAAAAAAAAAATAATACAGTAAGATTCAATCAACCAGTATCGCTTGAGTACTAAAACAAAAGGTTAATACGAAGTTATGATTGCGATTAAACATTGAATATCACAAATTTGTAATACATAGTTTTCAGATATTTGCTATAAATTCATCGATGAATCCAGCTGATTTTAATAAAGAAAATTCATAATTATATAATAAAAGACTTGGGTATTTTATTTTTTACCAACGATTAAGACCAAGGCCAGTTCAACTGAGGGTGCAATTTAGTCATTTAAGTTAAATGTAAAATAAAAAAAAAAATTCTAAACCTGACGATAACTGAAAGCAATTCAATCCATCTCTTTATCTCTATGTATCTACCCAACTATGGTGCATCTAGTTGCAAGTTTTAATTGCTAATTATCTTATCTAGAATATTTAGTATTAAAAGTGATATCTTACGAAGCACTTACATTCCCTAAAGTAATTCCGTTGTCAAGTGGGCTTTTGACAACCGATAAATTCTCGAACTGCCCGTCATGAATTTATACCTTACTACTCTGAGAATGATCATCATGGAATTTATTTTCATAAAAATTAACATGCGACTGATGATTCCTTCTTGATGTTTTGTTAGGTCATATGTGGAGGGAAATATTACATATTGAACGAGATCTGTGAAACAGCTAGTTTGACGTCAATAACTTGTTTCAGACCCCCACCGTATTGTAATAAGTATTGAAGACACAAGGATATCGGAGTTATCTTATTATATAATGACATGGCTATACAACATTTATCTAATCGAGTCCCTGTTGTCATTATCAAGGTATTATAAAAGGCCTATATAGTATTGTTTGATAATACCAACGAAATTGACAAAATAAAACCAACCATAGTTCAGTCTCTCTCTCTCATCTATATGAGTACTGATTTTATCGGTGTGCAACCATATCTACCAATGATATAAAGACCATCAGGGTGGTTAAGGTGTGTTGTTACTCAGATGACTCGAGTTTAATTACCGCCCAGAGAAATTTCCATCTAGGCTACTCTGGTGAGACGTGGCTCGAATTAAAAAAATATATATATATGAATGATACACTGGATATATTTGTTCCTTTATACATCGGGTTGTCTATTAATTTTTCCCCAAGCCTTCCGTATCATGACCTGTCAATGGCTATCATAATTGCCTTTATGAAATTATATTTATAGGTCTTGAAATTTGCAGTTTATGATCTCATTTCTTTATAAATTGATGGATTATATAAATCGAAAGCGTATTTCCATTCAAATAATTATGTTCTGAAAAAGAACCCATATATCTACTATGAACTAAAGTTGGATTTCAGCAAACGCCTGCCTCAACTGAATGTAACGAAGGTTGACGATGTCTGATTAATCAGGAATGAATATGATTTTTACCATTGCTATTATTACTACTCTGTTACTATACTATTTTTCTAAGTATTTAACAGCAACTTATTTCACTTGTAATGTGAACTATTATTCGTATATCATTAATATATTGTCTACAGTAGTGTTTATAAAAATAGGAGCACTGGCATACCAATAGCTCGACCATTCACGTCCGTCGTTACAAGACAAATAGGCTTTCATTGCGGTGTTACCATACTATTTTCATAAAACATAAGCGTAAGGGGTAAAGGAATACTTTGAGGCAACTGTACAATTGTGTGAAACACGGTTGGTACAAAGGCGTAGCTGGTGGACGATCGTGTCTGCGACCTTCGTGAAGGTTCTTGGAGCCACGTTGAGCCCGAAGGGCATGGCCCTAAAGGCGTACTGTCTTCTTTGAAGCCTGAATCCTAGGTAGGAGGAAGCATGGTGATTCATTGGAATGTGCCAATAGGCATCCGCCAGGTCTATTGAGACCGTGTAAGCCTTGCGAGGCAGTAGGGCTCTTATATGTTGAAGAGTCAGCATCTTGAATTTGTTGTTCGCAATGAACTTGTTGAGAGGGGACAAGTCCAGAATGACTCTGAGTTGTGTCTGAGTCTTTCTTGGGAACACAAAACAGTCTTCCATGGAACCTGGTGGACTTTACCCTCTTGATCACCTTCTTGTTCAAGAGTTCTAGGACATATTCTTCTAGGATGGGGGTTGAGGGTTGGAAGAATTGGATGAAGATGAGGTGGTTTTATCCAACTCCACCCTAGTCCCTTCTTGATGATGCTGTGTGCCCAAGGATCGAAGGTCCAACGATCCTGTAAGTGGCGGAGTCTTCCTCCCACCGGAAGCACTGCATTGCTTCTGGTTTCCCGAGGATTTACCACCTCGGCCGCCTGCTCCCCTTCCTCCTCTGCCTCTGGAAGGACAACAAGAGGAGTCTCTGCCGGAGCCTCTACCTCTGGGACGAAAGGTAGTGGACTGTCTTTCGTAGGCAGGAGTGAAGACTGGTGATTGGGACACCACCGGCTGAGGGACCGGCTGAAAGGTCTGCTGCAGCTGGGGCACTATCTAGGGAGTAGCGGGAGCCGAAACTGGCGTTTGGCTTGACGCTGTTGGGGTCTAGGCTTGTTGGATTTCCTCTTAGGTTGTGGACCTTCATCCTGAGAGGACTTCCTCTTTCGGGACATGCCCCACTTGTTGAGAAGGTTCCGGTTCTCAGTGGCAGCCTTGTCCACAATCTCTTTCACCAAATCTGTTGGGAAGAGGTGTTTGCCCCAGATGTTAGAGGAGATCAGTTTCCGGGGTTCATGTTTCACGACTGCATCGGCGAACACGAACTCTCTACAGTCTCTCCATGCCTTGATGAAGCTATATAGGTCCTTCAGCAAGGTAGCAAGGTGGGTTTTGGCGAGAACCATGTAGTAGCCCGGGACCCGAACGTCCCCGGCCATTGCTTCGAGTTGTACTTGAAGCGACAGAGAGGCGGCCAGTCTCTCCTTGGTGTTTTACTCCCGACACAAAAGATAGTCATTCAGCTTGGGGAGATTTTCGTTAAACTGACGTCCAGCGACGTCAGGTTCCAACTTTCCAACCGTGAAGGTAAGTTGGATGTCCTTCCAGCTTTTATTGTTAGGGGGTAAGGCGAGGGAGAGAGGCATACACTCCTCTAATGTAGGGCAGGGCTTTCCTTCTTCCACCGCCTTCAGGACTACATTTAAGGCCTTTTCCGCAAAGGGAAAGATCATGGTGGGACGAGCAAGAAAAGACGGATGTTTCTTGCTCAGTGCTGGCATTTTAGAGATCTGACGAAGCCTTTACTCTTGAGGGAGTCAGCCAGCATAGCTTGAGCCTTGGAGTGTTCAAACACAATCACTTCCTTAGGCTCAGTCTCCTCATTGGAGACTGGTTCAGACTCGAGCTTGATGTAACAGTCCGGGTAGGCTTCGAAATTAGGGTAGAACTCCACCTTTTCAAGGGGGTCGGCACCCAATTTGTCGTTAATAAAGATGCGTCCAGTCGTTATCGGCATGTGTTTGGCATGCATCCAGGGGTTTGTGTCGATGGTAAGACCACCAAAACACCTTGTATGGTCCCTAGAAGGCGAAATAACACATGTACAATCACTGAATCTTGTATGAATAAATGCCTAAATCTTCATTTTGTAAAATAACACTAGGAACACTTATTATATCATGCAGGAAGTAAACATATACACTTAGGCGTCGAGCCTTGGGTTAGGCTAGTAGGCTAGCATAGGATACGGTTAACGCAGATCACCGTAGAATACTATTGGCATAATATAACTAATTCCTAGCAATGAAGACTAAATAACTAATGATAATTTAATTAGTTATTAGACCGGGAACGTTGTTCTGGCTAACTAAATAAAGCATGCGAGACGAACAACAGCGTCGTAACATGACGCCTCCGGTCGAGGCACAGCTCCGCCACTAAACATAAGATTTAAGGATAAAAAATCGTTACTTTACGGCCAGAGCTTATTTAAACAATACAAGAACATGGTACTCAACTTTCCAGAAGAAGGCGAGGCTGAAGATTGCGACATGATGCAACAAAATAGCGAACACTGGGAAAAACAAGCTACGCAGGACGCTACAAAGATAGGAATGAAGCGAGCGGACGTGACGTCAGTCAAGATGGCGGACAGCTATGGCTGCCGTTTGTTTACGTTGCGAGGTACAGTAACAGTAACGCAGGAGGATAACTTTGCAACAGCCCCTCCTATAACTTGCCACCTTCACCCTCGAAGCATAAACGCTATGTGGGGTGCAGATAGCCATGTGGCGTGTCAAGCATACGTCCCCTGTTGATATACGATATCCTGAAGTGAAACCTTTAGGGTACTCGCGCCAGAAGTTAGAATTCTGTGAAACCTTTAGTTTAATTCTCTGGGAATATCTACTGTAGTCATATATACCCTCAGGAAGCTACTGAAGGAACCTTCCATCAGGACGTCATGGCTTGAGCCCAAAAAAGACAATTATGGGGGACACCAGTTGGAAACCTAGGTTATTTGGGTGGGGAAATGCTCCACCCCCCAAATAAAAATAGTGATTTGCAGCAGTAATAACTGTCAGAAATGCAAAATAAACACAAGATAACCAAGTGGAAAAATATATGGTTAATGTAGTTGGATGAAAAACGGATTTTGAAGGGAAGCAAAAAATCTATTTTTGGGTGAGATAGCCATGACGTCCAGATGGAAGGTTCCTTCAGTAGCTTCCTAAAGGTAAATTTGAGTCAAATATACCCTTAGGAAGCTACTGAAGGAACCTTCCATCAGCACGTCATGGCTTGAGCCCAAAAATTAAAGTATTACACTTCTCAATGATCCAATTTATGTCCTAATGGTTTTTGCTCCGCCGTGGCTCGCTTCATTCGCAGTCGCAAATGAATATAATCTCACTGCTCCTATGTTCTGGCAAGCGGTACATGGGTGTGCTGCACAAGCCAGCCCCATGGGTTGCTATTTTTGGAATATTTTTTTTTTACTTTCACATGAGCAACAATTGCTATACACTGAACGGAAAGCTTTTTCATCATAATTAATTGCCAACATAGATTAAATTGGACTAATTTTGAAATAAATTGTACTTCCCTTTTGGAGAAGTCTATGTGATGGTGGTGAAGAGAGGGTGAAAAAAAAAATGGCTGTTGTAGAACAACATCCAGTAACTTGTAAATACTGTATTTGGAAGTTAGTAATTGGTTAAAAAAGCCAGGTAATGATTAAGTCATACAATAGAACAAAGCAGCTTGCAAGAGCAAACGCAAGCAACGCATGCGCAATGCCACTAACTTACCACCAGTCTCCCAGATGAAAAGAAACAATGGAGTTAGCGTGAGGAATAGACTCGACATTTTATGACCCAGCCCCCAATAAAATTTGAGAAAAATACCAAACTAGCCAGCACTTGTTCATTTTTTATAGTAAATTCCAGTTTGGTAAATGTGTAGGAGAGCTCCACGGAAGATCTTGAAGAATTTAAACACCTACAATTCACTATTATATCATATAGAACGCTTATATAATAGTCAATATGTGAGCAGCTTCTATTTAACGAAGATATGCGTGTGTATAGTTATGTTTCACTTGGATTTTTTCTAAGTGTTTGTTTTTGTTTACTGTGTGATGTCTTGGCTAAAATGAGCTGTTTCACCGCCTTACTGCGTATGGCAGACTAGTTCTCAATGCTATTCTAACCAATAACAGGTGTTTTCTTGACGTCACACTGTTTGAAAACCAATCATGGCGGTTTTTACAAATCTAGCCAATGCTGACACTTATTACTTCACTTATCCCTGCTATTTTTCCACCAGTTACCACAGTTTACGTGAAGTTCCGCGGAGGAATATTTTTGCACGTCTCGGATCTCCCTTCAAACTGAAAAGCTCATTTTGCCGTGAAGTATGGAGCAATTAGCAAGACCTTCATCCCGTTCCGACTGTGTCACTTGTGACAATTGCTTTATTTCTTATGGGGATTTTTGTGTACATTATTCAGGGAAAGTTGATTTGCTAATTGCATTTGCTCAACGTCATGGTTTGATTTTGGCAGAGAAAAAGTGCCCTAATTGTGAAAATGTGTGCCGTATAGATTACAACAAATTAGCATTCCGGTGTGATCGTAGTGTGGTTTCATCACTTCCTCCTGGCAGCAGCAGATTTGTATCCACCTACACCATAACAGTAAGGTATGTGGTAGTTTGCAGTTTACGTTAACGTTGTGTAACCTCATTAATAGTCGAAATATCGACGATCAAACTCACGCTACTCTTGTCTTCCCTGAATTTTCTAAGTCTGTTGTTATTGTTGACTGTGTCTTATTTTTGCTCAAATGAGCCCTGTAACCACTATAATCCGCAGACAAACTAGTGCACTATGACGCCCCCCCCCCCCCCCCCGGTAGGCCTAGGTAGGGGTACAGGGCCCCATAGGCTAGGTTAGGTGGGTGTCTTAGGTTCGGTGGTGCCCTGAAAATTACTGTGGCCTTAAGGGGGGGTCGCAGGGGGGGCGGAGCCCCCCCCCCGGTAGGCCTAGGTACGGGTACAGGGCCCCATAGGCTAGGTTAGGTGGGTGTCTTAGGTTCGGTGGTGCCCTGAAAATTACTGTGGCCTTAAGGGGGGGTCGCAGGGGGGCGGAGCCCCCCCCGGTAGGCCTAGGTAGGGGTACATGGCCCCCAGGGTAGGGTAGGTAGTTGTATTAGGTTCGGTAGTGCCCCGAAAAATCACTTTTCTCCTCCTCCCCCCACCCAAAAACCCCGCTTCCCACTGGGGTCCCCCATAATTGTAGTAGTAGGTTTATGCTTACATTTTCTGTGTAAGAGTTAGGTGGTTGTAGGAGGATTATCTCACAGTTTCAAGGTAACTGTAGCTCTAATATGTTATTTTCCTTAGTAAAATAAATTTTTGAATATACTTACCCGATGATCATGTAGCTGCAACTCTGTTGCTCGACAGAAAAAACCTACGGTCGGGATACGCCAGCGATCGCTATACAGGTGGGGGTGTACAACAACAGCGCCATCTGTCGAGTAGGTACTCAGGTACTTCTTGTCAACAAGAACCAATTTTCTCCTCGGTCCACTGGGTCTCTATGGGGAGGAAGGGAGGGTCCTTAAATTCTTGATCATCGGGTAAGTATATTCAAAAATTTATTTTACTAAGGAAAATAACATTTTTCAATATTAATCTTACCCGATGATCATGTAGCTGATTCACACCCAGGGGGGTGGGTGGAGACCAGCATACATGTTAACATAAGAAGCTAAGTATCCCGTATTTCATTTTAGCAGTTATTCAAAATAACAAACATAAAATAAATAAGTACCTGGTAAGGAAGACGACTTGAACAATTACTCTGCCTTTTTAAGTACGTCTTCCTTACTGAGCCTCGCGATCCTCATAGGATGCTGAGCGACTCCTAGGAGCTGAAGTATGAAGGGTTGCAACCCATACTAAAGGTCCTCATCAAAACCTCTAATCTAGGCGCTTCTCAAGAAATGATTTTGACCACCCGCCAAATCAAGTAGGATGCGAAAGGCTTCTTAGCCTTCCGGACAACCCAAAAATATTTCAAGAGAAAGATTAAAAAGGTTCTGGAATTAGGGAATTGTAGTGGTGGAGCCCCCACCACTACTGCACTCGTTGCTACGAATGATCCCAGAGTGTAGCAGTTCTCGTAAAGAGACTGGACATTCTTAAGATAAAAGACGCGAACACTGATTTGCTTTTCCAATAGGTTGCGTTGAATATAATTTGCAGAGATCTATTTTGTTCAAAGGCCACGGAAGTTGTGACAGCTCTAACTTTGTGTGTCCTTACCTTCAGCCAAGCTTGGTCTTCCTCATTCAGAAGGGAATGAGCTTCTCGTATTAACAGTCTGATAAAATAGGATAAAGAATTCTCTGACATAGGCAAAGATGGATTCTTAACTGAACACCATAAAGCTTCAGAAGGGCCTCGTAAAGGTTTTTAAAATAGAACTTAAGAGCTCTTACAGGACATAATACTCTTCTAGTTCATTTCCAACCATACGATAAGTTTGGAATATCGAACGATATTGGTCAAGGCCGAGAAGGCAGCTCGTGTTTGGCTAGAAAACCAAGTTGTAGAGCATGTAGCCGTTTCGGATGAGAATCCGATGTTCTTGCTGAAGGCATGAATCTCACTGACTCTTTTAGCTGTGGTTAAGCATATCAGGAAAAGAGTCTTAAAGGTGAGATCTTTCAGGGAGGCTGATTGAAGTGGTTCGAACCTGTCTGACATAAGGAATCTTAGAACCACGTCTAAATTCCAACCAGGTGTAACCAAACGACGCTCCTTCGTGGTCTCAAAAGACTTAAGGAGGTCCTGTAGATCTTTATTGTTGGAAAGATCTAAGCCTCTGTGACGGAAGACTGATGCCAACATGCTTTTGTAACCCTTGATAGTGGGAGCTGAAAGAGATCGTTCTTTCCTCAGATATAAGAGGAAGTCAGCTATTTGAGTTACAGAGGTACTGGTCGAGGATACGGATACTGACTTGCACCAGTTTCGGAAGATTTCCCACTTCGATTGGTAGACTCTAAGGGTGGGTGTTCTCCTTGCTCTAGCAATCGCTCTGGTTGCCTCCTTCGAAAAATCTCTAGTTCTCGAGAGTCTTTCGATATTCAGAAGGCAGTCAGACGAAGAGCGTGGAGGCCTTGGAGTACCTTCTTTACGCGTGGCAGACGTAGCAGGTCCACCCTTAGGGGAAGTGTTCTGGGAACGTCTACTAGCCATCGAAGTACCTCGGTGAGTTATTCTCTCGCGGGCCAGAGAGAAGCAACTAGCGTCAACTTTGTCCCCTCGTGAGAGGCGAACTTCTGCAGTACCTTGTTGACAATCTAGAACGGAGGGAATGCATATAGATCTAGATGTGACCAATCTAGTAGAAAGGCATCTATATGAACTACTGCTGGGTCCGGGATAGGTGAGCAAAGTATTGGGAGCCTCTAGGTCATCGAGGTTGCGAAGAGATCTATGGTTGGCTGGCCCCAGGTGGCCCAAAGTCTCTTGCATACATCCTTGTGGAGGGTCCAATATGTTGGAATTATTTGTCCCTTCCTACCGAGACAATCTGCTATGACATTCAAGTTGCCTTGGATGAACCTCGTTACTAGTGAAAAGTCTAGACCTGTTGAACAGGAGAGGAGGTCTCTTGCGAACTCGTACCATGTCAGAGAGTAGGTCCCTCCTTGTTTGGAGATGTACGTCAAAGCAGGGTGTTGACCGTGTTCACCTCCACCACTTTGCCTTGAAGGAGAGACCTGAAGCTTTTCCAGGTCAGACGTACTGCCAGAAGCTTCTTGCAGTTGAAATGCATTGTCCTTTGACTCGAGTTCCATAATCCCGAGCATTCCCTACCGCCTAATGTCGCACCCCAGCCTACGTCCGATGCGTCCGAGAAGAGAACGTGGTTGGGAGTCTGAACAGTCAGGGGAAGACCCTTTCAAAGGTTGATAAAGTCCTTTCACCAAGTCAGACCAGACTTTATCTTACCAGAAACCGGGATCGAGACCGCTTCTAGCGTCTAGTCCTTTTCCAGTGAAAGCTAGATGATACAGAAGAGGACGGAGGTGTAGTCTTCCAAGTGACACAAAAAGAACCACGGATGACAGTGTCCTAACCAGACTCATCCACAGCCTGACAGGGCAGTGTTCCTTCTTCAGCATCTTCTGGATGGATAGCAGGGCTGGGGGTTGATCGTCTTGTTCAGCAATGTCCTCATCAGAGGGTTCCTCATTCGAAACTGATGAGGAAACGGCAACGGAGTGGGCAACGTCTGACTCGCTGAATCCGGTCGCACTGGTGGATGCGTGACGGAGCCGGACACAAGATCATGGTACTGCTGCACAGTCTGTGAACTGTCAACCATGGGGACGCGAGGAAGTACAGCGTCAACCCGAAACTGTGAAGACTGTCTGGGTTGTGCAGTCAACCCCCTACAGGGTTGCTGAGGTTGCCGCACTGCGTCACAACAAGTCATCTCTGCTGGTTGTTGAACGTCTTCCTAGTGACACACTGAACGTCCACAACCACCTCCGAGAGTCGCTTAACGTCAACGTGCGACTGGCAACCCACACTGGGTCGCACCGGTGGGGGAACCATCTCAACTGGCGGACGTGAGTAGGATACCTCAGCGTCAACAGGGCGTACAACCAACCGGTAGGAAGGTTGTTGGCTAGAAGGTTCTTCTCCGTAAAAAATCCTCTAACAAGGACACAAGCTTGAACTGCATGTCTTGCAACAAAGCCCATTAGGGTCTATGGGAGCAGGTGTGGCAACAGACGGGGTTAGCGACTGAAGCGGAACCATTTATCATCCCTGGAAGCCTTGTTATGCTTTAATTAAAGTCCATAGGAGGCTAAGCAGCTTAAGGCTCCTCTCCAAATGACAGAGTCCTCAAAGGAATATCAGAAGGAGGAAGAACAGCACTTTCTCATCTATAGGAACCATGTCCGAGAAAAGCTAGGTTATCTCAGTGAGGGTCTCACTGGTGCAAAAGCAGCAGACCAGAAGGCAACGTTATGTAACTGCTTGACAGTCTGTGAACTGTCAAAAACTGAACTGTCAACCACAACAGGTGCGTGAGGACATACAGCACTGGTGCATTAGTAGCAGACCAGAAGGCAACGTCAAGTAACTGCTTGACAGTCTGGGAGCTGGCAACAACCAAAGCTGTGAGGGGAAGCCTCAACTCCTGACTGACTAGTCTGCTGCGGGTGAGTGGCGGTAACCACAGTGGGTTGCGGAGGCTGACACACCGTGTCAAAACACGGCAGCTTGTGGTAGCTCACGCACGGCAACGGAGTGCTCCGTGTGTCTGTGGGAGTCAGCATACGTCTGGCAGGGCCGACTGCGCATGGGTGGAGGAGCTCTCACAACAAGAGTGTGGGAGCAGGCAGCCATGCTGGGCGCACAACCGTGGCAGGTTGTAGGCAAACGGGTGCATCGTCAACCTTCTCCGCAGTCGTAGTGTGGGAGCAGGCAACAACTAAAGCGGAGTGGTGGTGCGTGGTGGGGACTGCCGTGGGTTGCGGAAACTAACGCATCGCGTCAAAACACGGCAGCTTGACTCCACCTTCCCACTGCTGATGCGGAAGCTCACGCATGTTAACGGAGGGAGCCGCACGTCGGCTAACGTTAACATGCGTCTGGCAGGGTCGATTGCGCATCGGAGGTGGAGCTCTCCGCAGCCGGAGTGTGGGAGCAGGCAGCCTCAGCGTGAGCTGGGCGCACAACAGTGGCAGGTTGTAGGCTAACGAGAGCAGAGTCAACCTTCTCCGCACGAAACTCCTGCATAACCGCAGCTAACTGAGTCTGCATAGACTGCAGTAAAGACCACTTAGGGTCTACAAAAAACGGCAACAGACGGAGCTACTGTCCGTCGTGACTGAGGGTCTAAAACAGCTGGTGCGGCAACAGACGGAGTTACTGCCTGTTGCGGTACCACCTTGCCTCTCATGGGAGGTGTGCAGTCGTCGGATGACTGCAGCGAGTCCGAACTGACCCAGTGGCTACACCTAGGCCGTTGGACTTGCGCGGAAGGGACCGACTTGCACTTAAAAGCTGCAAGATTTGGTCCATGGTTTCTTACGAGAAACCTCTTCCGCAGACGAGGAATAAATGGGCTCTCTCGTCTTTGTGTGGGTGGGGCGATCACATCGGCAAACGTGTGTAGATACGCCCGAAACCACGGAGGGAAAAACGTCTGTTCGTCGATCAAGGCCTGTGGAACCCATAAGTCGTTCGACATTACTTCTCCCCTGGGCTTGGGAGCTTGTAAGAGGTCCCGGACTAGGTGAACAACTGGCACGAACAGACGAACCCTCGGACGCAACACTGTAACACTTTGCGCATATCACTTTATCACTTTTGATTTTCTGTTTGCACTTATTTCACTGAAATCGAAACTTTAACTGATTTCTACCTGAAACACGCAATCCTATCCTTCATTAAAAGGTAGTAATTGCGAAAACAGTTTTACAATGCAACAGAAAAACATAAATAAAGATAAAGAATTCAGTGGCTGGAAAAGAGACTAAACACTAGAACAAATAAACTACGTTTACAATCTCTCACCGCATAAAGCCTGGGAACAAGAATAAAACCCTAGAAACGTTTTACCTTCTTCCCCTACAGCGACTAGGGAGAAGAGTAAAAAACGAGAACAACGTTACCCGCTTGAACGAAACGTTTATTCTCCTCTCTCTCCCTCCGTCTCTATCTCTCTCTCTCTTCTCTCTTGATTTAGCACCTGAGAGAAGAGCCCAATTATATATCGTTAAAACATGTTATTTGCTAAAGGAAAAAACTGAAAGGTTTCCCAAATAAAAAGTTCCTTTATTTAGAATTTAAACTCTTTAAGCTAAGAAAGAATGAACGAAACGCTAGAATCGGTTTACTTTTACTGCAAAGTGAAACCGTGAAACACTCTCTCTCTATCGTAACGATAGAGCGCAAGTTGAACGTTCTGAACGTCAACAACTGCGGAGACAAAAAACTAAACGTTAGTTCATCTTTGAAAACAGTACGAGACTATCAAAGAAATTCTTCCATAAAACATTAAAATTAAAAAAGTATTAAATTCTTTAAAGGTTAAATACGATATAACGGGCTCAATGTTAATTAACTTCGGTTCCAAGTTAGGACCGCCTACTATTAGGAAAGGTCGCATATAAACAAACATAAAAATTTATTTTTATAAGTTTATAATAATTGAAAAGTAAACCGAAGAGGCCTAAAAAGGCGGAGAGATATAAAATAAATGGATCTATAACGTGTTAAGCAAAATTACCAAAAACCTAAACACACTTCCGTCTAAGGGAAGGGTCGGCCATTTAAAAGTGAAAGAGAGTCCATACTCTCTTCGTCACCATAATTAAATCTATCGAAAACGAATTCAAGTTTGAAATGAAGATAAAACCCCTGCATAGCGAAAGCTCAAAACTGGAATAGTGTACTTCACCAAATCGTTGTGAAAACAAATCCAGTTAGGGACGGCGTATTTAGTAGGTCCTGCCATTGGCACGACAGAGGAAAAATTGGTTCTTGTTGACAAGAAGTACCTGAGTACCTACTCGACAGATGGCGCTGTTGTTGTACACCCCCACCTGTATAGCGATCGCTGGCGTATCCCGACCGTAGGTTTTTTCTGTCGAGCAACAGAGTTGCAGCTACATGATCATCGGGTAAGATTAATATTGAAAATTACTGCTTTCTTTCGTTTTCTACTTTTAGAAACTTTTAAATCGAGCGCGGAGGTCTCCTACACAATTACCTCCAGTTTTGCTAGAATTTAAAGTATCACATTTTATCCAAAAGAATTTATAACAAATTTGACAATCAATAATTTGTTAAGGAAAGGTGCACTTTATTAGGTTAGGTTAAGAAATTGAATAGTAAAGAATGAAAATTTTACAAGTAGGCCTATTAACCAATAAGTTTTACTGATGCCGTTTTCATTTCTTAACAATTCAATCATAACAGTTTATAAAAGAAACAGAAAAATAGAAGGCTATTCTTAATGGCTTTCACCTGTCAAAAGGAAATACTAAATGTGAACTTTTTCCCCTAATATCAATTCTGTAATCTGTATCTAAACCTTTGTTTTAATAATTTTTATAACAAAACAAATTTATAAAATTCATATGTACACATGGTCAATACATTGCTATTTATTATGTATTAATTTTGGACTTCAGACTAGTGTTAGGTTTTTGTTATGAAATCAATAAATATGAACTCAAAATTATCACAAAATATTGAAAATGACTAAGATAAAATAATGATCATAACAATTGCGTAAAAATTATATTATATGCGTTTGTCATTCCATAGGTATTATATGTGTTTGTCATTAATAAAACAAAAGTGGAATTACTGAAGGGGAAGTCTGTCATGGATAATCATTTGAATATCTAAGAGAAATAAGAAAATATTCTGTGGTTTGGTATGCAATACGCTATGCACTCACCTTAATTCTTTCAATGCAGATGAACATGCACAAGATCACACTTCCAGCATGCAAAATGAGAACACTGATGACACCAATAGTGCTACTACAGACAAACATCAACGAGACACAACAGCAGGATATAAAAGACAAACGGTTCATTTCCCCTTTGCCTACACACACATACTACGTAGGTGGGCCTATCACACAACAAGTGTCAATTATTCTTGATCCATATATAAATGACATTTATCATAAAGAACATCACCGTCTATATAAAACAAAACCCAGAGAGTAATAAATGACTCACCATGGAGTAATTGTCCTATAAGTTTCCTCTGCTTGACATTTGTTTCGAAAACTAAAATAAATTCTAAAGGTAAATATAACCCATGATAAAAATGTTATTTTAAGAAGCGTATACCAGGATAATCTATCTACAACACTGTAACTTAAATTGTTAATTACCTTTACCATCAGCTGCTTGGAACCAGCCGACTGCCATATCTTGAAATAAATTAGATCCACCATATTCCCGACTCTAATATATATAAATATATAACACGAATTACCACAGGTTGTAAAATAAACTGTATTTTCGCTACCGAATTGTAAGCTTTCCCATGCAATAAGTTCTGGCTCTCCATAAAATCCGTACCAAACAGCTTGTTACAAGTTTAGCGATATGCAACAATCCCTATTTCACTAATACTATGAATTCACCCTACACTGCACCTCAATACCAGCGTTGCCAACTTCACAAATCACAACTTCCAGTGTTAAAATTTAATTAACCTATACTTAGACTTTATTAACTTCTACACAATACTAATAATAACACACTTAAGGCTAAAATGATTCCTCGTGATCATATGTATAACATCATATGTATAAGAATGAATTGGGATAAAGAATAACTTAGCTAGAGCGTTTTAAAAAATTTGCTTGCGTGAAGCGAACTCGTTCGTCAACAGCAGCCCATGCGTCAGAAAAACTCTCTCACGTTATGATTTTACCGGGAAATACCTCTTGTTTCATTGGCTGATAATTTCTCAGTCTGATTGGTGGTTGTATGTGACGTCAGAAAATCACACTTTTAGGAAAAAAAACCTATACTTATTGCACATAAATTATGAATTAAAAATTACAATTTTTATGCCAATAAACTAAAAAAAAATCTTTTTCAATAAGAAATAGATAATGAATCTTGTTAATGGGTAAAAATTGAATAAATGCGTCATATTCGAAGAAATACTTCATTGAGTTTTGGCTACGATGATAAATGTGCGTGTGTTTGTCTGTGAAACCCTCTTTACCAGTGTTGCCAGATATGAGTATTTATTCCTAGATTTGGGGAGTTTAGGTAAATTAGGTGTCTGATGGTGATATTCTGTACAAATGTCTATGAAGAGGAAACAAAGATAAAAATATTTATATTGTTGCAATTAGTTTGCTTGCTCTTATATGAAGTATAGTTAGGATTTTTTTCATAATAGTAAAGGCTGCGTGATCAGAAGAAAATATATTTGCGGAAATGGGGATTTTTTTTAGTGGTTTTGGGGATTTTTTTATCTTGAGTTTTTGGGATTTTTAGACTAACCTATCTGGCAACAATGCCCTTTACTGCCTTTGGTATCAGACAGTATATGGAAAGACAGGAGAGCCTACTCATAAAAAAAAAAAAAAAACGTGTACCTTAGCAGCGCCACCTATTGTTAACGTGCTCTACTAATTAGCTAAACCAAAATCTACGGAGTTTTGGCATTTTAGAAAGTTCATATGTTACTATAGAAGTTATCCAATAATTGGTCTAATATTATTCCTCTAGTGATTTTCCATAGATGTATATTAAATCATATTGATCATTAGACTACCTATATTCTTTTTCATAGGCATATCACTTGTTCATTTACAAAATGCAAGTTAAGGTTAGGCTGTGTATTTCATGTATATCTAGATTGCAAAATTAACTTAAAGAATATGTTTAAGACACGCATCCTAGATAGGACCTGTGTCTAAGACTAAACTAGGAGGGGGGGGGGAGAAAAGTGATGGATGGTCTAATGTTGTCTTAGGCTTGTTAAGTCACATTTTTCTCGTACAGAGATATGGTCATAAAAAGATGCTCTTATTTTTTCGGCATTTAATGGGATTTTCATTTCTAGAGGGACAAGTTTGTACTTACATTAGTAAAATACTGGCATCTCGAAGTGGCCTTCGGATCTATTGGGCACTGTTTCAATGTATAATCTAGGACTTTGATAAAGTACATATTTTTCAAGTTATAATCATATATACATTCAATATACAACCTTGCCTTAACATTGCATCGATACATGAGAGGACAAATGCACCATTAAATGATGGTTTATGCTTAGAGGGCAATATATTCAACATATGCTCATTGTTTTACATATGGCGACCAGAGGCGGATTTAGGTCGTGCGGGGCCCTAGGCCCGGTGACCTTACCGGGCCCTCAAATCAGTAACGAGCGAAGCGTTAAAATAAATTAGCTTTTTAAACAATATTAAATTTATTGAAATTTAACCAAATTACCATTTCACAGTTGAACATTACCCATATGATTTTTTTGAAGCTCAACAATAAAAAATAACTATAATAATATATCATTAACTAAAGAGATAAGCGTTGAAATAAATTTTCTTTTTAAACAATATTCAATTTATTTATAATTATCCAAGTGACCATTTCACAGTTGAACATTACACATTTGCTCTTTTGAAGCAGAACAAAAAAATTACTATAATAATACACTATTAACTAAGGAGATCCCCAACTATAATGATGCACCATTGAAAAATAATAACTTCAATAATACACCATAAACAAAAGAGAATACCGTTTGACTGAAGTGAGTGGCAAAATGGCAAAATGAGTGGGTTTTGTTTATTGCATGCAATTTGCACGGTACACTCAACTATTTCTCATTAAAAAAATTATTTTTTTCGAGCCTTCTTACTTGCAAACTGTTTGATGACATCAGTAAAATCAAGCACCCTTAATTTTTCATGCTCAATGCTCAACAGGGTGAGTGAAGATAAGCGGTTCTGCCACATGGTGTTTCTTAGATAATTCTTTAGTAGTTTCAGCTTGGAGAATGATCGCTCCCCAGTGCAGTTTGTGACAAACATGCAGAGATAGAGTCGTAATACAATTTCAACATTAGCAAATGTTTCAACCATGTCATGTCTGTGAATTATCTTATACATTTCTAGTTCCGGACTTTGTCTTTGTGCAGCTTTTACACCACCTAATGAAGGAGCACTTTCAGATGAACCTCTTGGAATGGATTTCATGAGGTGTGCAAACTGCAAAAGCTCCGACTCCAATCCCGCCTCCAAGTCATTAGGATATGAAGACACAAGCTTTTCAGCAGCTGCTTTAAGTTCAGTGTTTGTTTTGTTTGAGATTTCTGATAAAAACCCAAATTTCTCTCGAAGGTCGCTGTAAGCTGCAAGGCGTTGTGTTAGGGCAGCATAGAGCTTGTCAATGATTGGCAAGAAAGCAGTCACTCTAAACATGTCTCTCCCTGTCAGCGTAACATCCTCCACCGAGTCTAGTTCATCGTGGTGACGCTTGCGCTTTCTAATACGCTGCGACTGCCTGTCTGCATAGTATGCAACTTTACCAGTCACGTCACTGGGATCACACTTAGCCATAGCTTTTGCTTCAAAATCATCGAACTGGGATCTCAGGTCTTTAACAAACTGTAAAAGAGACTCCAGCAGTGTGACAGCTGTGTTGAGGGAGATTCCAGGTTTTTGCAGTTGAATACTGGCACTCTGAAACCTTTCCAATACTGTATCCCAAACTTCAAGAAGAATTACTGTTTCAAGTTTTTTCAAACCTTTGAGAAGACCACTTGCTTCAGCTCTTGTTTCAGCTGGCTGATTCTGATCCGAGGAAAACTCTTCCAGAACAATGATGTTTTCTTTGTGTGCTCTACTGAGAGCAGCTACAGCATCTGCTTGTGCTGACCAACGAGTGTCTGAAAGCTTTTTATCAACTTTCAACTTCTTATCTTTATTAGTCTCTATTACCTCACGGTGTCTCCTCCAACGATAAGTAGATGCAACAAGGAAGGAGTACAAGTTTTGTATCAGACCAAACAATGACACTGCAGCAGGACAGCTTTCTGCGGCACACTTACCCACCAAGTTTAAGGAATGAGCCATACATGGTATGTACTCAGCTTCACTGCACTCGTTCTTGATTATCTGTTGGGTTCCCTGATATTTACCAGACATGTTGCTGGCATTGTCATAGGACTGTCCTCGGCAGTCGAGAACTGAAATGTTCTTCTCTTTAAGAAAATCAAGAACAGTTGTAGCAATATCTCTGCCAGTGTGACTTAGCATGGGAATAAACTGCAAAAACCTTTCAACTGGACCTGTAGTAGGCAGTACATAGCGGATTGTAAAACTAAGTTGATCCATGTGTGAAATATCTGGTGTGGAGTCGAGAGAAACTGAGAAGTACTTTGCTGTTTTTACTTCATCTGTTATTGAGGACATAACCTTTTCTGCCATTATTCCAATGACTTCCTCAGAAATGACATGCGACAAGTAGGAAGTATGACCACTACCTTTGTTTGCATGTTTCTTGATATGTGCTGCCAAGAAACTGTCGTATATGCTCAGCAGCTCTAGAATCCCAAGATAATTTCCATTGTGTGCTGATCCAATTACTTCATCCTTACCCCGAATGGCTAGCCCGCGTTCGCAAAGTAGCTTTAAAACATCTACACACCTCCTCAATACTGCCTGCCAGTACTCACAGTCACTTTCATATTGTAGCACTAGATTAGAGTCAATACGGGCACCCGTAGTCTTTCTATATATCATGTCGACCATACTTTTCCTGTGCTGATCTGACCTACTGTGAGATTCTATGACATACCTAGCGTTCTTCCAGCCATTGAAGCCAGTTGTGAATGAGCTTTGCACCTTTGACAAAAGCTTGCAAGGAAAACAATACACTTTACCAGTTGTTTTAGAGTAACAGAGCCAGTTAAGATTAATTTCTTGGCCAGATAATGAATGAGTTCGAGTGAATAATGTCTTTGTACAATGACGGGTTCTGTTTAGCTCTTTCACAGCTGACTCTTTAAAATCACCATCACAGTGTCGACATTCTGCACTTCCCCTTTTCAACCAATAATCACACACATTTTCAGGAATTATTTTAGGCCATAATCCAAGATCATTTTCAAATCCTTGTTCAGTACCGGTATTCATAGCTTTCACTTCCTCTTGTGTCTCCTCACTGCGCTCAGGATCAATTGCGCTAACTACATCTGGTTCAGACCGTTCAGTACTCGCTGTGGCTGCACTTCGTTTGTTCAAGCTAGCACCAACACTTGTACTTGGTTTGTTCAAGCTAGGACCAGATTCAGTGTGAATTTGTGACTTTGCAGGTGCAGATACTATTGAATATGCCAACCATTGAGTTATTTTTGGTAGTTTTTTTACTCTTTCTTTTTCATATGCCTTTTCTTGTCGTTTGACAGAGCCTGCTTTATACTTTCTCCCTTGATCACGATTACGACTTGTTGATTTCTCCATTATGCCTCAGTGGTCAGTGCAGCCTCACTACCTTATCCTGAAAATGAAAAACATGAATAATTATTAACTATAGATATTATGGCTCTACCCACAGTAGATATTTAAAATATAACTAGGTATATGAAATGACAAAGTAGGTAGTTGCATAGATACGTAGATGCTAATAAATGTTGGCTATATATAAAAACATTGGCGAAGTATTTATTATTACTATTATTATTATAATGATCAATTTAGGCGACCAACCAGAAAGCAAGAGATGCACACACCCGAAGGCCTAGTTAACAGCACATCATCGATGATAGAAATAAAAATATTAGAAGAAACATTGATGAGGCAAAAAAATGAACATGGGAAAACTAAAACGTTGAGGCACTAGAGAGAAAAAAAAGCATTAACGTGTTTTTTGAAATTATAACAATCATTTGACTTTACGACATCATTAGGAAGGGTGTTCCAAACATTAACAGATGAGGGGATGAAGCAACGAAAAAACTGAGACGTGTTCGACAGTAAGAGAGGTGGAACCTTTTTTTGTAACTGATGTTTGACAAGTTAGTCTTTTCTTGTTTTTGTCGACAGGCAAATAGAAAAGGTTTCAATCAATGAAATTCACATCTGAGCAGAAATGAGCCGGAAGCTACGTCAAGAAGTCAGATGAGACCACTGCACTCAGAAAACAATGAGAGTGAACACTTCAGGCAGAAAGAGCAAACTGATAAAAAAAGCATGCTAGCACAAAATAAAGCACACAGATGAGAGTATTCGTGAAAATCGTTGCACAAGATTTATCACGAGTCCTTAATGCATACATGTAAGCATGTGCATACAGGGTTCAACAGCCAATCAGAGTGCAGATTGAACGTTAGTAATCGCGCCACGTGGACCCAACAAGAAGCAAAGAAATGTCCACTGGTCCACACACACTGAATATTATTTACACAATTTATATGATAGATTGACAGAAAACCGAGCTTGCATTATTGCATCAACTTGCGAATTCGAAATGTTGCTTGCAAGCAAACTTTATGAAATTCAAAGTCATTGAACCGATGAAGTGAATATAACTCACTTTCATGCATACTAAACGCCACATTCATTGCACAGCTCAAATGCTGCGAATTGCCAAATTGCAAATGCCTAATTGCCAAATTGCAAAAGTTGTAATTGCCTGTGTAGATGTTATTTCGCAGAAATTCATTGACACAAGCGTGGAGAAATTTTTTTCCATTGATTATAAAGTGCCCACGCCGAATTATGAATCAAATTTCGAGGGGCCCTCACAAGCGCGGGGCCCTAGGCCATGGCCTACTCGGCCCCCCCCCTAAATCCGCCGCTGATGGCGACGGAGTCGACGTTCTGCTACGGTGCTACCAATCCTATCATCATTCTGAAGACTTAAGTTTGCGTTGCCAGATTATTAGATTCCAAATTCTCCTGAGAAGGATGGAAATACAACATAATCATCAGCTTAAATGAAAATAGAAAAACCATGAGTACGTTTTTTCTTAAATGATAAATTCTGTTTTATTCATAGTGTAGCATATATAGTTATCATGCTTGCTAAAAACAACCATCACAGTTCGAAAAGAACGTTGTTGCGGATGCACCCTGCTAGAGCGGCCAAATGCGTACAGAAATTTAAGATACATTCCTGTCTTCCCTGCACTATCTTTGCTTTGGTACTAAAACAAAGGCAACTACCAATCACAGTTGAGGAAGTTATAGCCAATCAGGGCACTGGAATGTCCCATCGTGTGAAAGTTCCGATAACTTATGAGTAAATGTTCGAAATTCTGTACAAATTTTATCAAGATTATACATTTCAACTCACCTTAAGTTGTAAATCTAATCTATCTATTTATTGCTTTGTAGTAAACATGGCAAAATCAATTCAATCCTTCATCTTTTACTTCTCGATTCAAATATGTTTTGATAATATATATTAGCTATGTATCAAATAGTGTGACTGACTACCTAAAGAAACAAATAAACGTCTGTATATCATTGTTCTATTTATAAAAGCAGCATTTTCTACGAAATGTTGGGTGAATTTGACTCGTTCATCAACAGAAGCTCATAATCCAGTAGTTCCCTCTCTCCTAATTATGCAGGTTTAGTGGGAAATATCTGTCGTATCATTGGCTGATTCGTCCTCTGTTGTGATTGTGATTGTAGGGGACGTCATACAGTCGTATTTTATGAATGAATTTAACTGGTTTGTTGTGAAATATCTTTACTTATTGCAGATAAATTATTACGTAGATATTACAAATTTTATACAAGTAGACTTAATATGTTTTTTTCAATTAAGTGATGAATGAATAATGGATCTTATTGAAAGGTATAGGTTAAACAAATACGTCATATTCGAAGGAATACTTGACTGTGTTCTGGCTACGATGTTGGGTTGCGTATGTTTTCTGCCAAGCTATAGTAAGGAAAGGAAACCACCAATCACAACTGAGGAAAATATAACCAATCAGAGGACTGGAATTCACCGCCATAAAGAGAGAGCCGGTTACTTATGAGTTGCTGTTTAGAAAACCTACTCAAATTTCCGTGAAATCGTATCTAAACGCTCTAGCTATGGGGCACGGAGTTGAAGTTTTTTTTTCTTTAAGCGAATTTGAGATATATTTTCTTCAAAGTATATAAAAACAGTTCCTTATAATATGTTTTATATCATATTTTACTAGAGGGATAATTTCTAATTACAAAATCATCTATATTTAGAAAATGCGTCTATGTAACGTCACAATGAGTAGGATGAATTTTGCAGCTTGTCTAGATTAATCCCTTTGCTTGGTTTGAGTGAAGTATTGAGTAACACACGATAGATATTATTATCATATTGAGATGAATAGTGAAGGAATTATATGACTTCCGTTCTTATTTTGTTACATTTCATGTTTAATATAATTGAACAGGACATTACTAAATCATTCATATCGAGATAGTGGAGGAACTACATGACTTTCGTTCTTATTTTATTACATTTCAAGTTTAATGTGATTGAACAGATCATTACCAAATCAATATCTTTATTATGAAATGCATCGTTGTAAGGTTTTAAACCCAAAGTTTAATAGTTAAACTTTTTTCTTGAAACCCCCAACCTTAATAGTCAAACTTTTTTTTCTTGAAAACCCTAAGTTTAATAGTCTTTTATTTATTTTGAAAACCCCAAGTTTAACAGTCAAGCTTTATTTTTTCGAAAACCCTAAGTTTAACCGTCAAACTTTTTTCTTGAAAACCCCAAGTTTAACAGTTAAACTTTTTTTTCTTGAAAACCTCAAGTTTAACAGTTAAACTTTTTCCTGAAAATCTCAAGTTTAAGTCAAACTTTTATTCTTTAAAACCCCAAGTTTAACAGTTAATTTTTTTTCCTGAAAATCTCAAGTTTAAGTCAAACTTTTATTTTTGAAAACCCCAAGTTTAACAGTCAAATAATTTTTTTTAAACCCCAAGTTTAACAGGCAAATTTTTTCCTGAAAATATGAAGTTTAATAGTCAATGTTTTTTTTCTTGAAACCCCCGTTTAATAGTCAAACTTTTTTCTTGAAAATCCCAAGTTTAATAATCAAACATTTTTTTCTTGCAAACCCCAAGTGTAATAGTCAAACTTTTTTTTTTTAAACCCTAAGTTTAAGAGTCAAGTTCTTTTCTTGAAAACAACAAGTTTAATAATTAGTCAATCTATTTATTTCTCGAAAACTCCAAGTTTGATAGTCAAACTTTTTTTTCTTGAAAACTCCAAGTTTAAGTCAAACTTTTTTTTTTTTAAACCCAAGTTTAACAGAAAAATTTCTTTTTTCTTGAAAACCCAACGTTTAATAGTCAACCAATGATTTTTTTCTCTTAAAAACAGTAAGTTTAGCAGTCAAACTTTTTCTTGAAAATCTCAAGTTTAATAGTCAAACCTTTTTTTCTTGAAAACCCAAAGTTTAACATTTATTTTTTTTTTTTTTCGAAAATCCCAAGTTTAAATGTCAAACTTTCTTTTTGGACACCAAGTTTAAATCGCTTTTTTTTCTGAAAACTCCAAGTTTAGCAGTCAAACCTTTAGATACCAAAAAATTCTTGTTTCAAACCTATGGCTATAACGTGTACGGCTGCTCGCTATGGACAAGCTATACGCATGAATCGATGAGACGTATCACAGTCATTCACAATGATATCCTAAGATGCCTCACTAATACCCAGAGGTACCATTCAGCTTCAGCAATGTTTGTTGAAAATAGACTGGATAACCTAAAAACCATCATTCGACGCTCTATAGTAAGTCTCACCTCCCGCCTACGTTCTAGTGGAAATCCCCTAATTCAGAATGTGCTTGCAAGTGCAGCTAGAATAAAATCCAAAATGTGGGAAACCTGGAGTAGGGAAGCGTCAGTGCAATGAATTGTATCTACTATTCTTTGTTGGTGAGGCTATGCAAAATCTTCATCACCTAAATAACTTAGGTATAATATCCAGTAATGTTATGATAACGTGTTTTATTATATTATATCTTTGTTGTCAAGAAGTCCCGTATTTTCATCACACCACCTGCTCTGTGACTAGATTTGTTCCAACATAATTATCATTGTCATCTCCAACCTTTGTTTTTTCCCTCTTTTTATTTGCTGAAATGCATGTTATCATCATTATCAAGCGTTAATGTTATTGTGATTTTGTTACCCAGACTTTGGAACTCTGTGGTCGACCTGCTAATGGATGTATATACTGTATCACTGGTATTATTGCATATCTTATCTTTTTTTTTTTTACTGATATCATATGTGTAAGATCACTATACCCCTATTGAAACTCTGCATATGGCTTTTGCTGAAATAAAGATTATCATTTATATTATTATTATTATTATTATTATTATTATTATTATTATTATTATTATTATTATTATTATTATTATTATTATTATCTTGAAAGTCTCAAGTTTAACAGTTCAGCTTTTTTTTTTGTTTTTTTTTTGTTTGTTGAAAATCCCATTTTAACAGTCAATCATTATTTTCTTAAAAAAGGGGTTGAGTCATGACCCCACTCGACCAACACTCTCGATCCGCTAGACAGATTTTGATTTGCAGAATGTCCTCTGCAAGACGGGCAAATCTAATGAGGACCCATTTCTAAGGAAGACCAGAACGTGTCACTCGTACGGACGGTCGTGCACGGACAAAGCCACAGTGCCACACACCTGAAACTCGAGAACAAGAAATAGTTAGATCAGCTGGTGAACAGAAAGCGGAGAGTCACCGAGATACGTCTGTTCTCTATGAAGGACAAATCAAAAGTGATTGAGGCTGCTAGTGAATCACCGAGTGACTACTCACTACAGGTCTTTATATTGGCAAATATTTGTGGAACAACCACCGTTTCATACATTTTATTTCCCACATCCAATGCCATTATCTTACTTTACCTATGTCTTTAGTCCTAGTTCCAGGTTCCTCGTGACTCTTTCCACATCAATATGTTTGTGGGCCCACTGCTAGATGTGTAGGTACAGGGCACTGCAATCTTCATTAAGTTCACTGTCATCAGTTACCTCCTTCACAGACATACATTTATTTCTAACTTCCATAGCCTGTTTAATATCTCAGGCAACTTCTTTGGTTGGGGAATTTACTACAATTGCCTAGCGGCCAAAATATTATAGTTATCCTCAATAATATATATATATATATATATATATATATATATATATATATATATATATATATATATATATATATATATAAGACCATCGTGCAATTAATTGTATCTATTATATTTCGACGTATTCTGTGAATCCTTCCTGCTTGACAAATTACATAATATATTGTCAATAAATTTACCATCTGATTTTTCTCTGACATATGCTATGTTAATTGCTTGGCATTGACCTAAGATCTAGGTGGAGTTAACAAGAATTTCTTGAAATTTGATCCAATTGTTTTGATTCTGTAAATAAATCGACAGATCTCTGAAATACTGTTTAATCTTTTCCATACGGATCTTGAGAAGTAAGTGTCAAGGCATCACTTGATGGATTCAATTCTCACAGATATAATGACAAGTATAAGATTGGTGAAATTTAGCTTTACCGACGCATTTTAATTTTTTTCTTAAAACTGTTTCGATATCTATATATGCCAGAAATTGGTCAGTTTGCGAGTGTGGAAATTATACCTAAATTTTTTTTTTTTTTTTTTTCAATGATCATCGAAACCGCCTGAAACTAAAGAATGAACATGAAAAAATCATATTTCAATGGGAAAACCAATACAGGGATACATCCTCACCTAACCTACAAAGGACGACTTTTCCTTTGCTTGGGGCGGAGGGCAAAGCCCCTGTGACCCCACCCTTACCCTTACTCCTGTGTCTTACCTTACTATTTAGTGGTGTGAATCTGAGAGTATCCAATACAGTCCGATGATCCGAACTGTAGCAGAAGAAGTGATTACAAAAAAGGAATATTTGAACGGCTCAAAATGTCCCTTCTAGAAAATTAGTTCCTTTGTAGTCATAAATAGGAGGAGCAACGGCGCCATTTCTTGAGCTTTGAAATACGAAATTTCTTTAGGCACGTGCAACAGTTATGAGCTTTCCTTAACGCATAGAAATTAGCACAATTCTGGGACTTAATACAATTAGGAACTTTGTAAGTGAATACACAAGAAAAACCATTCCAGGAGCTTCTTCATGTTTAAAACAAAGGGGAATGAGCCATTTCAAATTATCTTAAAACAGGAATGTTCACAACTGGATCAAATATACATACGAAAAGAGACCATGGAATGATTTTTTTTTTTCAATAGACTAAGATAGAATTGCTGCCCAAATAAAGAAGGGTGATTGGCCCAAAATATGTCATGTAATAATGAAAAAGGCACAGATTGATTATTTAAACGACGAATTCCCATGGCTCCCGGATTCTAATGATATGGGAATTTTGAAAAATCAAAATCATTATCTTAAGCGAAAACTATTCGTTTCTGACTAAATTGCATATTAGAGTATGATTTGGCAAAAACATGGTCGGGAGAGTAAGAATACAAATAGGGGGTGGTAGGGTACAGTCCATATATTGAAATCTCTCCTGTTAACATAAAAATGGCAGTGAAAATACTCCGTATTCAGATTCATGTTGTTTTCTCTATATTTTATTGAGACTCTGATGTTTTGTGATAAGGATATTCAGCTGAAAATAGATACAAAGTTTTAATGGAATGTCTATTCCACTCTGGAGGTAACTGTAGAAGCCAAGGTGATGCACGGTGACATGCCCTACATCCACAATTCCATCACAAGAGCAAAGAGAGAGGCAATTTTCATGTTAATTTAAAGGCGATGTAGGTAGGCCTTGAGTCTGAAGTGCTGGAGTGTCCAATTTAAAGTTGAAGAATAGCAGAGTTCAGTCTCCTTGTCGCTAATAATATAGTAATAGTAGTTTGCAAATTTTTTTTTTTTCATAGAGTCCTAGTTTAGAAAAATAAAGTTTTACCTTTCTACCCAACCTTCACTCATCCCACACAGCCTTGGAGTAAGCTGCATTATGTTCAGTAACTGGAACATAATTTACGGTACAGTATTAACAAATGAATTTACCCCCTTTGCTTGCGTTAAAAAGTTCAATTCTTGGAATACTGTTTGACTTTGAACTTACTGAATTTTCCCAATATATTTTCTCCATCATTGATTTAAAGAATCAACAAATGGGAGCCATCAGTGATCAAACCCTAATAGCATAAGATTATTTAAACCTTAAGAAAATTTCACATCCATGATAATCACTGGTTACGAGTTATGAATGAATTCCAAAACTAACAGCAAAACCTTCATAAGACCAAAAAGTTGACAGTAAATATAACTTACTTTCAGAAGAGCTTTTTCAAGTAGCATGAAATTTGATGATAGTACGCATCACATCCGTAGAGGAAATTAGATCTTCACATGATGAACCATTTGCAGACATGTGCAAATGTCCATGATATTCCCTATTACACAATTTATTAAAGGAAATCGCAATTGAATGACCATCTTGTTTAGCCTCAACCAGAAAGTTAGAAGATAACAATCCATCGTAAACTATAGTGGTAAAGAGGGAATCTCAGGCAGAGTGGAAAAAGAAACCGCATGGGAGGTGGAAATAGTCAGCACATAAGTCTTAACCTTCCTCCCGGAGGCACGGTTCTTACTATGTATGACTATAATTATATGACAAACATTGGAAAAATGGATCATCCAGACTTCTATTACAGGTTTCCTTATACCACAACATTAGTCTTGAGTTGATGCCAATAACAGTGGAAAATAATTTTCCTCACAGTAAAGAGGAAGGATCAGAGAAGAACGGAAAGTGCCAGAGGTCAAATATAATGAGGTTGATTGAATGCCATTCGGTCCACTTAGTGTTTTAGATATTGAACCGTATACATTCCTCCTATGATCAGATTCACTTTTAATAAATGTCTTATACATACTAAATAAGCTTTGGTGATAACCTCTACAAGATGTGTGCAAAAATGCTTTATAACATCCCAGTCACTTCGAGAGGTTTAGACAGAGGTACTCCTCATGAGGTTTCAAGGTTAATCGTGGCCGATTGAAAAAATGACGCCCAAGAGACGATGCTTAATAAGGAAGGATATGACTGTACACTCCGATCAAATCGAGTTACAGTCAACCTTCTTTCAAGTGAAACCTATTGATCTTAACTTTGCTAGGTTAAAATTAACGCCCCATTATTGAATCCAATGGAAAAAAGGAATTAACAGACCTCTACAACTATAGTGTATCTGAGAATCCAAACCGAAAATCCCTGACACATGAAAAACGATATCATCTGCATGGCTAAATGTCCTTACTCTCAAGAAGTGAGGAAGGTTATACAGCAAGATTGTGAACGAGGATCTTGAGACAGAGCCCTGTGGCACTCCAGATTTTACAACACACACAAGAAATATTTCTCTCCCTATCCGAACCTGAAGGATTCTATCTTGAAAAATAGATGGTAACTATTACCCATAAGGCTTTACACAAATTCTTTACGGTATACACAAATGAGAGGCAATGTCAAATGCCTTTGATTTAAAAGAAAAGAAAAGAAAAAAAACAGCAGGACAAAACACATCTTATTTTTCTCGAATCTCTTATAAACCTAATTCTTGAACAGAGCAATACTATGTGGAGAACTTTGATCATGTTAGCTTGAGATAAATTATCAAGAAGAATCCCATCCAGGGACAATAGTAAGAAATGGATCATATCTGCCACTACAATAATTTTGATAACCATTAATTTCTTATGATAAATTTTTATTTAACAGATTTAATCAATTAATTGGTAAGATAAATTTTACGTCGTGGATGGTATAATCTAGGAAGATCTTACATACCATGCTTATCAGTACTTTAAATAGTTCTAGAAACCCAAATTATTCTGTTATTCATATACTAAAATTTGGCGATGAATATGAAGCCTCTTCTGTGGTTTAAATAGGATTATTGAAAGGCAAATATTTCAAGTAAAAAATAAAAGATTTATTGAGCAGTAGCCTAGCTGTACAAAAAGAACAAGAAACACATTCAGGAAAACACAAACCAACAAAAATACCCTGTTTATACTGGAGTAATCCTTTTCTTCTTTTTATATATTTTGGCATGACTAGTTCTCTGACACAAAGAGAGATATTTAACTGATTATGATCATAGTGCAAAAATATAGATCTAAGATACAAGACCAGTCACTAACCTACCATTATACATGTTTACTCAGACATGGTGAGGTTTTCTTTAGTTTGCACTTGTGTTCCCTTAGTGTATTAACACTTACACGAATAATTGTGATTCTCAACAAAACGCTTTACAAAATTAACATTAAATATCAATACAAATAGCAAATATCAGTGTTCTTATCAGACTTTGTTATTTCCTTCTGATTTCTTTCTTTTTATTCATTGATGCCCTCAGAGTTTCCAAGTTACCCTTATTGACTTCTCTTTTTCTAGTAGATGTATAAGAGGAGTCACTCTCATCCAAAGCTTCATTGGACTCTTCTGAAGAATCCCCAAATACATGGTGAACTGCAAAAGATGAGGGATTTGCGTCACTAACAAAAGTTCCGAAGGAATTGTCAGGTCCTGCATAACCTTCATCAGTAGCAGGAGCAGGTGCGGGAGGTGTGTAGATATCTACAGGAGCTGGAGGAGCTGCTAATGACAATTTATCAAAAGATACCTGATCTTCATAATAGTCTTCAGGTTCTACAGTGTTTAATGAAGTATCAAAAGTATCATAAGAGTCATC
Source organism: Palaemon carinicauda (assembly GCF_036898095.1). Taxonomy (NCBI): domain Eukaryota; kingdom Metazoa; phylum Arthropoda; class Malacostraca; order Decapoda; family Palaemonidae; genus Palaemon; species Palaemon carinicauda. The sequence goes on from NC_090728.1 coordinate 30,605,239, forward strand.
GGTGTCGTAGTCATAGTCATAATCATCATAATCTTCGGGAAAAGGGGGAGGACCAAAGCTTCCCTTAAACCCACCAGAATTGTTAGGAACTTCAGGAGGTGGAGCTGCAGGAGCCTGGTAAGACTGCTGGGGAGTTTGTAAAGCCTGTGGAGCTTTATATGATTGTTGGGGGGACTGGGGAGCTTGATAAGACTGTTGAGGAGCTTGTGGAGCCTCATATGACTGTTGGGGAGCTTGTGGTGCCTGGTATGACTGTTGGGGGGCTTGTGAGGGTAGGTAAGATTCCTGAGGAGCTTGGAGTGCTTCATAAGACTGATGAGGAGATTGGGGTGCTTGATAAGACTGCAGAGGAGCTTGTAGCACTTGATAAGACTGCTGAGGAGCTTGTGGTGCTTGATAAGACTGCTGAGGAGCTTGTGGTGCTTGGTAAGACTGCTGGGGAGCTTGTGGTGCTTGATAAGACTGCTGAGGAGCTTGTGGCTCTTGATAAGACTGCTGAGGAGCTTGTGGCGCTTGATAAGACTGCTGAGGAGCTTGTGGATCTTGGTAAGATTGTTGAGGAACTTGTGGTTCTTGATAAGACTGCTGAGGAGCTTGCGGCGCTTGATAAGACTTCTGAGGAGCTTGCGGCGCTTGATAAGACTGCTGAGGAGCTTGCGGCGCTTGATAAGACTGCTGAGGAGCTTGTGGCGCTTGATAAGACTGTTGAGGAGCTTGTGGCTCTTGATAAGACTGCTGAGGAGCTTGTGGTGCTTGGTACGACTGTTGAGGAGCTTGTGGTGCTTGATAAGACTGTTGAGGAGCTTGGGGTGCTTCGTAAGACTGCTGAGGAGCTTGTGGTGCTTGATAAGATTGTTGAGGAGCTTGTGGTTCTTGATAAGACTGCTGGGGAGCTTGTGGTGCTTGATAAGACTGTTGAGGAGCTTGTGGTGCTTGATAAGACTGCTGAGGAGCTTGTGGTGCTTGATAAGACTGTTGAGGAGCTTCTGGAGCTTCATAAGATTGCTGTGGCTCTTGTGGAGCTTGAAAAGACTGCTCAAGTAATGGTTTACCTAAATTCGGTGCCCTGTACAAAGTTCCAGTATAGACAGGTGGAGAATACTCTGAATCAGGTGCAATATATATTTCATCCGATTCTCCACTATCATCGCCACCACATCTGGTTGCAGAATTCTCTTGAGTTTTAGTAACTGTGGTATACTGATTTTGCTGTTGAGTTTGGACTTTTGTTTCATAACGAGTTTGAAATTCTGTAATGGTTGAGAACTGTGTATCAACGACTGTAGAATATTGTGTTTGCTGCTGAGTCTGTGTTCGATATTGGTAAGAAATTTCTGTTGTCGTTACGTAAGTGGGTATATATTTTGTTGAAGTTATATAAACTGGTTCCAGTTGGGTTTCGTAGGCAACAGATGTTACAGTATGGATATTTTGTTGTGCATGAAACTGCGTAGTCGTGACATATTGAGGAACTACCTGCGTAGAATGTACAACTTTACTAGTTGTTCTTGTTACTGTTTGATACAATGTAGTAGGTACCTGTTGCGTTTGAACAACCGTTCTATACACTTCTTGCTGAAAACAACAATATAAACTTTCCATTAGAAGGCAAATAATACAAAGGTTTTATTTAGCATAAATATACATACATACATAGCCAACGACTAACACACACAAACTCACACACACACACACACACACACACACATATATATATATATATATATATATATATATATATGTATATATATATATATAAATATATATATATACATATATATATATATATATATATATATATATATATATATATGTGTGTATATATATATATATATATATATATATATATATATATATATATCCCTTTTTAAATAAGACAGAAATACTATTTGATATCGAATCCAACAAGTAGCTAGAAGTCTAATGTTTACTCTCATTTCCATTGGTCATAGGTTAAAATCTTTGGCTGAAGAGAAATATTTATCTGTAAAGGAATTTACCTATGGTTCTGAGATCCCATGGCAGAGTGAATTCAATATGAAAGAATATTTGTGGCTTATTTGAAAAAATAAAACCAGGAACGTTAGTGGTGAAATTCACACACACATATTTACACACACACACACACATACACACACACACACACACACACACACACATATATATATATATATATATATATATATATATATATATATATATATATATATCTATGCAGAGGTACATGGTGGTAGCGCTTATTGTATCAGGAGACTTTTGGAATATGTAAAAAGTTATAACCGAATTAGTTCAAGCATTGTACTGTATGGGTTAGATTGGGGATAAAACTTTTGATAATGATTAAATTTTGTATACGGATGAAAAAGAAAGTGCATGTACGACAGTCCTTTTGGCGAGTCTGAATAACTGCCTTGCTAATTTTGAATATGAGAAAGGGTGGTGGAGCTGGAGAGTTAAATGCAAAGGTAATTAATAAAGGAAAAGTTGGAGTTGTTGGTGGATATGTAGGTCAAAGCTTGGGATTTGAAGTCATCTGTTTTAGCTAGTGAGGTGAACCTGTTACCACTAATTTTCAGACACTCAAACATAAACACACATACATACATACAATTATATGCATATATACGCATATATATATATATATATATATATATATATATATATATATATATATATACATATATATATATATATATATATGTATATATATATATGTATATACATAAATATATACACATTTATATATATATAAATATATATATATATATATATATATATTTATATATATATACATACATATATATATATATATATATATATATATATATATATATATATATATACATATGTGTGTGTATGCATGTATATATATATATATATATATATATATATATATATAGATAGATAGATAGATAGATAGACAGACTATAAAGATTATTGTTTCATGCTGATTTTCATATTTCATTATTGAAATGGCACTACATTGAATTCAAGCAACATTTTAATCCCAAATAGAACATTCACGAGTATAATTCAAAACGTAATTTTGATCTATATTACCTACTTTAAGCAACATTACACATAATTAGATGCGGAATTTAACACAAAACATCAAGTATATTTAAAAATGCTTCAATCACTGTTTGTGACTCAATATGAAGAGTAGATCTCCGATGACTCAACTATGTCTAACAGTGTATTCTCATTGCACCAAGATATCACTATAATTCTACAAAGTTAAAGCTAAACTTTCTGATGAAAATAGTAACCAGAAAGTTACTATAGTCCATTTCTTTTATCAAGGCAGATTTGCACCGACTCGCAGCGGTGCCCTTTTAGCTCGGAAAAGTTTCCTGATCGCTGATTGGTTAGAATTATCTCGCCCAACCAATCAGCGATCAGGAAACTTTTCCGAGCTAAAAGGGCACCGCTGCGAGTCGGTGCAAATCTGCATCGCTAAAAGAAATTGACTATAGTTGAAACTGACTGCCGAAAGTGTTTTTCCTCTGTGGTTCAGAAGTATGTAAAAAGGGTACTTCAAATTGTTTTACAGGTAAAACATGTACACAATGAATAATGGATTCTAAAGCTTAATAACCCCTTTGTTTTAAGATGGTTAAAACACAATCAACAATATTCTTTTCTGTCTTCAGAAACGAACTGCTGAGGTTATTCATGAAAGCTAATTTCTGATATATAATGATTTATTGTTTTAATACTTGAGAAATAAAAACATTTTTAATTTTTTTCATTTACTGGGATTTAAAGCATAATTTTTTACTAGTTTTAAAATAATATCAGCCAAGTATGAATAGTTAAAAAAACGAAAGAAATTATAGGTCTGGGTATTACATAAAACGAATATACTCTCCGTTGTTCAACACGAATTTTATAATCTCTACTATAATAATCTTGTAAGATTTATATCAGCACAGATAAGTTGACAATCGTAATCGGGTTCGAATATGAAACTGATACATGCGTGTTTACTTGGGAAACCTGTACATGACTTTATCACAAAACACAAGAAACGTATCGTCAACATTTCTTTCATGAGATGGAAATTTATAATCATGACAGTCAGCCAACTGGTTTCCTGCAAGAAAGTCTAAAATTAATGTTTCTTATGAACGTTTACAAAGAGTAGCCCCTTAAAAACCCCTGTGATGTATGTAATGCCCTTTACTAAACCTGAAATTCTTGTTTTCAACTCATTTTAATATTTTTCCCTTTTCAAGTACTTCTATTAGACTTGACGAATTATTAGTTTATAGTGTTATATAGAGATTCAGTGACTATATCCAGTGTTAAAGATTTGCATTAAAAAGACGATAAAAATCCTGGAATAAATTTTGCTAGGTAAAAACCGTTTTAAAACGGATATATTGACGTAAAGGAGTGATATACGGTCACCAACCCGTAAAAGATAACAAGGTAGGATAAAATTATGGTCGCCTATATTTTACTGAAATACGGGTGAGAACAGTATATTTTTTTTTACGGAGAATTTCCGATTAAAAATACGGTTTTATTTAAGAGTATCTATCGTTTCATTGTTTAGACATTTTGTAAAGACTGAAGTAACATCAGTGATTGTAAGCACTGCTCTTATCTGAAAATTGTGATAACACAAGCGTGCTTTCAATTCATAAGATCTTTTTTTTCGGATTGCGCTGATATGCGCAATGAATTGGAATACCGGGTAGTGTCAAATAGGTAATTAATTCAGATCGTGTCCATTCTTTTGTACTTTCAGCAAACCTAGTAAAATAAAAGGGAAGACACACTTCATATTGCAGCATTTTCATTGTCTTGATCCAGACATTTTTTTATCAAGTTGGTCTTACGTCCGTTGAGAATTTCACATTTACGGTATCAGGAACATAGGTCCTAAAAATATTATATAATTTTCTCATTTTGTACTTGATAAACGAGAAAGGTTCTAACTATCTTTTGCATTTAGCTTTATGTTTATATGTATCAAAATTTACTAATAAAATTCTATTTTTTTAATAGCGGCGTACAAATTTAAACAACAAATTGTCTTTATAGCCATAACTTCCGTTATCAACGATCTAAAGTCTATATTAGGGAAATTTATAGGTCTCTTAATTTCGATTTTAATTTCATGAAAAGAAAGAACAATTACATAGTTATAAGCACACCAGGACACATAAAATACTGAAATGCAAGTCTGACAGTTCTAGATGTTATAAATCGAAATTTCGAGGATATTTATAAGAACAATCTCAAACTTTATGTTGTCTACTGTAAGGCACAAAATCGAACGATGTTTAGCAAGTACTCCGTCGTTTTCAGTTTCTATCCAAAAGGATAATGCATCTGTTGGTGTTAAGCACGACTTAACAAAAGCGTATATGTTTTTGACTATGATGGTTTGTTGCGAAGAAAGATATCATATAATGTAATCCGTCCATACTACGACATACCTTCATAAACGTCTAACAGCTACCGAAAACATCCTGAAGCCTTTATTATCATGAATGAAACAGCTAGTAATAGTGTTAGTTATTTGATAGTTAGAAATAACAACATTAAAATGTACTGAAATTCTAATAAATACTAATATGGATTCAATGGTATTTTTCTTAATAACTACAGAAAACATCCTGAAGCTTTTATTATCATGAATGAAACAGCTAGTAACAGCGTTAGTTATCTGATAGTTAGAAATAACACCATTAAAATGTACTGAAACTCTAATTAAAATGTACTGAAACTCTAATAAATACTATTATGGATTCAATGGTAATTTTTTTTAATAACTACTGAAAATATCATGAAGCCTTTATTATCATGAATGAAACCGCTAGTAACAGCGTTAGTTATCTGATAGTTAGAAATAACTCCATTAAAATGTACTGAAACTCTAATTAAAATGTACTGAAACTCTAATTAAAATGTACTGAAACTCTAATAAATACTAATATGGATTCAATGGTATTTTTTAATAACTACTGAAAACATCCTGAAGCCTTTATTATCATGAATGAAACAGCTAGTAACAGTGTTAGTTATCTGATAGTTAGAAACAACACCATTAAAATGTACTGAAACTCTAATAAATACTATTATGGATTCAATCGTAATTTTGTAAGCACTCTTACCTGAACAGTCTGTGTTTGGTAGACTGTTGAATACTCGATTTGGGGGACGCATTTATACTTATATTTTGGCCGTCTTTTCCGTCCCCTGCCGAAGGTGGCTTCGGTATTATTCACTTGTAGGAATAATATTATAGTCAAAGCTGCATATGCAGCTAATTTCTTTGGCAGCATCTGAAACAGTTAAAGAGATATATTGTATATAGGATAACTCATTTATGATATTCATTTTAACCTTGGAGGACTTTTCTGTTTTTGTAACTCGATGTATAAATACGCATATCTTTACGTCTTTAGATCCTGACTATATATATATATATATATATATATATATATATATATATATTATATATATATATATATATATTATATTATATATATATATATATATATTATATATATATATATATATATATATATATATATATATCAGTCATTATTTAATTACTTATTTATAGAACAAATAGTTAAATGATTCCTTGAAGAAACTCTCAAATAGGTTATCGTCCATCGGCACTCTCATTTATAAAAGATGACACCCAAATTTATGCTTAAAACAGCTAGTCTAGGTGTGCTTCTGTCCCGACAAGCGTTACCTATCAGTACATGGGTGTGTTTATGTATAACATAATTGCTGTACTTAGAGAGCCCTCCCTATCTTAAGGCCCGGTCACACCGCCCGAACGTTGCTGGACGGTAGGGAGGTGGACCAAACCCTCGAAAATTTAATTTAACGTTTTTAAGTTCGGTCTTTATTAGGCTGCTGAACGTAGCAAATCCTCGCATATTTCCTGAGTTTTCTTACACCTCTATTATGGAAGTTGCTAATTTATGCAATAAGGGTATATATTGGTATACAGGACGTCGAAAAGTTTCAGTCGCTTTTTTTTTTTTAATAAACTTAAAAAAACCGTAATTTTAATTAAGATACACCGACCGTAATTTTTACCCTACTTTGTTATTATCTTTTACAGGTTGGTGACTAATATCACTCCGCTACGCTTTTCGACACCATGTATACCAATAACCTTATTGCATAAATTAGCAAATTCCTTAATAGAGGTGTAAGAAAACTCAGGAAAAATGCGAGGATTTGCTGCGTTCAGCAGCCTAATAAAGGCCGAACGTAAAAACGTTAAATTAAATTTTCGAGGGTTTGGTCTACCTCCCTACCGTTCAAGGAACGCTCCAGCAACGTTCGGGCGGTGTGACCGGGCCTTTAGTCATAAACACGACGCGCAAAATTAACTTAGTTGTAGAGTACCAACGAAGCTGCTTCTGAGTTACCAGTTATCCAAATGAAAGTTAGGTGAACTCGGTGCTTCTGTTTTATAAGATTGATGATTAATTCTTATAAAATATGAGAAATCAATCAATATAATTTATTAATCAATAAAGAAGATTAAGAACCTTCCAACAACCAAATGGGAATGATGAATTTGGTGTAGCGTAGCCTACTGACAACCACCACGACTTCTAAGATCTTAATTTCTTTCACACTTTCCTTCTCCATTTACTTACTGTAATAGGGAAATCTTCTGACAAGAGGCAGATATAAACAATATATAAAGTCAAATTACTGTTAAATTCTTGGAAATGTTAATCTCTTCAGTTTTACAAACATATGATATTCTATAAGAGTAATTTAATTTCATACCAGTTCAGACTTAAAAACTTCAGTTGCTCTATTTTCTTTTCTTTTTTAAACTCCAGAAGTATCCAGAAAATATATTTCACATGAATTGAATATCTTATGTAAGCCTGTACATGACTTCATACACAGTACAACATTACCGTTTTGTGTGGCACTTCCTCTATAGAAAAACTGCGAGTGCTGTAAGAGAACATATAGGCCAAGTGTAGTAACAGATTTGAATTGTGGATTTTTAATGGGGCGACAGATGAATTGTGTGTATGCATGTCTATATGTATATATATATATATATATATATATATATATATATATATATATATATGTGTGTATATATATACATACATATATATATATATATATATATAT
>NC_090728.1:30623383-30668383 GCF_036898095.1 Palaemon carinicauda
TATAGAGAGAGAGAGAGAGAGAGAGAGAGAGAGAGAGAGAGAGAGAGAGAGAGAGAGAGAGAGAGAGAGAGAGAGAGCTGAACAAAAATTCCATTTAATACACATCTTATAGTTACTAAGGCCAGAGTCAATTATCATCGATTAATCTCTTAAGAATCGTGGAGATGCGCACTCAGTGTAACGGTGATTATGTCTTTGTTGCCTATTGGGAACGTCCCTGCATGACCAGGGTTTGAGACCCGCTCAATCCCGAAAGTTTCTAGTAGTATCTGCAACCTCCCCATCCTTGTGAGCTAGGGAAGGGGGATTTGGCGGAACCCGTTGAGTCATCAGCAGCCAGTGCGTGGCCTTTCCTGGTCCTAGCTTGGGTGATCATATGTTTGTATGGTTAGCCTCAATAGCATTGTCTGTCTTGCTGGGGAATCTATCTATCTATCTATCTATTCATGAGCGATCTTATAATCTATGAACAATTTAGGCTCACATGTGAAACCCAGACTTGACCCTACGATAAAAGATCTGAGGATAATTTCTGAAATGTTTGTTAATATATACTACTCTGGACCTAAACTGAATTAAGGGCCTGGCGGTTAGTTGATTTTGGTGGTATTGGCAGTTTGACTAGAGAAGGGTGTAAGACGAGCAACGACATCCCTATAAAGACTTTAGAATTATAATTTCAAACAAACGGTTGATATTACATCACGTGGCTCTAAATTTTCATTTTTATGCCACCCTATCACACACACACACACACACATATATATATATATGTATATATATATATATGTATATATATATATATATATATATATATATATATATATATATATATATATATATACAGTATATATATATATATATATATATATATATATATATATATATACCGTATATATATATATATATATATATATATATATATATATATATATATATATATATTTAGCCAATCACATTGTTGAATATAGTGCAAGAGCCAGTGGTAAATAATGAGACTTCCGTACGGAGCCCTATCGTGCATCTAATATACACTCTGGGAGTAGAGAAGTACTGTACCCTGAAGTGCTTATTAAATGCACGTAAGCTCTAGAGTCTAGACACTTAATTGTTTCATTAATACATGCAAAGATTGCTGTATAAATATACATATACTGTACCTACACACACATACACACACACACACACACACACACACACACACACATATATATATATATATATATATATATATATATATATATATACTGTATATATATATTATATATATTGTGTGTATTTAGAATACTATATGGTAAAGAAAGAGAATACATTCATAAATTTCCTTACGTCCTTCACGTTTGTGATTACCGTTAGGTAATTGGCCCCAGAGTCATATCAATATTGACTCCGATTCGCTCTATCATTTAGTTAAGTGTCGAGGAATGGCGGTAACACAGCAACGCTATCAATTATCAAACGTAGCCAGCCATCTTGCGTGCTTGGCTGTCATTAAATCTCGTGGTAGTGACAAAATACTATTAGGATGAACTCGACCATGTAGAGTAGGCGATTCTGTGACGTTGTGCTTATGGAAAGGGAAGTTTTCTTCTTACTTTCAGCTAAGGAAATTGAAAGTGTCTTTTAAGCATTCTAATGTTTGCCTGCATTTGTATGTCATTTTAATATTCGTGCTTTAACTTTTAACTATTGTTTCTTTTAGCCTAAACATATAAGAGAGAGAGAGAGAGAGAGAGAGAGAGAGAGAGAGAGAGAGAGAGAGAGAGAGAGAGAGAGAGAGAGAGAGAGAGAGTACATATATGTATTTACAGTATACGTACATATATGTATACATATATGTATACATATATATATGTATATATAATATGCATATATATTTATACACACACACACACACACACACACACATATATATATATATATATATATATATATATATATATATATACATTCGTGTATATGTACGTGTGTGCGTGTGTGTCTACTGTCTCCAGATAAATCTTAATCTATTTCCAGTTGGATAACACACATAAACACACAGAATTAACAATTCCTTTCTTTACCATGTTCTCTGAAATCTACGGAGATGGTTCAAATGATTGGAGAAATCTCATCTCCCTCCAGTCACGCCAAGACCACCAGTCAGATTAGACTGTGTTTGACCAACCGTGATTGACAGTGATTACTGATGTGAACAGCGACCAAACCCAGTCCTTTGGGGCTCATTCATGGCACTTAATAAATCATAAAAGTGTATTGCAATATCCTCAGATTGAGAAATGGCCAAGTTGCTCGTGACAATTCTGGCAAATGTTACGTATAGAAAATGATGAGTGGCAGATTTATTAATGGCTTAAGTACAATTCATTACGATGAGGAATTTCTTCTGAACATTGTCTAAACTCAAAAATAAATTCGCTCTAAGCTTGATTACATAGGATTTGAAATGTTGAATTACATAATAATTTTTTTTTTTTTTTAAATAATACCATCAAACAGCAAAATCAAATAACTAAGTACTTCATGTGATTAGTAAGTTGAAAAAGTAATAGATTCATAAAATACAAAAAAAAAGAAAAAAAAATAATGACAATTTTCATCAGTTGAAAACTTGTAATAATGAAAAGCAAATTTCTTCCCATCAGTTAATCTGACGTTGAATAGCAATGTCATCAGAAATTGCAAGGTTGTCTATAATTATCCATTCATTAAAGTTACTGGTAACCAGTTCAATGAAATGGTCACGTGACCTCGCATGAAGACTGATTGATATAAAGTTCTCTATAGCGTCATGTTCCACACTTGACTACTCCCACATAAAGAAAGTCCCGTTCCTTTAGCCTCTTATACTAACTAATTTTAAGTAGGACGTTCTTGACGACTCGAAGAGTCGCGGTCTTCGAATAATCTAAGGAACGTCCTGGCAAGGTAGCCAAACCTCCCTCATAACAACAGCAAGAATAGTAATAGCTATAACGGTTTTAAAAATATAAGAATAGCAATAACAACAATAATGATAATGAAAAATATATTCTAAATACACACAACATATACAGTATATATATATATATATATATATATATATATATATATATATATATATATATATATATATATATATATACACACACACACACACACACATATATATATATATATATATATATATATATATATATATATATATATATATATATGTGTGTGTGTGTGTGTGTGTGCGTGTGTTTAATCTGGCACACATTTTCAGTCTGGGCTGTAATCCAAATCATCAAAAAATATTCACTGATCTTGTATTTGATCAAATGCTTCTTGAGTTATTGACCAATGGTCAAATGATTTTACAACCTTTCTAAAGTCAGAGCAGCTGTCACTGAATATCGAGCTCAAATCAAGTCATTCCTCACCGACGTGAAACGGTTTTAGAAAGTAAAGAAGGAGAATCTTCAATATTAAACCATAAATGATCATAGATATATTTCGAATTTCTCTCAGGAGGCCAACTGATCGATGGCTTTATGAAACCAAGCGTAGCTGTATATAAAGATGTTTGTGTGCTTATTGTTGCGTGTCACCATCATCTCTTACGCCAATTGACATAGAGGGCATCGGTTAGATTTCGGCAGTCGTCTCCATCTTGAGCTTTTAAATCAATAGTTCTCCATTCATCTTCTCCTACTTCACGCTTCATGGTCCTCAGCCATGTAGGCCTGGGTCTTCCAATTTTTCCAGTGCCTTGTGGAGCCCAGTTGAAGGTTTGGTGAACTAATCTCTCTCGTTGCGTGTAGGAAAACAAATTAGGCCTAGTCTTTAAATGTCTCTTCTACCTATATAGGGAAATGCATAATTTTGAGCAGAGACGATATGAAATAGTGCAGGAGGCCCAATAATCGGTGATGCTGTGAAAGTGTTGAATGCATGCTATGTGTTTAGCTATGGTAGGCAGCTATTCCAGGAGGACATTCCAAAATCAAAACATTGTTCTCTAGTCTTTGGTTGTGCTAGAGACTCTGTACCATGGGCTTCCATTGTCTTGGGTTAGAGTTCTCTAGTTTGAGGGTCACAAAGGTACACTATTCTATGTTTCCTTATTTCCTTTCCTCACTGGGCTACTTTCTCTGTTGGAGCCCTTGGGCTTATAGCAACCTGCTTTTCCAACTAGGGTTGTAGCTTAGATAATAATAATAATAATAATAATAATAATAATAATAATAATAATAATATACAGATCAACATAGAGAAATGAACATACACTATATGGGCATTTGACCATGAGAGAATACCCTTGCTTAAACATGATGGCCCTGTCGCTCACATTCCTAATGAAAATTTAATCCTTTCAGTAACTCAGTCAGCCTGATTCTTGTTTCCTGAAGCTAAATTGACTAGTTTAGCTTTCTAGTCTCACGATGTTAAGAAAATATTACTTGACGTTGATGCTTACGTAGATGTAGACCCATATGACTTATTTCAATTGATTTTGTAAAAACAGCTAATTTCTATTTCTATTTTTTTCTTTTTTAAATCAGCAGTTAATTTCTATAACTTTCATGTATCTAATGATTTTTAATATCTATTGGCAAAGAGTATGAATATAATTGCTGAAAGTAATCATCTGATTCCAAGTTTGCCTTTCACAATGGCTCTGGAACTTGAAATTACCTTCTTAAAATTTCCAGTGTTATACTAAATCCCTTAATTCTGGTCATGAATTTTGCGCGACGGGTTTTGACTTTAGAGCTGCTTTCTACTGTGCTAAATATTGAACCCTTCTTGTCAAACTTGAACAGATGGACCATTTCTTGGTATTCTCATAAATATTTTTATTAATTGGTTGCGAACTGTAGTTGCTGATAACCACCATGGTGGCTATAAGGATGTAACCTCTGTGTTCCTCATGTAGCGTTCTAGACCCTGTACCTTTTTATAGTATATATGCATAATATACCATTCATAAGAAACTTGTTGCTTATGTAGGTGATGACTCTTATCTGACTGTAGACCCGGGACTGCTAACTTTCTTAAGAGAGATCTAAACAATTTTAGTATATGGTGCAAATCATTGGGGATGTTTATAGTACTGTAGGTCTTCAATGTCAGATCCGCCTTATCCTGCTCTTTTAATGGATAGTGTTTTGTCTTTAACTGCACGCACCTCGTTCAAAATTCCAGGCGCTGTTTTTTCCTGCAATTTCACTTTTGAGAAATTTATCCGGCCTCTCTCTTATTCATTTGCACAACAAATTTTATGTAGAAAGAGTCCATTAAGATTTTTTGGATAAGTCTATCTTGAGGAAATGCTTTAATTCTTTCCTTCTATCATGCTTTGAATATCGTTCTTTCATCTTGAATTGTTGGAAACAAACTTAAGGTTTATCAGATTCATAATCCATGATTTATATATTAATCTGCGGCAGTGTCGTTCAATTAGCTTATTTTGCATCCTACATAAGACTTTTCAAAAGTCTGATCAATCTTTCCATATAGATCTTCTCAGACTATGCCATCCACTTCATGATACAAGATATACCGTTGATATTAGCAATCTCCCCATTTCTTTGGCAAGGCTTGATACTACATGGTGTTCTTATAAGTTTTCTTCTTATTGTGACTAAATTGAGTAATAGTCATCCCAATAAAGTATTTGAATCATTCGATCTTCAGAATATCAAAATTTGCGCAAACACTTTTATTGTTGAGCAGATGAACAAAAGTCTTGTTTCATAATTCATTCGTTAATTATTTATTTGAAATTTTGATTTTTCGTGACTTCTTACACTTTTTGTCTTTTCTCTTTCATTGTTTGGGTTCTTCTCCATTTGTTTTCTGCATTTTACTTCTTTTGCTTTAGGGCCCTTGGTTTTGGAGCATTCTGGTTTTCCAACAAGGATGGCACCTTGGGTTGTAATCATTATGATAATCCTATTGATAATCAAGATGTAATCTAAGCTTTTGAGAAATGAGAACAACTATTGGTTTCTCAGCGGGGAAGGGTGACTAGTTTTCTTTCAGACACCAAATTTTCAAATGACTTAGGGAATATAGTATCTAGATAGTTCAACAGTTTGAATGTGAAATGAGCGAGGAACAGGTGGAAGGAAAAAACAAGAAATTCTATGAATATATCTACTATTTTCTAAAGAACTAAATTTAAAAACAAATGTCTAATAGCACAGACGAAGCTAGCAGAATATAGTTATCTTGTTACATTTACCGGGAAAGTCAAAGAGAACCCTTTCATAAAGGAAAACAGTTCGAGTTAAATGCTGAATTGGAGGTCAAAGGTATTCTAATTATTTCATGATGATGTGCCAGGTGAGAGATGACGTCACATGAATGTGCAGGTCAGAATCATTAGGATAGTATTCAATCCAAGATTCATTGATTCATATAAGATAGATAAACAGTTACTGAATTGGTCAAACACCAATTTAAAACGTGAAATATACATCTTATTATTGTGAATTCGATAACTTTGAATTAGGAATTTCTTTAAGTTGAGGTCATAATAAAGGGGAATAATTCCTCATACATGAAAAAGCTAAATAGTCCTCATGCATATCTAAAAGAAGCGGGAAAGACCGAAATAGAAAACTCATACAAATGTTACCCCTGAATTACTGTAGTAGGTTTTGAGTTCAATTTGTGAGAACAACTTTTAGCTTGTTCTTTTACCTACATATATGAAGATTGATACTAATAAGTGTGATTCAAATATGAGCAATTATAGAAAAATTCTCTGCTCTCCTCGGGATGAAGAGCAGTAACTAAAAAATTATTACACTGAATACGAAGCCGTTTGATAGGCACTTATGAAAAGGAAAATCGCAAAATGAGAGAAAAGGACAAGTCAAAATCAAGTATTTAAAAAAAAAAAAAAAAAAAAAAAAAAAAGAGGATAAGACACCATAGAAATCCATGAGGACATTGCTTAATCCAATTGTTCGTCCTAATTATGGAGTACTGATTTCAAGAGAGGCAGGAACAGCACAGAATATGGTGTCTACTCGTAGTTAGGAAATCCAAAACAATCCTGCTCATCAACTACGGATGCAAAACTTGATGTCATTTATTTAATGATTTGTATGGGAAACATGTGACTGACCAAAATAATATCTAAACTGCAGACATCAGTGCTGATTTAAATTATTTTTTTTTCATTGTATCCAGACTAGTCCAGGTAACTTACATAGATTTCTAGATGACCAAGATAAAAATGTCGTTTGTATTTTTGAATTTAGAGGGTTCTGTCATGGCATACCATTTGGGAAATTTAACACATTAATAGGGAGTATCATAGATCAGAATCTAGATCCATGATAAAAGCAATCCAGAGTAAAGCTCCGTAAGAGGAAGCCATTGCTACTTTTCAATACTCTTGATCAGAGCATAAGTGGCAATGGCTGAAGTAGTGGCCCTTTACTTATGTGACCAACCGAGTATAATTTCTACTTGTCTCTTAAGCTAAAAACACACCTTTATGAAAATCCTTATGGACTAATCCTTAAAATGATGCGGCGGAAGAGAAAAGCGAGGAGTTATTTCAATGACCCTTCATTGCTGGGACAGCAACGTTCGAACATCAGCGGACAAGGTGCATTAACGTTTGATGGACTGTGTTTAATAATACTGCAAGAACTGTTTCTCTTGTGACGTCTTCTAAGTGAAGATGAAAATATTTTCAGTGACTCTCGTATTTCTAAAACACATATTTTGAAATCATAACATTATTTGGAATGGAAAGAATTCCATTTCGAAAGCATTGAACAAAGAAAATTTTCCGATCTTCCTATCAAAGCTGCTGGCCTTAAGATTTTGATTCTGGTGAAAGGTGAAGAGCATGAAAGAGAACATTTGTAATATTTCTGGAATGTAGAGTACTGTTCTCTACAATAGATTGAATAAGACATTTGTGATCACGTATTTCCAGGAGTATAGTGCTTATTGAAATAGGTGATTAATAGAGGAAATTGCTAACCGGGGGTACTACGGATTACCTATGTGTATTTTAAGAATTTTGGCGCGCATTCTGTTCTGAAGAAGTGTTCTAATACTTTCATTCTACCTTATTTCGAGTATTGTTTCCCTGTCTGGACTTCAGCCACTGACTCTCATCTTATTTTGTTGGATAAGAACTTGCGTTTTATTAAAATTCTTATTTCTGATCTACATATTAACCTCTGGAACCGTCGTTCAGTTATTTCTTTATGCAAGTTGCATAAGATTTGTCATAATTCTGACCATCCTTTGCGTTCAGATTTGTCCAGACTGTACCATCCTGCACGCAATACTAGGTATGCAGTTAATTTTTACAGCCATGCCTTCTTCATCACAAAACTCAATTCTGCACAGTAATCTATGTTTTATTCCAGCTGTGACCAGATTGCGGAATGATATTGATTTGGCAGTTGAATCGGTGGAGCTTCATTAGTTCAAACTTGTAGCGAATGTTTTTATGTTGAGCAGGTTGAAATCCTCATAGTTTATACATGACAGATCAATTTTAACGTTGTTACTGATCTCAAAGTATTTAGTATAAATTATTCATTACTCTTCGTGTAGTTTATTTATTTCCTTATTTCCTTTCCTCACTGGGCTACTCTCCCTGTTGGAACCCTTGGGCTTATAGCATCCAGCTTTCCCAACTGGAGCTACTTCTGGTAATTTCTCAAGATTTACATGTAGTAGCTACCTCGAATTCCTTAATCATTTTGAAGCAAGTTACTACGACAACCCTTGGGTCTAAGGAAGATTTTTTTCTTCTTTTTCCACCTGGATCTAAGTTTCCGGTAATAGGAGTATCCAAAAACAGAATGAAAGATTGGTTATGCTAAGAAGTAATTAAAGCACCTAAAATACAAACACACACTCACATAAATATACATATATGTATGTATGTATATATATATATATATATATATATATATATATATATATAATTTATATATATATACATATATATGTATATATATACATACATATATATATATATATATATATATATATATATATATATATGTGTGTGTGTGTGTATGTGTATATGTATATATATACATATGTGTTTGCCTGTGTACGTGCGAGTTAATTTTTATGTATAAGTGTTCTGAAGACTTATTACCCATTGCTATAACAGTAAACAAACATATTCATGAACTATACAATAACAGATCTTATTTTTTCACTGTCGGCACCATTTGTTTCACTCACTATATTCCTGAACGGAAGAAAGTACGTAATCCTCGGTGTTCGCACTTCATTTATGCAAAGAGAAAAATCATCGAACAAAATAAAGACATGAAGTAAACAGAAAAAAAAGGGAAACGGCCGTGTACCTCTTGCGACAAGTACTTGCCTTGTTTTGGTAGTGATTCTCACTTACGAATGACTCCATGCGTTCCCTACGTTGGAGTTTATATATGAAGTCTCTCTCTCTCTCTCTCTCTCTCTCTCTCTCTCTCTCTCTCTCTCTCTCTCTCTCTCTCTCTGCTAGGGAAGGGGCGGCGTCAGGGGAAGGGGTCGAGAAGATGTTAGCAACGGTTGCTGAATCACGGTACTTGACGACTGGCTCTTATAAACGATAACCGTAATACAGATGAAAGTGAAAAAGCGAACGCCTCTTCCCTTTCTAGGTGGATTGAATTCTTGTTGCAGATATATTATTCTTTTTTAATAATTCTTTTATTTTTCACTTCTGGTCTCAATGCGGAACATGTAGAAATTAAAAGAAAGATCAGTTGGAAAAAATCATGACTGGAAATGCTTCACAGAGATGTGTGTAGTGATGTGACTGGATGGCAACAAATTCATGCTTTCCATATCTAATGCGATCTTAGGTTAGGGATAACAGATAAACACGGTTTATTGAGTGACTAACTAATTGCTAAAATAAAGAATAACCTATTGTTTATAGGAAAAATTGCCTTACAGATAGGAGAAAACTGGATCAAAACAAACTCAGGGATTTCTTCGTAAATGATTCTCTCTCTCTCTCTCTCTCTCTCTCTCTCTCTCTCTCTCTCTCTCTCTCTCTCTCTCTCTCTCTCTCTCTCTCTCTCTCTCTCTCTCTTTTTTTTCTGCTAATACTCATATACATCTAGAACGCACACTCTGCAAACATATGAAATTTACTTCATATGTGCACAGATACATTTTTGCACATTCAAATTATATCAAAACTATTTAGTTAAAAGTGAATGAAATAAATCAAGCTAGCGAAAATGGATGATAAAGATGGAACAAAATAAAGGAATATAATCTGTAGAAATGCAATGTAAATTATAATACTCTGCATGATTATATAAAGATAAATATGAATTTGTCATTATCAGTTAGCAATGAATGTTATACCTAAATTATGATTGAAATTCTTACTTTCGTGAACTGGAACTTACTAATTTTTTTTTTCCTAGAGATAGCCTACATACTCATCAGTCCTCAATATCTCTTATTATTATTATTATTATTATTATTATTATTATTATTATTATTATTATTATTATTATTTGCTAAGCTACAACCCTAGTTGGAAAAGAAGGATTCTATAAGCCCAGGGGCTCCAACAAGGAAAATGGCCCAGTGAGGAAAGGAAACAAGGAAAAATAAAACATTTTAAGAACAGTAACAACATTAATCTAATGCACAACTTTATTCATGTGTCAGTGACTCGGTTAATGACTTTTCTTTTGTAATGGAGAGAGAGAGAGAGAGAGAGAGAGAGAGAGAGAGAGAGAGAGAGAGAGAGAGAGAGAGAGAGAGAGAGAGAGAGAGCTGTTACCCTAAAGAATTACGATTAAAACTAAAATGTAGGATTTCTCAAACGTAAATAAGATGCCCAAAAAATTGTAATAATGTACAGTACAATATTTGAAAATTTGGTGGTTGACAAAACTGTATATCACAATATTATGGTTACAGTAAACAACGGATTTCTTTTAAAAAAATGTTAAATACTTCTGCAGAAATAGATATAAAATCTTCAAACTAAATCTGGAAATAAACTATCTTGTTCATGTTAGAATTTCTTTTTTTTTCATTCATCAGAATGAAATAAAAGGACCAGTTTCAAAGATGATTGTGATATGATTGCTCCGAATAAGTGAGGCGAATTGCTTAAGCTGTTAAGAACCGTCTTTTTGAAAAGACAAAACTCACCATTGTTTGGTAATTTGGAATAAAATTACTCACTGATAAATTTACGAAAAAATGGTAGAGGCTGACTTCCCGAGGGCCTGGGGAAATGTTATCTACTTATAGACATTCCAAAAGTTAGTAACATTTCACAAACCATGGGCGTATGAGTAAGGGGCTGGAGGGGGCGGAGGGGAGGAGGGGCTATAAACCTCCCCCGGTGTTTTGCAAAAAATTTACTTTTATATCTTTTATTTCAGAAAAGGTTAAAAGATATTAAACTGCATACATTTGTCATTCAAAAGTAATTTCTCGAATAGAAGGTTTTTGTTAACATGCATTTCCATTTTAGAGTGAGGAATTATTCTACTATATATATATATATATATATATATATATATATATATATATATATATATATATGTATATATTTCTCTCTCTCTCTATCTCTCTCTCTCTCTCTCTCTCTCTCTCTCTCTCTCTCTCTCTCTCTCTTTATATATATATATATATATATATATATATATATATATATATATATATATATATATATATATATATATATACATATATCTGTGTGTGCATTCATACATGCATATGTATGTATATACACATGTATATGTACTGTATATATATATAAATATCTATATATATATATATATATATATATATATATATATATATATATATATATATATATATATATGTATATATATACATATACATATATATATATATATATATATATATATATATATATGTGTGTGTGTGTGTGTATACGTGTGTGTATTTGTGTGTACATGCATACATACATACAAATACCAGCAAATTTTCTTAACTAGTAAAGCCACTACCTTCTCTTCCCTCGTCTGCTTCTTTTATAATCTCTATGGTTCCATCCTGTTATTCTTAATGTCTATATATCATTTGTCTTCATTAAATATCCTGCACACGTCCAACTTTTTCTTATATGTTATTAGAATATCCAGTACTTTAGTTTTCTTTTGTATCCATGTTGCTCTTTTTCTGTCTCTTAGTGTTAATCCCATCATTATTCTTTTCCTAGCTCTTTGGCTTGTAGCCTAACTTATGTCCTAAGGCTTTAGTAAGACTCCAAAGTTGATAATGGTAGAACAATCTGATTTAATATCTTTCTTTTTAGAAAAAGTAGCATTTTACTTTTCACAATCTATTTTTGTCAACCAAAATCTCTCCATCCCATGCTTATCCTTCTTTTAGTTTCGGTCTCATGTACTGGAGAAACACTTACTGCGTGCCTAAAGTACGTGGATATTTATTAAAAATTCCTAGAAGTTTGTCCTTAACCTTAATTTGCTGTCTCTTTGCATTTTTATTGAACATTATCTCAATTTTGCTCATATTCATCTTCAGGTCTATATTTTTGCTTTCTCTATACAAATCTTCTATCATCTTTTGAAATTCCTCCCATGGTTCATTAAATAGAACTAAGTCATCTGTAAATCTTAAGTTAAGGATTCCCTGTTAATGTTAATTCCTACATTTTCCCAATCTAAATTCTTAAAACCTTCTAGGAATGCTGTGAATAATTTTATGAGAGATATAGTCTCCTTGTCTAACTCTTTTTCTCAATAGGAATTTGTTCACTAAATTTATGTAGTTTCATGATTGCCATAATGCACGTATCTTCAAGTGTTCTAACATAAGTATCATCTATTCCTTGCGTTTTGGAAGACTTTCATTACTGGTAAAGTTTTGACAGAATCAAAAGCTTTTTCATAGTTTTTAACTGCCATACATAGTGGTTTGTCATTTTTCCATTGGCTGGTTCAGTACATGGATATGGTCAGTTGTTTAATATCCGCTTCTAAAACCAACCTCCTCTGTTGGCTGATTAGATTCTAGTTTTCTTTCCATTTTGCTTAATATGATCTTTGTAAATGTTTCATATATTACTGAGAGTAAACTTACTTGACGGTAATTTTTTAGGTCTTTTGTGTGTCTTTTTGGGAAATAATAAATGATAAAGTTTTGCAAACATTTTGTGTTAAGGTCAGCGAAATTTACTACTTTGATATATCCTCCATCTATTATTAGATAATCTTCTTCTCCTGTGCCTCTTTTCATGCCCTTTAAGGATTACTTTACTTCTCCTGTTACTCTCCGTACCACCTCAGGAGTTTCATTATTTCTATTGGCAAGGTTATTTCTTATATCACTTTTTTAGTCTATAGCATTCTATAGAAATTCTTTACAATTTTTATCACTCCATTTCTTTCGTTGATATATCTATTTTCCTCCGTTAAACCAAATATCTGTTCGCACCCTGCTCCAAGTCTTTTTTTTTTTTTATTATTAATTTGATGCTTCTTCCTTTCTTTAGTGTTTCCTCAATTTTTGTCTGATTGTGTTTGCGAATTTATTGTGTTTTTAGTTTGTTTATTTTTTTTTTGGATAGTTGTGCTAATTCTATTTGATCTCACTTGGATTTTACCCTCTTTTCCAATCTTTTCTTTATTAGATTTTTGGTGTTTTCTGATAGTTTTCTTTGATCATGTCTTGGAACTTTTCCACCGATCTCTTGTGTTGATTCCAGTACAAACTTCATTAAATTACTGTTCATTTCTTCTTCATTTGCTATCATTTCGTCCCGAAGCAGGGAGTCAGCTACCTAAATTCATTTCGTATTGCTAAACGAAACTCATCATGCTTTCTTCATATTACAGGAGTGTTTATTTATCTTCTAAAAATTCATTTTCTCTCTCTTTTTCCTTAGATCTAAACAAATTTTACTTCTCACAATTTATGGTCGCTTGACATTAAATTGTTTACCAGTTATATCTTTAACTTAATTAACTTTTTCACTGAAAATAAACTCCATTCTGTTTTTTTCTAGATTTGGGGTTCGCCGTGTCCATTTTCTGTGTTCGTATATATATATATATATATATATATATATATATATATATATATATATATATATATATATATATATATATATATATATATATATATATATATATATATATATATATATATATATATATATATATATATATAAGTTAGTTCTTGATTATTAGATTGTCGTTTTTAAGCAGTTTTCACAACTATATCTCCCATGATGTTTCTTAGGCCAACTCCGAATTTGCTTACAGCTGATTTCCCTCCCTTCTTTTGACCTACACTGTTAAAAATTTGCACTAAAAAACGGTAAAATTGGGGCAAGATTTATTCCAAGATTTTTACCGTTTAAAAACAGATATATTGACGTAAAAGAGTGATAGTACGGTCACCAACCCGTAAAATGTAATAACAAAGTAAGATAAAATTACGGTCACCTCTATTTTGCTGAGATACGGTTCAGAACAGTATATTTTTACGGAGTCTAATGTTTTTAAAGATGTCTCCAGATCTTCATAAAAAGTTTCTCTTTTTTTTTCCTTTGTATTGGATGTTGTTTGTGCATATCTTTGAAAGATCTTAATTTTATAATTTTTATCTAGTTGGATAATCAATTCTGGAATTCTATCACTGATACTACATAATTCTTCTGTTACCTCCACGATATTTATTATTAAGAAAACCCACTCCATTTCCTTCGTTCCTTTCACATCCTCGGAAGGAAAAGACATGACACTTCTAATATCATCCTATTTTATCATATCTCAAATCATTTATACCAGCTCTTCAAGTAACACTAGTCAGGGCTTTAACCTTGTACGTTGCCAGGTTCAGTTTCCTATGATAGCATTTTCTATTCCACAAACACACGCATACACACACGTGTATATATATATATATATATATATATATATATATATATATATATACACATATATATGTGTTTATATAAGTACATATATATGTACATGCATCCAATTATATATGTATATATACAATATATATATATGTATATATATAAATATATACAGTATATATATATATATATATATATATATATATATGTATATATACAGCATATATGCATATATGTATGCACACATATGTATATATATTTATATATGTATGTATACATACAGTATATATACATATATGTATTCACACACATGTATATATATATATATATATATATATATATATATATATATATGTATATATATTTACATATACAGTATAAATATGGATATATATATATATATATATATATATATATATATATATATATGCATATGAGTGTACACATAGTTATGCTAATTAAGAGACAATTTAATTTTTTAGGACCAATGCATTATTTTTAACTCTATGAAGTACTTCTCGGTTTGTGAGGTTCTTAAGTTCATAAATTATCACTATCGTTTAAAACAAAAGGCAAATAACATTAGTAACAATTAAAACATAGGATAATTGTCTTCTATAAATTAGAAATTAGACGAAATTGGAAATATGAACGCCGTTAAAAATTTGAATATACAATTGGAAC
This sequence comes from Palaemon carinicauda, assembly GCF_036898095.1. Taxonomy (NCBI): domain Eukaryota; kingdom Metazoa; phylum Arthropoda; class Malacostraca; order Decapoda; family Palaemonidae; genus Palaemon; species Palaemon carinicauda. Next base: position 30,638,928 of record NC_090728.1, read on the forward strand.
TGAAAAACAAATGATAGATATGTTTGGAGAAGCTGGAAGGAATTGAAGGAGTTCCAGTTGTGTATGGACGGCGTGACACGAAGACTGATGTGGCCATTGCCATGTCTTACAATGGTGGCTACACTCTGGGTCAGTTTATGCGTAAATACGCAGATGATGTGCACAGGATTTTTGGTGTGCTGGCTAAGGTGGCGAAGATTCTTGGGGACATCCACAAGACTGGAGTTGGTCATAATGACTTGCATGCTAGCAATGTCATGATTGAAGAGAGTGTGTGCCCAGAAGACCCGGTCGCCACTATAATTGATTTTGGTTTTTGCTTGCCCTTCGGAAGGAGACTGTTTCCAAAACCGATCAAGAACTTCGAGGACTACCATTACGATCCATTGCTCAGCAGGGATTGTGGACAAACAAGTCCAGAGACTGACATCTTCTCCTTTGGGAAGCTGATGGAGGAGATACCTGGATATGAAGAAAACCAGGTTCTGAAGAACCTCGTCAGCAGGAGCTTGTGTAGAAACGCAAAGCGGCGGCCATCTCTGGAAGAGTTGAGCAGGACTTTGAGGATGTTGCAAGATGGACAGCAGGTAGGGAAGAGTGGTAACAGGTTTGTTCAGTTCATTTGTAATCTTTATGATAAGGTAGTGGACTGTTACTACGGTCTGTAGGGGGAATATTTAGTTTGGGCTTTATTTCAAGTAGCAATTTTATTTGTGAGGAATCTTTCTTAGCTTATTAATTTCCTGTGAAATTAATAATCTAGGAATAACACTTTTGAAAGGGGAGAATTTCGACTTCTCCGGGGGTTTTTCCCTCCCAATACTGGCTCCCTTGTCGTGGGGGGAGGGCTTACGAGTCAGCAAACACTGGCTCAACCAAATGCCAGTACTTTTTCTTTTTTTATGATTACTATTTTCTCTGATTGCTTATATCATAAGCTCTCTTACGCCTTGCTGTCCTGAGTGGTCTACTGATCTTTTATTATTATTTTGCGTTCAGTACAGAATCTATTGGTTCTTCTGCTTCCGTTCAATTAATATTGTTCGTGCAAGAATGCTTCTGTCTTCTTCTTCTGAAGTTAAGTTCAATTTCCACTTTCCATCTTTTTCTCCAGTCAGGTCAGATCAGATTGAGGTGGATACTTCGCCTTTGTGTCTTTAGTTTTGTGTGTTCCTTATTTTCACTAGTTTTCTCTTTTCATCCACGTTTGTCGTAGAACACTTTTCTTATTTTCAATATTTTCTTCACAAAAAAGAATTTTCCAACTGTTTGTGCACTATCTTCTTCGTATGGTTGTTGGAGCTCAATTGCCTTTATTCTTATATCACTATACTGGGGACAATATAACATCTTGGTGTCTGTTTTTTATATTCAAGCCCAATGTGTTTGTCCTTGCTCTAAATAATAAAATTGACACAAATGTGTTATCATATACTTCCTCCTCCTTGATTTCACTTTTCCAGTTTTTATACAGAATTAGACTCTCCTTGCACTCCATTTCACTTTTCCATTTACTTGTGTCCCATTCTCTTGTTCTCTTCTTTATGTCCTCTTTGGTACATCTCTTGACTTCTCTTATAGCCATCCCACATTCTTCAGCATACTACTTCACATGCATCCACAACTTTCTCTCTTTTTTCCTCCATATCATTGACTATTGCTGTTAGTATGTCTTTCTCTCCCTTAGAAATGCTATTAATGTACCTCAGCTTTCCATCCATTACCTTCGTTTTCATAGCAGATGCTCCTACATCCCCTCTCAAGGTTACAATTGCTGTATTCTTTACACCCCCCTAATATCCTTCTTTACATTCCATTCTCAATTCTCTGCAACTCTTCTAATTTCAGTTTCCGGTAAGTTAATTACATTTGTTCCATATAATATGGAAGGTAGTGCTACACTTTTCCAGTATGTTTTCCCTATCGGTATTTTATTGCAAATTTTTTCTATCATTGAATATGTAAGATTAGCTGGCCTTTGAGCCTTAACAATCATTTTACTTTTCTGTGTTTTGAACATGTTCCTACTGTCATCTACCTTGATACCTAGGTATTCAATATTGCTTACTACTATTATTCCCTAATTTCCCTCTATGTTATCTGGTTTCTCCTTCATATTATATATAAGTACGCTACGTTTATCTCTATTTATGTCTGAACCACACTGCTTTCCTATATCTATCACTTTCCTTATGTTCAATTCAGCATCCTCTATACTCTCAGCAAGCACTAGGACGACATCAGCAAAAAATATTACTACTAGCTTTATAATATCATTTTTAAAACCATTACCTTCCTCTTCTACTTGTTTTAAAATCTGATAAGTAATTAATTTGAACAATTTTGTAGAGCCAGTACAGTCTTTCTTTGTTCCATTATTTACGCTCATTTTTTTTTCTACTTTTTCCCCTATGACTATGGTAGTAGAGTCCCCCACATATACTTCAGCTATACAGTAGGGGTTATTATACTTGTATGTACTTTATATTGCTTTAATGTTTCTATCAGTGCTTCCCTTTTTATAGAATCAAAAGCTTTTTTGAAATCTAAAGAGGCAACTATGAGTCTTTTCTTATATTTTAAAGTTTCTTTGACCATATACCGTAAGATGAATATATTATCCTCAATCCTTCCTCCTTCTGTAAATCCTGCTTGACTATCCTCTATGGCATTATTACTTTTTAGATGTCCTTTTATTTCATCCTTGATAAAAGCCATGTATATTTTATAAGATTCATTTGTGAGTGCTATTGGTCTCAATTCCTTTGCTGTGGGTTTGTTTTTCTTTTTTAACATATTTTGTTCTGGATTCTTTCCAGCTTTTGGGTTTTTCCCTACTGGCTAATTCCTCTTTGTAGTAATTCACTAGTGTATTCTTACATATCATATATCACTTATCATCATAGCTTTGTAATAGTCTGGCTTTAGTCCATCTGGCCCAGCTGCTTTGCCTTTCTTTAGGCGTTTCAGGCATTTTTCTAATTTACCTTTGTTTATTTCAGCGGCAGGCATGGGTTTAATTACTCATTTGACATTTAATACAGCATCATAATGCTCCCTTAGGTGTTCGGGTATACTACATTCATTTACTATTATAATGTCGTCTTCTCTTCTTAAATTATCCTGGTATTCACTCTCCTTCTCCTCATTCCAGATCTCTGATATTCTATTTTCGTGTGTATTGTAGACTGTTTTCCAAAATTTTACTAATTCTTCTTTAGCCTCTTCATCTGATAGTTTATTTCCTCTTTCTCCATATAATTGTATTGCCTCTCTTTTGATCTCGTTGCTATTTCTTATTTTTTTTATGTTTTACCATGGTTCATTATTTTTATCATCTCTTATCTCCCTGGTCTTCTTTTTCTCATATAAAGTTATACTTTCTTCCACCAGTGTATATACTTCTTTCTTCTTATGATTGTATTTTTCTTCTAATTCTGTTTTTAATCTAATATCTTTTTCATTTCTCTTTTTTCTATTAAGTTCCTTTCTTCCCTTAATCTTTCTCCTTATTTCCTCGGTTACCCAAGGTTGTTCTTTGGTCTTCCCATCATTCGTTACCCTTCTTCTATATGTTTTAGCCAAATATTCTTGTTTCATTTCTACCATTATTATGTTTGGCTCTTCAATGTTTTTTACATCTTTGATAACGAGTTTTCTCTCTATGAATTTCACATATTCGTCTATATCTTTTGTGTCATTGCTATAATATGTAATTTCTTCCCACTTCCCTTTATTGTAGTCATTTTCTCTATTTGTTTTTACTTCCAATTCTACTGTTAGTAAGTTGTGATATATGTGTAATACTATTTTTTCTTCATCTATTTCCATACATTTAAATTGCTTATTTAGCATATTATGCCCTCCACCTACCCAAAAAGACGCTCCTACACCCCTGAATAATCATGCAATACTAAATAAGTGCATGGATGATATTTAAATTATCTATCTATAATTCTATCTATCATTCTCATTTCTTCACTGGGCTATTTTCTCTGTTGGCTATATATTTCCGTATGTATGTATGTATGTATGTATGTATGTATGTATGTATGTATGTATCCCTTGCTTGCTAAATCGCTGCAATAAAAATTACTTAGAGAAAGAAAGAAAGAAAGACAGGAGCCAGAAGACGACGGGCACGGAGAAGGAAAGAAAAAATGAAAGTAGGATAAAAATGACGGGGGAAATTTGAAAAATAATTTTTGAAATTTGAAAAATTGAAAAATCGGAAAAATATCTCAACCTAGGGTATATAAAGATGGGTATTCGGGTGCCACGCTCATTGAGAACTGCAGGTAAGTCTTGGAAGGTCCTTTGTGCATAAGGTAAGTTTGGCGGACCTAGTTCTCAATAGAAGCAACGATGCCTGAGACTCTGAAGAGGAAAGTTCTGGATGGGGATGGACGAAGAGGGAATTCCCCGAAGAAAAGAAGACTTGGCTCTGAGAAGAAAACAGAAGTAGGAATTGCTGAAGCTGGTACGAAGAGGAAGCTGACGGATGAAGAGTCAGGGATGTCCCCAAAGAAAGTGAAGCTGGAACCCGCAAGTGACCCTCACAGAAGGCTGAAGCGGAGTGATATCAGGACAGAAAGACTCCTTGGAGAAGGCTCCTACGGAAGGGCTTTCAGATGCAAGATCAGATGCAAACGAGTCTGGATAGATGGTGTTCTGAAGGTCTTGAAGGACAATGGACCTGAGCAAAGAAAAGATTTCTTCAAAGAAGCAGAATGTTTAGAGAAGCTTCAAGGAATTGAAGGAGTTCCAGTTGTGTATGGACGGCGTGACACGAAGACTGATGTGGCCATTGCCATGTCTTACAATGGTGGCTACACTCTGGGTCAGTTTATGCGTAAATACGCAGATGATGTGCACAGGATTTTTGGTGTGCTGGCTAAGGTGGCGAAGATTCTTGGGGACATCCACAAGACTGGAGTTGGACATAATGACTTGCATGCTAGCAATGTCATGATTGACGAGAGTGTGTGCCCAGAAGACCCGGTGGCCACCATAATTGATTTTGGGTTTTGCTTGCCCTTCGGAAGGAGACTGTTTCCGAGACCGATCAAGAACTTCGAGGGGTATCATTATGACCCAGTGCTCAGCAAGGATTGCGGACCAACAAGCCCAGAGACTGACATCTTCTCCTTTGGCAAACTGATGGAGGAGATACCGGGATATGAAGAAAACCAGGTTCTGAAGAACCTCGTCAGCAGGAGCTTGTGTAGAAACGCAAAGCGGCGTCCATCTCTGGAAGAGTTGAGCAGGACTTTGAGGATGTTGCAAGATGGACAGCAGGTAGGGAAGAGTGATAACAGGTTTGTTCAGTTCCTTTGTAATCTTAGGGATAAGGTAGTGGACTGTTACTACGGTCTGTAGGGGGAATATTTAGTTTGGGCTTTATTTCAAGTAGCAATTTTATTTGTGAGGAACTTTCTTAGCTTATTAATTTCCTGTGAAATTAATAATCTAGGAATAACACTTTTGAAAGGGGAGAATTCCGACTTCTCCGGGGGTTTTTTCCCTCCCAATACTGGCTCCCTTGTCGTGGGGGGAGGGCTTACGAGTCAGCAAACACTGGCTCAACCAAATGCCAGTACTTTTTCTTTTTTTTATGACTACTATTTTCTCTGCTTATATCTTAAGCTTTCTTACGCCTTGCTGTCCTGTGTGGAGCATCGATTCTTCATCATTTTTGTGTGTGTTCTGTACAGTCTGTTCGTCCGTTTGCTTCCGTTTAGTTGCAATTGTTCTTGCAGGAATGCTTCTGTTTTCTTCTGAATTTTAGTTCAATTTTCGCTTTCGATCTTTTTTCCAATTTAATATCTCCCATCAATAGCTTTTCAACTGAGCCTCTTTGATTTTAGGTTTATACTATTTTATTTATATATTTCACCGTATTGATAATCTAAATCAATAAATTATTCTGACTATAGCACTTGTTTATAATTCCAAGATCATCTTTAGATTTCTCAATTTTCCTTATTGATTCACTTTAGTACGGCATTACATCTGCGTTTATATAGTTCTCAATCTTTTTCTCTAATATGTTAAATTTCTTTCGCTTTTTTTCGACCAAGCTTATCTCTCCTGTGAATCTCTCTCAATACGATTGTTAATAAGGAAGCAATCAAGGTGAACCGCCGCCTCCCACGGGTTCTCCACAGGAAGTTCCAGGATGATAGGGTTGGGGGGAGAGGAATGGTATTAATCCTCCTAGGGAATGACATCCTTGTCCCGTTTCATTCCATTACTCGAAAGATTCCGAGTTAATGAAACTTTGATGGAGTTAAGTTTAATGCCGCTGCTCTTCTTATGTCATTTGAGAAATTTTACATCTATTTTGTTAATTTTTTTTAATTTTTCTATTTCCCGACAATTTTTTAAATTTCCCGCCGTCATTTTTATCCTACTTTCTTCCTTTCTCTAATTTTTTTCTTGATTTCTTCTACTATATATATATATATATATATATATATATATATATATATATATATATATATATATATATATATGTGTGTGTGTGTGTGTGTGTGTGTGTGTGTGTGTTTGTGTATGTATATTTTATATAGTTTTGCTAATTGAAAGACATTTGATAAGACTTGATTTTTATGACCATTACAGTATCATCCAGTCTATGAAGTACTCCTCTGTTTGTGAGGTTCTCATCTTCATACCTTATTACTATAGTTTAAAACCAATGACGAATAATATAATTATCAATTGAAATATTAGATAATTGTCTTCTATAAACTAGAAATTAGATGGAATTAAAAACATGAACGCCGTTAAAAATCTAAAGATAAAACTAGAGCTGAAAAACAACTGATAGAGATAATAAATCATAAGTAGAAACACAGTAGGCTTAGTAAACAGATAGTCCTATCTTGATTGATAATGCGTATGAGTCTGTAGGAAAGAATCAACATCGTCAGTATGTTTTTGATAAATTCCACTGTCTTTTTGGTTAGAGTTCTCTTGCTTGAGGGTACACTTGGGCACACTATTCAATCTTATTTCTCTTCCTCTTGGTCTGTTAAAGTTTGTTATAGTTTATATAGGAGATATTTATCTTAATCTTGATGCGCTTCTTAAAATATTTTATTTTTGTTTCCTTTCCTTACTGACCTATTTTCCCTGTTGGAGCCCCTGGGCTTATAGCATCCGGCTTTTCCAACTAAGGTTGTAGCTTAGTAAGTAATGATGATAATAATAACAGGCTCACCAGTATTTTTTGATAGTCATCTTGAACAAATTGTAATTGGTCACATAAAAATAATCCAAAAATAGGATTTTTTGTTTGGATATCAGCTGTCAGATGCCAGGAAATTGCATCTTAGGGTGTTTCCTCTAAAGGAAAAGATAAAAAACAAAAAGAATTGGGGCCCCAGATCCCCCGTCGCCAGTGACTTCTCAAGCTTTAGCACCAAACCCCCCCCCCCCCCCATCTAAAATGACGCTTATATGCGCATACAAATATATGCACGTAAATGGAGACATTGCAGTTATTTTATTATGGCAATATTTCTTTGCAGAATATCCATTACATTCAAGGAAGATTATTATTATTATTATTATTATTATTATTATTATTACTTGCTAAGCTACAATCCTAGTTGGAAAAGCAGAATGCTATGAGCCCATTGGCCCTAACAGGGAAAATAGCTCAGTGAGGAAAGGAAAAAAAGAAATATAAGATATTTTAAGAATAGCAACAACATTGAAATAAATATTTCCTATATAAACTATAAAAACTTAAACAAAACAAGAAAGAGAAATATTAGATAGAATAGCATGCCCGAGTGTACCCCCAAGCAAGAGAACTCTAACCCAAGACAGTGGAAGACCATGGTACAGAGGCTATGGCACTACCCAAGACTAGAGAACACTGGTTTGATTTTGGAGTGTCCTTCTCCTAGAAGAGCTGGTTACCATAGCTAAAGAGTCTCTTCTACCCTTATCAAGAGGAAAGTAGCCACTGAACAATTACAGTGCAGTACTTAACCCCTTGAGAGGAAAAGAATTGTTTGGTAATCTCAGTGTTGTCAGGTGTATGAGGAGAGAGGAGAATCTGTAAAGAGTATGCCAGATTATTCGGTGTATGTGTAGGCAAATGGAAAATGAACCCTAACCAGAGATAAAGATCCAACGTAGTACTATCTGGCCTGTCAATGGACCACATAACTCTCTAGCGGTAGCATCTCAACGGGTGGCTGGTGCCCTGGCCAACCTACTGCCTATAAAAATTGGCAATCTTTAGTGTTGTTAATGTCAAAAGAAAGCTTGCAAAGACTACCCCGAACCAAAATGTCCGAACATGTTAAAACTAACATATACAAATACAAAAAAATCTTTTCAAAACTATAAATTAATATATACAGTACATGGAAAAACAACAAATAAAAACTTGATAATGTTGAATATTATTTTATATCTATTTCTATCTTTTATATTCACCAATAAGAGACTCTTCCTCTCATTTGTTATGATGAATCCTTTTTTAAGACACTTTGACTCATTCGTTATATTTCTGCATGTGGAAATGTTTACATTATGTACACATTCGTTCCGTTTTATTTAAGATACCTCTTTTAGAGGATTTTTTCTCCCCAGCTGTCGAAAACATTATATGTTTTCATCTTGTTCCTTCGTTATATTACGAAGACAAGTGGGTAAAAGAAAAATGAAATCAGAAGGGTGGAATGATAAATAGTCGCAGCGGGTAATGGCGATTATGATCTATTCTGTATTCATCATGATCATCATCTCCATATTAATTAGTATTAATTAAAGATAATTATAAATATGCTAAAATTACCAAAAATCTAAAATGTTTGGCTGATATTACTCCGAAGATTCAAAGCTACGGGACAAAAACATTAAACTGAAATTGATCTTCTAGATAATAATAATAATAATAATAATAATAATAATAATAATAATAATAATAATAATAATTATTATTATTATAATGATAATAATATTAATATTATTATTATTACACTGATAACGACAACAACACCAACGGCAATAAAAAAAAATATTAATGCTAATAATCATTTCTATTACTATCTTTATTATCATAAAACACATTAACTGATCAATGACTTTTACTAGTTAGTTGAAAAGGAAACATTTAAATGCTATAATTCGGGAAATATGAGCAACCTTTACAAGAAATCATTCACCTAGAGACTTGGTTAGATAAATTCATCTTCATACTGACAGAATTTCAGTGTTTCAAGAATACAAGTGCGTGAGGCGGAAAAGAGAAATGAAAGAAAATTAACTTCTCGAAGATTTTTTTTTTGTGATAAATGTGTCTCTAGCTTTTAAAACATCTGGAAACAGCAAAACGGAAGACTGAGGGAGACATTAAAGACCATTGTCCAATGCAGTCAATAAACTAGAGGGGCTCTCAATAGAACGCAGACCTCCACCACGGCAGCTTATTTCTTGACCTTTTGCTCGACCTTGACCTTGACCTTTGACCTAGGACTTTCAAAATCGAATCACTTCCATGTCTCAACAAAACAATTAATCCCCGTACATTTCACTACTCTATGAATACAATTGTGGCCTGGATGTTGTTCACACACATGCAAACAAACAAACAGACACGCAACAGCAAAACATAACCTACCCTGCAACTTCGTTGGTGGGGGTACAAAGAACGTGGAGCAAGTAACCTCATCCGTAATGAGGTGCTGAACCCCCGAAGGTTGTACTTTTGTGTCACCATCGGAAGAAACAATTAGACAAGCCTGATTAGATTATATTGTCTTGCCTTCAAAGATTTTGCATAGATGTTGTCAAAAGTGCTTTGGGTCAATTAGCCTCGAACGATTTGATTTTCTATTGCTTGGTTAATCTTTTAATTATTGCCAAATTATTCAACATAAGATTTATTCTCCCTACGGTGGAGAGATATATGTAGCTCAACAGTGATTGGGAAAGTGATGTGCTGACTATAGGCACTCAAGACCCTCTCAATTTGTGTAAGAAATGGATATTCATTATTATTATTATTATTATTATTATTATTATTATTATTAGCCAAGCTACAACCTTAGTTGGAAAAGCAAGATGCTATAAGCCCAAGGGAAAAATAGCCCAGTGAGGAAAGGAAATAAGGAAATAAATAAATGATGGGAATAAATTAACAATATATCATTCTAAAAACAGTAACAGCGTCAAAACAGATATGTCCTATATAAACTATTAACAATGTCAAAAACAGTTATGTCATATATAAACAATAAAAAGACTCATGTCAGCCTGGTCAACATAAAAACATTTGCTCCTACTTTGAACTTTTGAAGTTCTACTGATTCAACTACCCGATTAGAAAGATCATTCCACAACTTGGTAACAGCTGGAATAAAACTTCTAGAATACTGTGTAGTATTGAGCCTTATGATGGAGAAGGCCTGGCTATTAGAATTAACTGCCTGCCTAGTATTACGAACAGGATAGAATTGTCCAGGGAGATCTGAATGTAAAGGATGGTCAGACTTATGAAACATCTTATGCAACATGCATAATGAATTAATTGAACGACGGTGCCAAAGATTAATATCTAGATCAGGAATAAGAAATTCAATAGACCGTAAGTTTCTGTCCAACAAATTAAGATGAGAATCAGCAGCTGAACACCAGACAGGAGAACAATACTCAAAACAAGGTAGAATGAAAGAATTAAAACACTTCTTCAGAATAGATTGATCACCGAAAATCTTGTAAGACTTTCTCAATAAGCCAATTTTTTGTGCAATTGAGGAAGACACAGACCTAATGTGTTTCTCAAAAGTAAATTTTCTGTCGAGAATATCATTTGATTCTGGCATTCAAGATATGGTCTGTGAGATAGATGGGAAAATATTTCTTATGAAATAATTTTTGTGAATCTAAGATCTCAAATCCTTGTAAGAGCATTAAAAAAAAAAAAAAAAAAAAAAAAAAAAGTGGGGGAAGTTATTTGTGACCTCTAAATTATCTAAAAACGATTTTCATGTGAACTTTTCTTTTCTGACAAATTGCTTTTCATTTTCTACAGTGCATCATATAGCTGGTGTTCATCACGCAATACCAATCAATTCTTTCCTTTGGCCATAAGCTTCTAATTTGATTAGGAAATTCCAAGTGATTTTCTTGCACTTGAGAAATTAGTAGGAAAGAAGAAATCGATCTATATTCTTGATGAAGTCGTCTATGCAACATAAGTGCATGTGGATTCGTTCTGTAAGTGTGTATCATGAAGATTACAATATACAGGAAAGGGCCAAATAGCATGGCACTGGATATGGGAATTCAAAAATATGATTAGGTATTATATTGGAGATTTTTTATCCTTCGTTCAACCAGAGAACATGTTTATGGTTTAAAGTCGCTCATGATTGCAGAGGTAAATGCCAGATATTGCACAATTGAGTAATGTCCAAGCCCCTCTCCACCCAAGATGGGATCAGGAGGCACCAGGCAGTGGTTGATGATAACTAAATGGGTACACCTATGGGACGCCCCTAACCCCACCTCTGCTTCTTCTTCAAAGGGACAACATGGTTGTGATCTGACCTGTAGATTGCAATTGACCGAGGTTTCACCATGCCCCAGGCCACCAAACTTCCGCACTACACGTCACTAGAATACGCGAGCGCATTTTCATCAGTTGGTGTATGATATTTTGCCTTATTTTATTTTCTACTTAATAATGCCTTTATATATAATAAATATATTTTTATTGGCAAATATATCCATCAATTTACGAATGTTTTATTAAATCCAGTAAGTGCGTTTCCAAACATTTCTTGTTTTTCTATGCCTATGGATTCTTTTGGATTTAATGTTAGTTATTTTAAGTATACGCATATTTTTAGAGTAACCACACTCTACCAAGCTCTTCTTCGTCATAATAATGTAATATGATGAAAATAATAATATTTCTGATAATCTAAAGAAGGAATTCTCTTTGTGACATTACTCAAAACAAATCGGAATAACTAGAATGGATAAGGCTAGTTTGCGAATGGCGCAAAATACCGTTGGTTATAAATTCCTTCGTGATATGCAATAAAACACATTTTCTGTTGCGATTTGTTTATTAGTCTTGGTCACGTATTCAATGATATTATAAGACAAAGTGGAAATTTAGTCACTATTACTAACCAACTTCCATAAATGAGCATACATTGTTTTCCAAATGAGTAGATTACAATAAGCTTCATTTTGAAAATCTCTCTCTCTCTCTCTCTCTCTCTCTCTCTCTCTCTCTCTCTCTCTCTCTCTCTCTCTCTCTCTGTATATATATATATATATATATATATATATATATATATATATATATATATATATATATATATATATATATATATATATATATATAGCATATCATGTTCTTCAAATGAGTAAAATACAATAAGCTTCATTTTAAAAATCTCTCCCCCCCCTTCTCTCTCTCTCTCTCTCTCTCTCTCTCTCTCTCTCTCTCTCTCTCTCTCTCTCTCTCTCTCTCTCACACACAGTATTTTGTTTAAGGAACTGAAAGTAAGGATGATGTAAGATCAAATAAATGAGTATCTTGTGAACAGTCATTTCTTACTTTTTAATGATTGCAAAAGGATCTTTAAGAGTTCAACGTCATTGCAACCAAATTTTCAGCGAGTGATATTGGCTAGCTTTTTATTTTTTTTTTTTTTAATGTCCGCTATACATTTTCTTTTAACATAATGGTCGACAATGATCAGACAACTATCACACCGTAGTGTTAGTTATACTTATTCATTGTAAGTAACACTTGCCCATATCTATTATTTCCGGTGAGGTTATATTTGAAGGAACACAGACGTGAAAGTGTCTCTTTAAGACGTTAAGTTCGTATGATTTTTTTATAAGTTTTTATTTCCGTATTAACCACTGCACACATACACGGATATACATACGGTGTATATGTATGTATACGTATGTATTATGTACACACACATATACATATATATGTGTATATATATATGTATATGTATATATATATATGTGTGTGTGTGAGTTTGTATGTGTGTGTTTGCATGCATTTATGTTTTAGGTTCATTGCCCTAAGCCTCTTATAATATTAGGTTGTTATCATATGTAAATATATACACAGAAACACACACACACATTTTATATATGTATATACATAATTATATAACGCACAAACACACTCATTATCGGAGAACATGAATTACTCCTTCGGTTACCAACGAGGGACCAATCTCTGCCACCCTTAAAGTGATTTGCGGACTGTCATCTCTCACAACGCTCTCAGTCCTCAAGAAAAGAATTGACTCGATAATCATACTTGTTACGGTGAGCCGTTCCAGAAATTGAATGTCACGCTCGACCTGCATGTTAAGCAACGGGTGCCGACCTTCGTTATCGTACGCTACTTTACAGTACTCTCACATTCCGTGACCGAAAGCTCTCTGTAGGTACTCAAGTATATATTTCTAAAGTATTTGGGCCTAACAATGGAAGGAATGCGAAACGCATTCATATGAGAAATAGATTGAATGTTGTCGAAGTTGGAAAGCTAAAGGCCAACTTCAGGGTCAGATGTATTGAAAATTTCATAGTAAGTTACCAGCCTTGTTATGTTTGAGCGTGTATTTGATGAAGTATATCAATAATATAAGTATATCTATAATAGCTGAAAACTAAAATATATCTAATAATACGAGTTCATAATAGATGCTTGTAAATTATCAATGTTATTTTAGGTTAAATAGTTAAAAAAAGGTTCTTGGTATGCTCTGGCTATTTTGTATTCATAACCTTACAAAGCTCATTCAATTTTCTTCATCACTAACCATGCCAACTGTGCATTAAGCTCACATCTAAATCTTTTGTTTTATTTTTCTATGCAATCATTTTAATTTGCTGATACCCAAGTAATAGAAATGTTCGACCCCTTCCAAGACCTGCCCATACACTGCGTTACTACAGCATGGTGACTATGGCGTTCTTCTCTCTCCTTGTTTAGCTTATAAATTCTAATGAAAAAACTCTCCGACGCTAATTATAATCAATCATGAATATCCTTGGGGCAGCATCTATTATGTTCGATAAAGAGTACCGAGTTCATTCGCCATCTGTAACTTTCCCTTGTTCTCTTTCCAGACACTACAAGATTTTTGCGCAAATGGATTTCCATACATCTCTTCTCATTTTACTTTTATACGGCCTATTCCTCCGATTCTGCCTGTAACACAAGGTCATATGCATGTAGCAGTGTCCAAAAAGTCCCCTTTTACACTCATTAATACTTATTAGGTCTGTTGATTGCGTAATAAACTCCACAGAATTGAGGGGTGATTATTAATGGTGGCCGGGTGGTAGCGTCCTTGCCTGGGGATTGCCAGACTGGGGTCCCGCTGAAACTTTTTAGTTCCTTTGGTCGCTGCAACCTCACCATCTTTGTGACCTAAGGATTGGGGGGGGGGAGCTATAGGTCTATCTGCTGAGTCATCAGCAGCCATTGCCTTCGCCCTCTTTGGTCCTAGCTTGGGTGGAGAGGGGGCTTGGGCACTGATCATATGAATATATGGTCAGTCTCTAGGGTATTGTCCTGCTTGATAGGGCAATGTCACTGTCACTTGCCTCTGCCATTCATGAGCGACCGTTAAACCTTTAAACATTTCTCTCAGATTTCTATTCATACATATGCCATTAACTTCTCTGTTGTGTTCTGGTATGGTAACAGCAGTAATCTGATAAGTATTTCATTAGCTCTGCCTTCTAATTACCAATCACATTGCATAACTTGGTTCTTAATTGAATATCTTCCACGGATTAATTAAACAATGTGGTATCATCAAATGGCATTTTTGTGAAGTAAAGAGGGCTTCTGTATATGGGTGTTCTGTTATGAAAAACGCTGACAATGAAATATTTTTATTTTTTTTTATTATTTTTACGAGCACATTCTTATGCCATTACAGTATTTACGTGATGTTGCATCCCATTTCCATTTGTAAGTTATTACTATCATAAATTTGTCCTTTCTTCTATTCCTACCGTTTTCTTTTACATGCTTTTGAAACTAACACACAAACAAGCAATTAAACATATACATGCACATGATATCTATCTATCTACCTATACATAAAGACATACATATACAGTATATAAATTATATGTATATATATTTATATATATATATATATATATATATATATATATATATATATATACACACACACACACACACACATATATATATATATATATATATATATATATATATATATATATATATATATAGATATATATGTGTGTATGTGTGTGTGTGTGCATTTTTGTATCATCAATATTTGTGTATTAACATTATGTGCAATAGAAATTGCGCAACATTACTTGCTTCAGATACCAACAAAAAGGATCCTATGCAAACATATGCAAAGAGAGAGAGAGAGAGAGAGAGAGAGAGAGAGAGAGAGAGAGAGAGACTTGCTCGTCATGAATCAATGAAGCGGTTTTGAATTTTAGGCAAGAATATCTGTGAAGAAATAAACTTTATTAGTTGATAAATGTGTGTGAGGTAGCTCCCGGCTGGCTAATTATCGTCCAATTTCCATAAGTCGCATATTATATAAAGTTTTTCAACCTCTCTTGGTAAAACGTCTAAATAGGTATACTGAAGGTAATCATCTGTTTCTTAGTTAACAATTTGGCTTTCACAAACGCTTTGGAGCATGTGATGCCCTTTTTACAATCGCCAATGCTTTACAGAAAACCCTTGATTGTGATCAGGAAGTTCGTATGATTGGCCTCGATTTTAGTGCTGCCTTTGACCGTGCTAATCCTGTGGCACTTGTTTTCAAACTCAAACATTTGGGAATACGGGGTCTTTTTGAGCATCATTATTGAATTTTTAAGTACCAGACTGCAAAAAAATTGTTGTTGATGGGCACCATAGCGACTACAGAAATGTAATATCTGGTGATCCTTAATATACTGTTATTCGCACATTATCTTTCATACTACATACACATACATGATATGTGGTTTTGCATGGAAATAAAAACTGGTTGCATATGCAGATGATGCTATTTTCTTTGCTTCGGTTCCATCTCCCAAATGTACATCTGGGGCTGTTGAATCTCTTGATGGAGATCTCACTGGGCCATTTGGGCTTATAGCATCCTGCTTTTCCAACTAGGGTTTTAGCTTAGCTAATAATAATAATAATAATAATAATAATAATAATAATAATAATAATAATAATAATAATAATGATAATAATAATAACAAGAGAAGAAGAATAAGAAATTAATCTCAGTATTTTGTAGCGCACTGAAGTATTGTAGGCTTGAAGATATATCACCAATTTTGTTCTAATACCAGTCATTAGTTCTATTTGTGTGAGCTTATATAGACATTAAAAGCATCCCATTTTAAAAGTATGCTTAAATAAACATGATTCAAACTGTAATTCTTTCGATTTCGATTTCGATTTTCGCCTGCTGAGTTATCAGCAGCCAGCCTGGCCCTCCATAGTCCTAGCTTGGGAGTGGAGGGTGCTTGTGCACTGATTATGTGTATACTGAATATGCTCAGTCTCTAGGCTATTGTCTTGTTAGATATGCCATTCTCACTGTCCCTTGCCTTTGACATTCATAACCGGCCTTAAAAAACCCTTCAGAATGAAGTCAGATAAACCTGCAATTAATGTAAAGTGAACAATAATGCCATGAATAATGATTTTACCCGCTAGATTAAACTCCGTAACCCTAGAGGGAATCTATTAAGAAATATAAACGAAACCATTTGTTACGGGCAACGAGTTGATCTTGTCACACTTTATGGATGCTAACCTTTTGAGGATATTCAATAGTGCGGTTAGTTTTGTCTGTTGAAATGTAGATACGAAATCCCTCTTTTGAAACGCACTTCTACTAAATTACATAATGTATTTATATGCGTATTTGCATATAAGCCTATATGTATATATATATATATATATATATATATATATATATATATATATATATATATATATATATATATATATAGAGAGAGAGAGAGAGAGAGAGAGAGAGAGAGAGAGAGAGAGAGAGAGAGAGACTTTCATACACACACACTCACACACACATGCATAATATTATATATATATATATATATATATATATATATATATATATATATATATATATATATATATATATATATATATGTATATATACACACATATATATATGTATGTATGTATGTATGTATGTATGTATGTACATATAATGCCTGTTTAAATATGCAAGAATGTCGCATATTAGTCACATTAACAATATATGATGATGAGTAAGAAGCAAAAGCAAGCAAGCACTGACTCCAATCACCTGAAATAGTGCCGTGAGAGTTGAATATAACCTCATCACATTCAGGAATAAAGATCTTAAACTAAACATTGGAAGTAATGTCCTAAAAATATTGTCCTTTTTAGCAATTATAGGCAAAATACTTTGTACTAAAAAAAAAAAAAAAAAAATCGAATATACATTAATTTGTTGTGTACAAGTAACAGGATATCGGAATTCAATTCTACATAGTCATGATGCAACCTTCTTGTCAAAGCATGCAAACACGCAAACACGCCACTTCCGGACCGTTAATTTTTGCCTAGTGCAAATAATCGCATCGCGTGTTTTACTCTCATCAAATTAGTTCATCGAGTGTGAAGTCTATATAGATCACACGAAAAGTACTCGAGAGCAGATAAGCAAAGAGCAGCTTGGACCTTCTATAGAAGGATTTTATTTTCTTCAGGGTGCTATTCTGAAATAGTGTACGCAATTTGTCAAAATAACGGATAAATATTTAGATAGATATGCACACACACCTACATGAACCCCACTCTCACCAGGGTATGACCACTTCCGGGAAGAAACACACACACACACACACACACATATATATATATATATATATATATATATATATATATATATATATATATACATACATATACATACAGTATATATATACATATATATATATATATATATATATATATATATATATATTATCTATTTACATATAGCTGGAAACTTGCTGTTTATTATGTAAGAGAATTAATAATTTATGTATTAATGATAGTGATAATGAGGTTAATGTTGATAAAAATGGTAATGATTATCTTGATGGTAGTGAGTGAGATTTTATGAATAATGATGATATCAATTTCAGTAATAATGTAGTTAAGTAAGTAATTCCATCATATTTGCTCTTAGGTAAGCGTCCAACAGTAAGAATATGAAGTTACATAAAGACCAATGCTGACTGGTAAGAGAGAGAGAGAGAGAGAGAGAGAGAGAGAGAGAGAGAGAGAGAGAGAGAGAGAGAGAGAGACTATATCTCGACCTACTCTTTCTAATACTCGCTGATGATTTTCTTGTTCTGACAGTGCTTTTTCAAAATCATCCAGTCAAATGATAATTCATCCAATCTATTAGTAGTGATAAATTATGTAATTTCTTTTATTTTTCCAAAATATTCGAATATATTTTTGATAGTAACATATTTGTTGGTTTTGGAAGTCTAACTTTTTTCTTTACACAATTATTTCAAACGCTTAATTTAACCAGATTATTTCTAATTATGTTGAAGAATGTTTTTAAATTGAATATTTTCCCTTACATTATGAAGAAAAACTGGTAATAATGTTTATATCTGAATAATATACAAATTAAACCATCTTTATAAGATATTCAACTGGAGTTCAATAAATATGATATAGAGCTGAACGGGCTCTTGCCTCAAGATGAGCTATTGTTGGGTGAGCAACTCGTGCTACTTATTCGATCACTGTGAAACCTTTAGCCAATCCATACTCTTGGTTGAGGGTACACCCATGCGCACTATTCCATCGGTTTTCTTATTGCCATCCCTAACTGGGCTATTTTCCCTGTTAGAGCCTTTATAGGGCTTATAGCATCCCACTTTTCCAAATAGATTTGCTATGAGCTAGTAATGATAATAACAATTAGACTGTTTCCCATAAAACTCTATCATCTAGACAATGCTTCAGTATGAAAGGATCGTTGAACGCACTCTCCATTATAGGAGTGAAGTCGGGATAATGAATGTGAAGGATGGAAAACAGGACGCATTCTTCACTAGCTCAACGAGACTATTAATAATATGAAGTCATCTGGTATTTTGCTCTGTCCCCATTGCATCTTTAATAAATCTCTTGGAGAAATAATGGAAATAAGAACAATATCTCATTTCCATCTAGTAACCGATTCTGGACCCGAACAGTAATTGGCTTCAAAAACTTTTGTTCATTTGTTTTTCTTTCTCGTGTTCTAATTATAGTGGTGGATTTGTCCAAAAGTGTTCGCCCTTTTTTTCTCCTTACTTGCTCTTGCATGTGACTTACCATCTACTTTTCTGTTTCTTTTTTCATTTTTATTTGTTAGTTTGTTTTTATACTTAGGTTTCATTTAACGAGAAAAAGTTCAAATAGTCCTCTACAAAATGGCTACAAAAATAATTCAAATATAGATATGCCTCTCTCTCTCTCTCTCTCTCTCTCTCTCTCTCTCTCTCTCTCTCTCTCTCTCTCTCTCTCTCTCTCTCTCTCTCTCTCTCTCTCTCTCTCTCTCTCTCTCTCATTTTCTTCAGATTCCGTCTAGTCATAGTGCCCTTTCTCAAAAAGTACTCTTCAGTTATGATGATCAGTATAAAACTTGAGCCATTTATCAAATTGAATTATGCATACTGTATATATGTATGTATGTGTACAGTATATATATATATATATATATATATATATATATATATATATGTATATATATATGTATGTGTATAGTATATATATATGTATATATATATATATATATATATGTATATATATATATATATATATATATATCTATATATTTATATATATATACATATATACATATATATATATATATATATATATATATATATATATATATATATATATATATATATGTATACTTGGTCTAGTTGGTAAAGGCGAGTCAATGGAACCTCAGTTTCAACTTGGTCCGGGTTCAAATCCTTGGCCGACCAGAAGCTATTATCATAAAGTTAATTTCCCCTTGGGTCTCTGATCCCAATACAAGGCTGAGCGAATTCGATTTTAAGAGGTATCTATAGCTTATATGAATAAATGAAAACACGAGTAAATGTGAAAAATTATATATATATATATATATATATATATATATATATATACTGTATATGTACAGTATATATATATATATATATATATATATATATATATATATATATATATATATATATAGGTGCTATTATAGTATGCTATCTACCGTCGAATTTCCATTATAGTATGCTATCTACCGTCGAATTTCTACTATAGTATGGTATCTACCACAAAGTATGTTATCTACCGTCAATGTTAATCCTCCTGTTTGATAAGGATTATCAAACAGATTACATACCACCAGTATGTTATCCTCATTGGACTTTAATGATAGTTTAATAATATTTATTGGCAGGATAACATGGGTGCATAATTATAAGCAGTTAGTAGGGAAACATTTTTTACAAATTATTCAAAGCTCATCATACAACAATGATACAAGTTAATCAAATGAAAAATCAAATATTACAAAACTGAAAGAAAATAATCTATGAAAAATAGTCAATCAAAAATTTATTCTACTACTGCTTGTAAACATATCTTACATCATTCAAGAAAGCAGGAAATACATTTTCGCCTTTTCTCAGAACTTTCCAATTGAAACCACCACACTACACACTTCCAGACACATTAAACCAATCAGTGACAGTATTAGGTGATTTCCCAGTTAATTGTAAAGTAGTGTTAATTGGGGTCTCATAAACAAAATAATAAACCAATTCCAAAATTTCAGAGAGGGGTGGTAGATAGCAAAATCGGTGGTAGATAGCATACTATAATAGCACCTATATATATATATATATATATATATATATATATGTGTGTGTGTGTGTGTGTGTGTGTGTGTGTCTGTCTGTCTGTATGTGTGTGCGTGTGTTTGAACATAAACAAAATCAGAGAATGCTCAAAGCTTAGTTCCAGCATGTATTACACAAAAAAACCAACTTTCAGCTCTCTTTGATGATTTGGAGCACTGAAGGATGTCTCAAACCACAGCGTGACAGAACAACGATGCTAAGTCATGCTCGTAAACTTGATATATTATGTTTCTTTGGCAATCTTGTAACTTTCATGATCTGATCACTCTATAAAAAATCCGTTGCTTGCCAAAAGACGCTTACAAGAAAGAAATGACTGAAAGAAGGAAAAAAGGTGACAAATTGCCTTTGGTGTTCGCCTTCAACATTCTTCCGGATCATCTTCCGTTTTCTATGCCTTTAAAATCACTTCTTGTTAAAAAACAATGGTTGCTTTCTCTTTGTCATTAAAGTTAAGGAACAGTAGATGTATGCATACGTATATTCGTGATTTTATCATTTTTATATTATTTTAACACTGATATATCGCCTTTTCCTCTTTAGGGTATCGAGGTTGTTTTGGAAGTTTTGCCTGCAGATCAGGTAACTATATTTATTCCATCAATTTTATAAATGTTAGAAACACCACTGAGTGTTCAATACAAAAATAGAAATATGCAAGTTAATATCATAAACATTCATCCATGTTAGTTTTGTACTAAAAATTCATATACGAGGAAAGATATAGTTAGCCTAGTATCAGTCACAGTCCTTAAAGGATAGAAATAAATGCACTAGACCTAGGGAAACTTCAAAGGAAAAACAATTGTCACCATCATATAAGTTAATCATCTCTTTAAAATGCCGAGTTAGATCTGAACCACCTACTGTAGACATGAGAATTTCGAAGATTTAGCCTCTATATACAGTACACCTTCAAAGAAGACTCATCAATGGTGCATAAAACTTTCACACATAAGCTACGCAGCGCTACTTAAAACACGTGCTACCACATTTCCAAATATCATGCACATTTTGTCCCAATACTCTTTTTAACCATCTATTCAACAACCTCGTATTTATCTTCAGAAGCTGTTTAATGCCCCAATGTTGCCACTTATTGCCGAAATTTCTTCTTTCTATCCATTGGCCACTCTAGCCCTCCCTGTTGTATTCGTGACCCCTTCCCTGAATTTTGCCTGCGCAAGGGTTAGTACCGTCAGTGTACAGTACCTCACACATGTACTCCGGGCATTTCTTGAGGGAATCTAACTGCACCAACTTTTTAGACTTCTCCTTTGCCTTCATACCCGTTTCCTTTCTTTCATCTTGCTTTCCTGCCTCTTTTAACTCTCCCTCTATAGTGTAACGACAGCCCCCCCCCCCCCCCAGTTGAATATTGGTGCTGAATTTCCCTAAATCCATAAATCCAAACACAGAAATTTACATACTCCTTTTAAATGCCTTTTTCAATCCCCACCTCCATCCCAGTCTCTCATCTGTTTTCTCCGTATTTGTTATTGCTCCTTCTTCACCAAACTTACCTGTCTAGTTACATTAGATCCTTTAAATATACTTAAAATATATTGAAAAAACATTAGTATTCATATTTTAACTATTCATCGACCTAAAACCTCAATCTATTTTATCCTCTTACTTCAACCCATTGGTGATCATATAGTATAAATCTCCAACCTCCCATCACTTTATCACTTACCATTATACCCGTCAACTCGTTCATCCATTTATCCAGCTCTTACATAAAATCTAACAAATTCTCTTCTTCACAAAAGATTCTTCTTTGGAAACTTTATGTATCCACATGCCAAGTATTGTCTTGAACACTTTTCTATTAGACTTTCTCCTCTCCCATTCACTCCAGGTAATCCATACTTGTCAATTCCATTTTATCTTTAATAATGAAAATGTTTTACTCACTTTTCCATCCTAAGCTTTATGATAAAAAAATATTGTTTTTCTGGCAGTTCAATGGATGTATTTAAAGTCAAGCATATTTCCGTGATCTTAAAAACTTTTTTTTTAATACTTTGCTTCGGTTCTTTCTGTGTGTGTCACATCCATAAGTATTATCTTATGACTAGTGTATGCGACCCGTCAAAAATGGTGGCTAAATATTTAGATAGATATGCACACACACAGATTCACCCCCTACCCGCTCCCCCTTTCCTAACTACAACACGGTAGTTTAGACAAAGGATGGGAGATTGTTTACCGAGTGGTTGCCCTTTAGAGTGACAGGAATATATATATATATATATATATATATATATATATATATATATATATATATATATATGTATATATATATATATATATATATATATATATATATATATATTTATATATATACATATATTTATGTATTTAATATACATATACATACATTTATATACATACATATATATATATATATATATATATATATATATATATATATATATATATATATATAAAATTAGACACTTGCTCTTTATTTATAGGAGAGATGACCCCCTCTCGTCGCAATATCTTGTTTAATAGAACTTACGTAAGGCATTTGAGAAGATTCTCTCGGCCTTGTATGTGTGCGTTTGTATGTGTGTTTTTAAATTGTTATCACTCCTCTCACATTCTTTCAGTAAAGCAACACTCACTCGAGAGTTTCGACATTTCTAAATGCATAGACGATTTCCTGATATAATGGCTTATAAACTCAAGCTAGCTCTGATTTACCACATAGTGCTGGTTTTTAATTTTCCAGATGATGATCCCTATAAACTAGCAATATTCTACTATTTATGGAGAATTGGTTCACCCTAAGTCCGATAAGAATCGCTCCATAAAGTTCAATAGATTTGCTTATAGATAAAAGGTCTTTCTCAGCATAATTCATAATTTTTTTTGGAAACCAATGCATTTACGAGTATGAATAAAAGAATATAGGTTACTGGACAAAAATTCTTTTCACAAAACTAAATCTTAATAAGTAAAGATTATTGAAGTAGGTGTGTTGTAAAGGTTCTAAAAAACTAATGATATCTCAAACTGTATTGATATGATCATTATATATACGGTTCTTACGCAGCTTATAGAATTGTCCAAGGTACCAGAAATCCCCTCCCCCAAAGACAAGACATTATAAGAGAACTTTAACAAATCCTAAATACCTATGCAAACTTAGCTTGAAGGTTTAATGGCAGAGGCAAGGGGCAGTGACATTGCCCTTATCATGCTGGACAATACCCTAGAGACTGTCTGTATATACATGTGATCAGCGCCTAGCAACGACCAAGGAGGGCCAGGCAATGACTGCTGATGACTCAGCAGATAAACCTATAGGCTTCCCCAAAAACCTTATGCTTAGCTCACAAGGATGGTGAGGTTGCAACGACCAAAGGAACTTACGAGTTTGAGCGGGACTCGAACAGCAGTGTGGCCTTCACCAGTCAGGGACGTTATCGCATCGGCCACCACAACCTCTTCCGGTGGATGAGAAGCAAACAAATGGCATAGTGACCATTGGCGTCACTGGCATGGGAAGCAATACGTCATTCCTGAGAAGCACACGGTGTAACTTGATTAGTTGTCTCTGACGTGACTTAATGTCAGTATGTTGGTAATAACTAGTTTTCATAATAGTGACGTCTCTATTCACTAGAATCACGAATGGTGGCTCATGGTAGAATGGCGCATACAAATGATTTCAATGGTTTAAATTCGATACTGTTTTGCCTTTTTCCAATGTACTTAACATATTAGAAAAGAGGTTGTTGTTCATCTTATTATCATATATATATATATATATATATATATATATATATATATATATATAAATATATATATATATATATATATATATATGTATATATATATATATATATGTGTGTGTGTGTGTGTGTATGTGTGTATATGCAAAGAAATTACTTAATGATATGATAAAGATAGTTTTGGCGTTATATGCCTTCTTACTGATAAGATTTATGAGTTGCAGGTAAAGTTTGTCATAAAATACATCCAAGATGTTCGGATTATTACATCGATTCTTGTGTCATGCTAAAATATTTGTGTTTGACATTTTTTTCTACATATGCAACAGTAGTTAAGACCGTTGCTGGCCTCGTATCGAATTAGTATATAGTTACGAAACTACCTTGCGTCGCCATTACAACACAAATTATGTTATAGTTCCATCTACTTTCATGTTAACAGGAACTTGCAAATGAAAGAAAATGTTCTAGAAAATACAAAACTAATTAAGATACCTTGAATCATAGACTGCTTTACATATCTATTCTTCTCAATGTTTATCTGATAATCTCTCTCTCTCTCTCTCTCTCTCTCTCTCTCTCTCTCTCTCTCTCTCTCTCTCTCTCTCTCTCTCTCTCTCTCTCGATAACAAGACAAATTCAACTGAATGCGATTCTCATGACGTAACTCAAAGATGAGATAAAAAAGTAAATAGATGAGATTGCAGTATGTGTTTGTTTTTCATGCATGTATCGATTCATTATTTGTCTATCTTCATATCTATTCATTAATACACTTATCTAACTATTTATCTATTTATTCATTTATCGATAAATTACTTCGATTTATTTTATTTTCTTCTAGTATATATTTACACAGTCATGTAAGGTATACCATCACACCTACTCGTAGTTTCAAGTGATTTTCTAAAGAAAAAAATCATTGGGTATTATATTAGCCATATATGGGAGGGACATTTCTACTATAGTCTTAAGTAGTGCCATAGCCTCTGTACCATGGTTTTCCACTGTCTTGGGTTACAGTTCCCTTGCTTGAGGGTACACTCGAGCACATTATTCTATCTAAATTCTCTTCCTCTTGTTTTATTAAAAAAAAAATACAGTATATATAGGACATATTTATTTTAATGTTGTTACTGTTATTAAAATATTCTATTTTTTTCTTGATTGCTTTCCTCACTGGGCTATTTTCCCTGTGGGGTCCCTTGGACTTATAACATTCTGATTTTCCAAATAGGGTTGTAGCTTAGCAAGTAATAATAATAATAATAATAATAATAATAATAATAATAATAATAATAATAATAATAATAATAATAATAATAATAATAATAATGACGCCTAGTGGATGTTGATATCCATGCTAATTTTGGTCAACTGGTGGTGGCAGTCCTGGATGATAGCACGGACGTTATGCATGTGATATCTAATGTCTAAATACATCTAGACAGTGGTGATACCACAGAGTCACACGACGCAAACAAAACTGCAATGTATCATCTTGCAAAGCAAATGAACTCCACGGATGGATTAGGTAACGTCAAATATATGCAATCATTGCTAAATAAAGTTTTCAATCACTTGATTGCCAAACTCCCACACTGGACGTAATGGAGTTAATCGATCATCTTCTTTAAGTATATGTTTTCGTTTCTTGTGTGTTTGCTTGTTTCCCGATAAATCTTATTATTTTGGCATGTCACTTCTATACTGTTGGTCAGGATTGATTAAAAACTTTTTCTTTATCACTCATCCATTCTACCACTTTCTCCATCCAAAACTAAATTGCATAATCTAGTACTAAATTTTGTACTATATTTTTTTCCCATAGAACATATACTATAGAGGTGGGACTGGGAACACCAAAACAGCCCTGAACCATCGCCATAAGCGTGAGAAGGAATGGTGTTAGTGGATTCTTTTCTGTGATACCATTCCAGTTTCTTTAATTTGTAGCACATAGAAAGAGTCTATAAAGAATTATTCTCATTCTCGCTTTCATCTTTATATAAGGTAGTCAACAATAATTCTTATCAGTCTTAATTTTCTCACAGAGATTGGTTCTGGCTATTATATAGCTTGTATGGACTTCGATGATGTTCCACAAAGTATTCTTTGGATTAACGTTTCACGGCGATTTAAATCCCGCATACTTGTAATATAAAGATGAATCTAATGGCGATTGGTAATATAACCATGACGAATACAGTTCTTGCCACGATGCTATATAAGTAGCATGACTTACAATTAGATTTGCACTACTTCTACAACATGAGATTAGTTTTAGACTCCACTTTGTCGTTTCTCGGTTTTCTCGGCTTTAGAGAAGACAAAATACACACATTTTATCCACATCCTAGACCCACTATTCCCTTTTACTTTGTCTGTTAATTGAATTAAAACAATTGTACATTTGTAGGTGGTACATTCTGTTTTTCAGTCTAAAATTAAAGTTATTTGGTGAACTCTGCATGGTGCATCTTTTCGGTGAATTTACTAGAAAAAGAAGGTATTTACACTTTTGCGACATTAGTTTTCATCCCACAATCTCTCCATTTTCTACTGATGGAAGAATACAGAGGAAGAATTTGTATGCTCAATGAATTAGGCGACTGGTTAGATTAATTTTTTTTTTCTTACATCCTGATGCTATTTTCTTCATAAATAGTCTCAAATAGCTGAAGATAGAGAGAAAAGCTTCCTTTTTTTTCTGGCCGTTTATATTAACGTTCCTGTAATCTGCAAAATTTTAAGAGTTTTCATCGCTCACACACAATGTAACTTGAAACTTCTGGTGTTTTGGTTAGCCATAAATTTGAGCATGTCCGAAAAAATATAGTTAATACAAATCTATCTTATGTTTATGCTTTCAACATAATTGGAAATCAGGTTCGTCAACATACGAAAAAACTATCATTAAAGTCATTAGAAATTTTGATTTAAATCCCAAAGTATCTCAGCGGAGTTGGAGAAGCGAAGCAAAAAGTGAAATGAATAAATCATAGCAAAGCTTCCCTTGAAGGAAAAAAAGTGAAATGAGTAAATTACAGTTGGAGAAAGACGTCATCGATGTGCGATCACCAAACCGAAATCCAATAAAGGCAACATATTCCAATGACCGGATCCAGTCTCCCGTATATTACGACAACTTATCATTTCGTTCGCGCAACAGCAAATCCAATATTGCCAAATTGTGGGTTTTGAATTTTTGAATGGTCCTGCCCAAGAGTTATAGCACCGAACCATTGCCGGGATGGTCAAGTCATTGTGCTTAAATTAAGAAAATAACGTGATGTCTCCTCTTGGGAAAATGAGTTTCTTCCTTTCGATTACAACTTGTGAAAGCTCATGTATGGTAGCCATGTAATGTGCAACTTAATTTTAGTTCCTTGGAAAATATAATCGCAGTGATGATTACAATCATCAACTGTGACCATATTGAGGAATGATCTCCTTAATAGGGTAGTTGAATCGGTGGAATTTCAGGTGTTCAAACTGGCAGCGAATGTATTTTTTTATGTTGAACAGTCTGACATGAGTCTCTTTTTATAGTTTATATATGACATCTATTTTAACGTTGTTACTGATCTTAGAATATTTAATATTAATTATTCATTACTTCTCGTGTAGTTTCTTTATATTCTTATTTCCTTTCATAACTGGGCTATTTTTCCCTGTTGGAGCCCTTGAGCTTATAGCATCCTGCATTTTTCTCAACTAGGGTTGTAGCTTAGCTAGTAATAGTAATAATAGTAATACTAATAATAGTTGGTGTAGTTGCCTTCATGAATAGCGTTTTCCATCACAGCAAGCTAAACAGACGCCTGACAACCTCAAAATAAGCAGGTACTATCCCAGTGTGATAATAAGAATGTTTACTAAAAGATACAGTCATGTTATTCAAGTAATAATATTATTCTAATGATAATACATAATACAGTATAAAGAGAAACGTCATAGCTTTATAGTTATGGGAATGAAAACCTCTAGAGTATTGTACAACACCGCCGCTACATTTTGAAAGTGTCAGGTAATCCGTAATGTAAATAGGCATAAGTGAAGCCAACTTCCCAATGATCTCATTGCATTAACAAACGGATTTGCAGAATATACGCTCAAGGGAATACTTTCTAGTGACTAGAAAAGGTTTATTCATAGTAGAGAAGATTCTGGTGTAAACAACTTCATCTCGAAATCACACGATCAATTTGCCATAAAAAAAAAAGTTCTTTCTAATAACTTATTAGAAAGAAACATCCGAATCCGTTGTTCCTAACAAAACAGCTGTTTCTCGTTCGGTTGTTTATAGCAGTGTATGTATTCCTTACGAAAGTTTTATCATTCACTGTTTTTTTTTTTTTTTTAACTTGTTGAAATAGAAGTTGGGATAAAGAATTGAAGAAAAAGAGGTTAGTTAATTATAATTTGGTCTCAATAAAGGAGCAATTTTTTCGCCTCATTATTTTTCCTCTTAGAGCATTGCTGGCGCTTTGTCAGCGGGGGAAACTTTTACACCGCTACCGAGAAGATAGACTTTAGGATGATTAAATGGATTGTGATAACAAATTTGTAAAGGGATTGACCATTATGGATTTGAAGGGCGAATTATCGTTCGGAGAGGGTCTTAAGAATGTCAAAGCCTACAGTAGCTCTCCCAACTACCATAACCTTTGTAATAGAGTGTAGTTCCAAAACTCAATGTAGTCCTGAAGGAGGGTCACGAAGTGATCC
>NC_090728.1:30673383-30675883 GCF_036898095.1 Palaemon carinicauda
TTTTTATATTTTCACAAACTTTTTGGCATATACTCGAATAGCTCGTAAATCTGTAATTTTTTTAGTATGGTCTTTATTTTTTATTGTTATTTAAAAAAATAAATGGTATCTTAGGCGGTTTAGCTCTAAACTTTTAATCCATTAAGCGAAAATATTTACTCCAATTCCTGATTTTACATTAACAAAAATAAGTATTTGGCATTCCTCTGCAAAACGTACTAGACAGACTCGGATGATCTTTACAGCTATTTTTTTTTCTTGTCTTACTTCACACGAATCAGTTTCTTATTGCTTTCTCTAACTTAAATACTTCTAGATTCTAATAGTATATAAACTGTTATTTTCCTAGACAAAAGTTATCAGGGGGATTATACACGCAAGCTACCACAATAATAATAATAATAATAATAATAATAATAATAATAATAATAATTATTATTATTATTATTATTATTATTATTATTATTATTATTATTATTATTATTATTATTATTATTATTATTATTATTATTATTATCATTATTATTATTATTACCTTAAGGGACCGATTTTTTTTTTTTTTTTAGTCTTCCATAACATACTTACAGTGTATACATTGATTTTGTTAATGATACTATAAGGAAAATGCACTATAAATGTTTCCATACATCAGACCAACCATAATACAGTTGAGTGTTCAATACAAAATTACTTCTTTTTTCGTCAATTTAATTATAGGTCTAGTGGCACAAGCTGGTGAAGTACAAGTCCTGTACTGTTAAGAAATTTGTTCTCTCTTTTTGTAGTAAGAAAATAGCTTCTCGCTTCTGCTGTATTTTAATAGGAATAATCTTTGATTCTCAAACCTAGCAAGGTTCACTGTTAAAAAAAATAAAAAACTTAATTTCAATCGGAAATTCTCCGTAATAATAATAATAATAATAATAACAAGGATAGGGAAGTGGGGAAAAGGGGGAAAGGAAGAGTACCCCTGGATATAATCCAGTTTATAGCTCAAAGGCAGGTACTCGGGATGGGAAAGATTAAGGAAATAGGGAGAGAGAGAAGTACAGGAGAAATATTAAAGAGAGGGACAGACCTTCTTGCGATATTAGGGAATTGGTATAATTATTTATTTTCTCCGTAAAAATCTACCGTTCTCAGCCGTATTTCAGTAAAACACAGGCGACCGTAACTGTACCCTATTTTGTTATCATCTTTTACGGGTTGGTGACCGTAATATCACTCATTCACGTCCATATATCTGTTTTTAAAAATGGTAAGAATCCTGGAATAAATGTTGCCAGGCATTTACCGTTCTTTTCATGGAAATTTTTAAGTGTTCCTCTAAAAATAT
Source organism: Palaemon carinicauda (assembly GCF_036898095.1). NCBI lineage: Eukaryota > Metazoa > Arthropoda > Malacostraca > Decapoda > Palaemonidae > Palaemon > Palaemon carinicauda. The sequence goes on from NC_090728.1 coordinate 30,674,720, forward strand.
TCCCAGCTGCACTCAGACTGCTTAGTTTATCGATAATCAGGTCTTCACTTAAAGTCTAGATTAGATTTTAATCTTTCGGAAGATAGCATCTGTAAAATTTTTTATAGAACTTTCCTAACTACAACAGGGCAATTGTGCTTTCCGAGTGTACCTCTCTGGGTAACCCCTCCACCAGGGTATGACTATTCTCTCTCCCCCTTACCGAGGGACGGGGAGAGACCAAGTAGTAATATGTCTTGGCAATCCCGCTCAGCGTGACCGGAAAAAATACGCATATACCTGCTCTTTATTATAAAAGGGAGATTATCAGTTTTACTGTCTTCTATTTAGTTGCTATTTCTGACGACCTTCGCTTCCTATACACTTGAAAAATTAGATCGGAAAGTGATCTCATGTTTTAGAATCTTACCACGACGATGTATACTTTGAAGCCAATCATTGATAGATTTCACTTCATGAACCGACGTCGCCGGTCAAGCGAAGGCGGTGGCAGAAATGAAGCCAAGTAATTTATATCAGTGATTGTGTTACAATATTGTAACCAATCTTCTTTACTTTTATGTTTCGTAATTATAAAAAGAAAATACCAAAATTGATATTTGTGAGATTTGAATTTGATTACAACGTAACCCAATCCTCGTTTAGTAAAAAATGTTTTTCATATGTAATTTTGAAAGGGAACAAGGCTTAAGACTCCATTATCTTAACTAGTGAATATTTACTGTATATATTTGGCATTTAATATACAATGGTGCATGGAGTAAGAATGGGGTTAGAAATTGGCAGTCTCATCTGAAAGGCAAGCTGAGAATTTAAAAGTTAAGATATGAGGAAAAGTATGAGTATGTATCAGTGTAATGAATTCTGCAGGATGAAAGTAACCGAGTTTCTTCAAACTACTCATCCATCTTTAAATTCCAATCTATAACACGATTCTATGTCTCTGCCCCGCTGTAGTTCCGAGGTTCTTCAGTGCCTTTCATTATGGCACCATCTAGTAGAATATCCATTGATTTCAAACGTTTGGAAACACAACTGTTCTATTTTGAAACAGGTTAAAGCCTACCCGTGTGTTATCTGCCATTACAAGACCTGGCTAGAATAATCTCGCCTACTGTATATGATAAAGAACAAGTGTCTGGCTCTATGTATGTATATATATAT
>NC_090728.1:30683383-30685883 GCF_036898095.1 Palaemon carinicauda
GACGAGAGCGAAAGAAATGCGTGTATTCTATAGACCTTGTGCTGTCTCTCATTTGTTATTTTGATGACGCAAATGATGCAGCTTCTGAGAGAGAGAGAGAGAGAGAGAGAGAGAGAGAGAGAGAGAGAGAGAGAGAGAGAGAGAGATATTCTAACATAGACCGTGACCAGATCTTTCATGATATTTACTAAAAGACAAACATCGTGACATACAACATCCCAAGACGTTATCCACAAGTCACGGTAGAACCAGTACATCTTAACCCGTAATCGCACATTTCCGCTTCTTTTCACTGCTTTCTATTATTTGTGTGAGTGGTCCGTGGGCGTCTACCCGCGAACATAATGATGATGATAATGATGATGGGCGCAGGTGACATATCGTACCACGAACGTGATATACACCGTTATGGAACGTTAATATATCGATCTGGTTAGGTATACAGTACTCTATGCCTCATCTTAATTAAAGACTATGGATGTTGATGACATAAAATCTTTTCAATTCTTAAATTCTACTTACATCCATCTTATCAGTCATAATAAGTGGATAACAGCTTGTATCGGGGTTTTCTTAGTCATTTGTATTTCTTATCTTTTATAAAAAGAAAATTTCTTATCTAAACTTGTTGTTAGCGGAAGAGCTTAAGATTTGGCCTAATAATTGCAAAATATACTTTCCGGTTGCTGCTTCCATTTTGCTTGTTTCGTCACGGTTGCTTACTTATTGGTACACTATTTGCAGGTAGAGTAATTATATTTTTTAATTTTTCTGTTTTCTCTTTACTTGTTTTGTTTTGGTTGTTTTCATAAATAGATCTTCCTGGATGTTTTAATTCTACCATTTACCTTATTTTGTATCCAGATTTATTTCGCCAACGATTCTCTTTCAGTTGTTCCGTATCTTACCCTTTTTGATAAATGGATTTTCTTTTCTATTGTAGTTGTTGTTTTACTGAGTAGTTAGTTTTTTTAAGTTTTACTCCAACAGCAACGTTGTTAGGAAACAACGCTTAATAACGCTTTCACTGCCTGCGTGCGCATCTCCGTCTGCGTGTTTAACAAACTATTTTGATAAAGGAGGAACGAATTTTGACAGTAATGCTGCTTTATTTGGATGATTTTCCTTCGTCGGAGATCTCGCTGGTTACCTATTTTAGTTGTCTTCTTATCTGGGGGTTTGCTATCTTATTGCTAAACTTTGAGGTTTTTTTTTAAGTTTATATATTATAGGTTGTTTGCGATTACTTTTTTGCTTGCGTTTTTATCTGGATGTTCTTAATTTTTTCTCTCCTGTTCGTTATATTTTAGTTGTTTCACTTTAGTAGCTTCCGGTAAAAATTATTTTCCAATATTTTTAGCTGCTTCATTTGATTGCTATCTTTCTACTGTGTGCTTTATTACCATTTTGTTATTGTTCTCATTTCTCTATTTCAGTCTTATCTTGTTATTCCATTAGCTGTTTTCCACAGTTATTTCATTGTTTATTTTTCTTTTTTGTTTTGTAAAAATCCGCTGAAATTAATGACAAAAACCTACCCTTTATCTAATCTGGAAATAAGGAGATAAAATTTTACCATTGGTTTAGTGAAATGAATTTGGATTCTTTACATAAGGGTTCTGGGATCATACATTCCTTTATATTGCTCCCGATGATTCTTGTCAGCCGCAATCCCCTCCCCTGTCTGTTTTACCCTGTTGGGCATAGTTGTCTGTATTCTATAGACCTAGTTACAGGGCGTATTCACTACCGTCCCTATATTGAGACGGCAGTGGCATATTACGGCCGACAACCACCGATTAATTATACTTCCCAGTATACGTACCGTTGACGGGAACCATGGCAACGCCAGTCTTTGGTAGTTAGGTATGTACCTATGATTTTCGTAAGCATGTTTCCGTTGGCGGCCAGTTTTTTGGAAACAGAGGTCGCGCCCTCTCGCGCCTAACCCCCCACAAACAAATACGTAGCTAAACAAACAATTCTTTTTCACCCAAGGGTCAGTTACTGTGCTGTAATTGTTCAGTAGCTACTTTCCTCTTGGTAAGGGTAGAGGAGACTTTTTAGCCATGGTAAGCAGCTCCTCTAGTAGAAGGACACCTCAAAATCAAACCATTGTTCTCTAGTCTTGGGTAGTGCCATAGCCTCTGTACCATGGTTAGTTCTCTTGCTTGAGGTTGCACTCGGGCACACTATTCTATCTTTTTCTATTCCTCTTGTTTTGCTATAGTATTTATAGTTTATACAGGAAATATTTATCTTAATGTTGTTACCATTCTTAAAACATTTTATTTTTCCTTGTTTCCTTTCCTCACTGGGCTATATTCCCTGTTGGGGCCTCTGGGCTTAAAGCATCCTGCTTTTCCAACTAAGGTTGTAGTTTAGCAATTAATGATAATAATAATAATAATAATAATAATAATAATAATAATAAAGCCGTATCCCTAGTGGATAGGTATGCCATGCCGTACCAAACAGTCTTTGACAAGTCTTGGTTGCA
>NC_090728.1:30690883-30693383 GCF_036898095.1 Palaemon carinicauda
TCATATCTTCTTTAATATGCTCAATTCTATTTTGTATATGATATTAACATTTCATTAACTAGATGCCTAATAAACAAGATCATGATCCTTCGGCAGGTTTCTAAGCTTTTGGACACATTTCAGTTAATTGAAAAGTATAATTATGCTGAAGTTTTCGAAGTTTCAATGAATTTGAGCGAGCTCGTCATAAAGTCGGAAATACAAAACGAGGATGTACAGTACAGAAAGTCCTTACCGCCAAAACTCGCTGTCTAGAAACCCTTTTTCTTATTGTATGTTTTCGCTAGTTCCTAAGATGAATAGATAAATAAATACATATTGATAATAACAATGATAATAACGATTATAATAATTATAATGATAATGATAAGAAAAAATCGCCGAAAGATATTTCTATTTGAGTGTCACATAGAATGACTAGTAATAGAAATTATAGGAGCCGGAAATCAAGCTGAACATTCAGTCACAAAATGAATTCACACCTGTCAAAGAAATGTATGGCAGTCAGCGTTAGAATTAGCAAATAAACACTATGATGATTTCATAAATTCCTTACATATATATATATATATATATATATATATATATATATATATATATATATATTTATATATATATACATATGTGTGTATATATATAAATATATATATATATATATATATATATATATATATATATATATATATATATATATTAATGTATATATATATATATTATTGTATACATATATATATATGTATATATATATATTAATGTATATATATATATATATATATATATATATATATATATATTTATATATATATACACATATATATATGTATATATAAATATATATATATATATATATATATATATATATATATATATAAATATATATATATTCATATATATATACATTAATATATATATGTATAAATATATATATTTATATATATACATATATATATATATATATATATATATATATATATATACATATATACATATATATATACACACATTAATATATATATATATATATATATATATATATATATGTATATATATATATATATATATATATATATATATATATGTATACATATATATATAAATATATATGTATATATATATATACTGTATATACTGTATATATATATATATATTTATATATATATATGTATATATATATATATATATATATATATATATATATATATATATATATATATATATATATATCATCTCCTACGCCTTGGTTAGATTTCGGTAGTCGTCTCTATTTTGAGATTTTAATTTAATACTTCTCCATACGTCCTCCCCTACTTCACGCTTGTGTGTGTATATATATACAGTATATACATACATACATATATATATATATATATATATATATATATATATATATATATATATATATAAATCAAGTTTGTGATTATTTTATTACCCCACTCAGTGTCTACCTTTAGTCAACGGAAGACTACTTGTATTTCGGTTCGGTACAGTTTTGCGTATTTCAAATCTTTGTTTCGGAAGAGGTATGAATTCTCCTCAAAGTCGAATATCGTTCCTCAGGTGCGTCACGAGGAACTTGCCATTAGAATCTTGGGATCATTATTCCACATATGTCGTTTTATTAGAAACAATTGTAATTGATATCAAAGTAAAATATATTCTGAATATATCTACATTTTATCATTATCTTTTATTAGTTTTAAACTCTCTAGTGTGATGTATTTACGCCTTTTATCCAGGAATGTTAATGCTCAAAGTTGGAGCAAATGCTTTTTTGTTGACCAGGCGGACATGAGTCTTTTTATAGTTTATTTATGACATATTTGTTTTTGATGTTGTTAATAGTTTATATATGACATTTCTGTTTTGACGTTGTTACTTTTTTTTAGAATGATTTATTGTTAATTTCTTCTCTTCATTTATTTATTTCCTTATTTCCTTTCCTCACTGGGCTATTTTTCCCTGTTAGAGCCCCTGGGCTTATATCATTTTGCTTTTCCAACTAGGGTTGTAGCTTGGATAGTAATAATAATAATAATAATAATAATAATAATAATAATAATAATAATAATAATAATATCTTTCCTTCAAGATGATTATACAAGGATAGTCTACTTTACCAATTTTTTCTATGATACTTTGCCATGTACTGCACTTGGTTTCATTTTTTGGCGGTGGAAACTCATGACTTGTGAAAGACATTTCATCATAACATGGCTACGTGTAGGCTACATGGCTGGGTGTCCAGAAGGTCGTTAGTGTGCGCACGCTGATATGGAAGTAAATAAATCTATCATCTGTCACCAAGTGACATTCTTCCGCCATCACATGAACAGGGGTGACGAAACTTGGTGCCTCTTCAGAAACCTAGGAGGAATCCATTTCAAAGTCTTTAAATGTCATCATATGTATACACCAATATACTCTTATATGTATATACCAAACAACACACACATATATTATATATTGCGTTTATGTATTTATGCATGTATGTATAGGTTCT
>NC_090728.1:30698383-30715883 GCF_036898095.1 Palaemon carinicauda
GCTCTGTCGTCTTGTCTTTAACACATACTAGGGTATGGCTATATGTCTGGTAGTAACAATAAATATTTGCATCAAATCTTGTCATTTATGAAAGGTGTCTATCTGGGCATAAAGTTACGATTTGTGAAATTTCTCCACAGTCTCTTCTTCATTTTAATTCTAGGCCTATAGGCTTCATAAGAATTATAAAATCAGTAGTGTCAACTTCAAGTCCCACATAACAATAAGGCAAGGAGGGGCAAACAGCATTTAAACCTTCACAAGTTGGGTCTAACTAAATCTTCAGTAAATCTCAAAAGACGAAAATGTCTAAAGATATTAAAGAACCAGGTAATAAATAATTTCATTTTTCAAATGACACCATTATTTTCTATGTATAATATACTTAGGGAAACTATATATATATATATATATATATATATATATATATATATATATAAATATATATATATATATATATATATATATATATATATATATATATATATATATATATATATATATATATATATATAGGTAGTAGGTTGGCCAGGGCACCAGCCGTCCGTTGAGATACTACCGCTAGAGAGTTATGGAGTACTTTGACTGGCCAGACAGTACTATATTGGATCCTTCTCTCTGGTTACGGTTTACTTTCCCTTTGCCCACACAGACACCGAATAGTCTGGCCTATTCTTTACAGATTCTCCCCTGACTTCATACACCTGACAACACTGAGATTACCAAATAATTCTTCTTCAGCCAAGGGGCTAAATACTGCAATGTAATTGTTCAGTGGCTACTTTCCTCTTGGTAGGGGTAGAAGAGACTCTTTAGCTATGGTAAGCAGCTCTTCTAGGAGAAGGACACTCCAAAATCAAACCATTGTTCTCTAGTCTTGGGTAGTGCCATAGCCTCTGTACCATGGTCTTCCACTGTCTTGGGTAAGAGTTCTTTTGCTTGAGGGTACACTCGGGCACACAGTTCTATCTAGTTTCTCTTCCTCTTGTTTTGTTAAAGTTTTTATAGCTTATATAGGAAATATTTATTTCAATGTTGTTACTATTCTTACTTTTCATGTTTCCTTTCCTCACTGGGCTATTATCCCTGTTGGGGCCCCTGGGCTTATAGCATCCTGCTTTTCCAATTAGGGCTGTAGCTTAGCATTTAATAATAATAATAATAATAATAATAATAATAATAATAATATATATATTTATATATATATATATATATATATATATATATATATATATATAAGTGCATATATACATATTCATATAGGTGCACATATATATACCTGTATATATATATATATATATATATATATATATATATATATACATATATGTATATATATATATATATATGTATATATACATATTTATATAAGTGCACACACACACACACACACACACACATATATATATATATATATATATATATATATATATATATATATATATATATATATATATATATACACACATTTATATAAGTGCATACACACAATATATATATATATATATATATATATATATATATATATATATATATATATATATATATATATATATATATATATATATATATATATATATATATGTACTATTATTATTATTATTATTATGATCTAAGCTACAACCCTAGCTGGAAAAGCAAGATGCTATAAGCCCAGGGGCTCCAACAGGGAAAAATAGCCCAGTGAGGAAAGGAAACAGCGAAATAAATAAATGAAGAGAACAAATTAACAATAAATCATTCTAAAAAAAGTAACAACGTCAAAACAGACATTGTGGCGGGATGTTTAAAAAACAAGCCCCACACCCTGAATCACACCTACAGACAATTGTCTCAACAAAACAAACTTTCCCCTTACGTAATCTACAACCAGACTCTTAGACAAAAGGACAAAATAAACAAAACATGACCTTACAGCTATATATTTCTTACAAACTATAATAAATCCAACCAAAATCAACAGCATCAAAAACTTACACTAAATATACTATAAATACCATTCAAATAAACGCAAAAAAAACCTAACAAACTTAAATTACACCGCACACCAACACCAAAAATAAATATATATAAGAATTATATTGTATAAATATTATTATGGGACACCAACACTGTCGCCACACACAAGCCGGACTGTCTTTACGGCACACTAACACAACTCTGTGTTTAACAGTTTACTGGGTGGCAATTTGCCACAACTACTTCCCTGATTGGGGTCATGGTTAGTATTATCACCACCATCATCATCATCATCAACATCATCAACAGCAATCTGGATTTGATTCGGTCCGGGTCATCAACAATTGTACAAATCAGAGTGGTCGTATCAAATTCCTTATTACAAGCCAATTCGTCAACAATCAATTAATCCACTTTCAAAAATCGCTCTCCAAAGGAGGAATCGCGGCTTTTTAAATGAATCAACACTTCCACGCTGGTCAGAAAAATATAAATATAATCCAGCTCTCACACAACTGCCTTATGCTGCAGTCCAATAAAAAAAGCATTCGCTCCGAAACATTCACCACTGTCGTAACCTAACTAAAAAATGTAAACAAACAATCTCATTTGTACCAACAGTCTTTCTCACCACAAACGATCGTTAACCTAACTAATTTCGCTCGCTAACACAATATCTCTCTCTCTCTCTCTCTCTCTCTCTCTCTCTCTCTCTCTCTCTCTCTCTCTCTCTCTCTCTCTCTCACACACACAGGATTTGGCAAAAACAAAAAAATAAAAATAAAGCAAAAATAAATCCTCCACAACATGTCATATATAAACTATTAACAACATCAAAAACAAATATGTCATAAATAAACTATAAAAAGACTCATGTCCGCCTGGTCAACAAAAAAGCATTTGCTCCAACTTTGAACTTTTGAAGTTCTACTGATTCAACTACCCGATTAGGAAGATCATTCCACAATTTGGTAACAACTGGAATAAAACTTCTAGAGTACTTCGTAATATTGGGCCTCATGATGGATAAGGCCTGGCTATTAGAATTAACTGCCTGCCTAGTATTACGAACAGGATAGAATTGTCCAGGGAAATCTGAATGTAAAGGATGGTCAGAGTTATTAAAAATCTTATGCAACATGCATAATGAACTAATTGAACGACGGTGCCAGAGATTAATATCTAGATCAGGAATAAGAAATTTAATAGACCGTAAGTTTCTGTCCAACAAATTAAAATGAGAATCAGCAGCTGAAAACCAAACAGGAGAACAATACTCAAAACAAGGTAGAATGAAAGAATCAAAACACTTCTTCAGAATAGATTGATCACCGAAAATCTTGGAAGACTTTCTCAATAAGCCTATTTTTTTGTGCAATTGAAGAAGACACAGACCTTATATGTTTCTCAAAAGTAAATTTGCTGTCGAGAATCACTCCTAATATTTTGAAAGAGTCATACAAATTTAAAGAGACATCATCAATACTAAGATCCGGATGTTGAGGAGCCACCATCCTTGACCTAATTACAATCATACTTTGAGTTTTGTTAGGATTCAACTTCATACCACATAATTTGCACCATGCACTAATTCTAGCTAAATCTCTATTAAGGGATTCACCAACTCCAGATCTACATTCAGGGGATGGAATTGATGCCAAGAGAGTAGCATCATCTGCATATGCAACAAGCTTGTTTTCTAGGCCAACCACATGTCATGTGTATATAGTATGAAAAGTAATGGGCCTGAACACTACCCTGTGGAACACCGGATATCACATTCCTATAATCACTATGGTGCCCATCAACAACAACTCTTTGAGATCTATTACTTAAAAAATCAATAATAATGCTAAGAAACGACCCACCCACTCCCAACTGTTTCAGTTTGAAAACAAGGGCCTTATGATTAACAAGGTCAAAGGCAGAACTAAAACCAAGGCCAATCATACGAACTTCTGTATTGCAATATTCGTGGTCTTCATGCAAATATCCAAGACCTTACAGTTGCGTCCAGACAGTATGATATTCTTTTGTGCTCAGAAACTTTGGTTTCTAATATGAGGCACTCATCTGAGGTCCTTATAACTGGTTTTAAGAAGCCAATAATGCTGAAACGTGATGCCATTCCTAGGGCCAGGGGAATGGCGGTGTATATTAGGACCGAGTACCCTGCTTCTCATAAGTCCTGCTATCACTGTGGATGTCATGAGATTCAGGTAATAAAAGTTTGTGGCAGGCATAGCAACTTTTATTTGTGTTCGATCTACCGGAATCCAGACATGGATGATTCTATCTTCGATTGTCTTCTTACCATTATGGCTAAGATACAAGAAGATGATAGAAAGGCTTCTTTTGTCTTTGTTGGTGATTTTAATGCTCACCATAGGGAGTGGTTAAGTTCTATCTCTCCTACCGATCGCCATGGCTTGAGAGCTTTAGACTTTGCCTCTGAATCAGGCTGTGAGCAAATCATAAATGAAGCTACTCACAGGTCTGGTAATTGCTTGGACCTCGTATACACTGACTCCCCTGGCGTTATAACTAGTAAGGTTGGTTCTCCAGTCGGGACTTCTGATCATGCCTTGATTTCATTATTAGTGAAGACTGAGCAGCCTGTCCCTGATAGATCGTATTCCTGTAAAATTTATATGAAATCCCAAGCAGACTGGAATGGGATTTTGCATGATCTTTTGTGCCTGAATTGGTCACAATTATATAATAGTGTAGATCCTGTTGTCTCTTTGAATGAGAATCTAGTCAACATAATTGATAGGCGTATCCCTTCTCGTGTGCTAAGGTACCGAATGAAGGACAAACCGTGGTTCAATGATGATTGTAGACGTGCTTATTTGGAGAAGCAGGAGGCCTATCACCTTTGGAAGGGTAACAGATCAGATTTGACCTGGAACAACTATACTCAGCCTCGAGCTTTTGCTCAGAGAGTTTATGCCTCAACTGAAAAGGAGTACAATTTAATCATAAAAGAAACCCTCTCTGGTACAACTCAGGAACATAAATGGTGGTCTACCCTTAAATCTGCACTCTTTGGTGTAGATGCAACAGTTCCTCCTTTACTTAAACCAGATGGCTCAGTCACTCACTGTCCAAAGGAAAAGGCAACCCTTTTGGCTAATGTTTTTGACAGTAAACAGAGTAATGAAAAACTTGAACTTCCTTATTCCTGTTTTCCTGAGGCTAAACTAACTAGTTTAGCTTTTCGATCTCGTGAGATTAAAGCTCTGTTGATGGACCTTGATGCTTATGGAGGTGTAGACCCAAATGGTTATTTTTCCTTTGTTTTTTATAAAGACAGCAGATTTCTTAGCTCCAAAGTTATCTGTTATTTTGCGCAAGTTAGCAAGAAGAGGAGCTTTTAGCACTTGTTGGAGAATTGGTAATGTTACTCCTCTATGTAAATGTGTTTGTGGTAGCTCAAATCCCACTGATTACCGCCCAATTTCCATAACTCCCATATTATCTAAAGATTTTGAACGCCTTCTGGCAAAACGTCTTAATAGGTTTGCTGAAGGTAATCATCTATTCCCTAGTTTGCAATTTGGTTTTCGTAAAGGCCTTGGAGCATGTGATGCCCTTCTTACAATCTCCAATGCAGTACAGAAATCCCTTGATTGTGGTCGGGAAGTTCGTATGATTGGCCTTGATTTTAGTGCTGCCTTTGACCGTGTTAATCATGAGGCCCTTGTTTTCAAACTGAAACAGTTGGGAGTGGGTGGGTCTTTTCTTAGCATTATTATTGATTTTTTAAGTAGTAGATCTCAAAGAGTTGTTGTTGATGGGCACCATAGTGAGTATAGGAATGTGATATCCGGTGTTCCACAGGGTAGTGTTCTTGGCCCATTACTTTTCATACTATGTACACATGACATGTGGTTTGGCCTAGAAAATAAGCTTGTTGCATATGCAGATGAGGCTACTCTCTTTGCATCAATTCCATCCCCTGAATTTAGATCTGGGGTTGGTGAATCCCTTAATAGAGATTTAGCTAAAATTAGTGCATGGTGCAAGTTATGGGGTATGAAGTTGAATCCTAACAAAACTCAAAGTATGATTGTAATTAGGTCAAGGACGGTGGCTCCTCAACATCCGGATCTCAGTATTGATAATGTTTCTTTAAATTTGTATGACTTTCAAAATTTTAGGTGTGATTCTCGACAGCAAATTTACTTTTGAGAAACATATAAGGTCTGTGTCTTCTTCAATTGCACAAAAAATAGGCTTATTGAGAAAGTCTTTTAAGCTATTCGGTGATCAATCTATTATGAAGAAGTGTTTTAATTCTTTTATTCTACCTTGTTTTGAGTATTGTTCTCCTGTCTGGTCTTCAGCTGCTGATTCTCATCTTAATTTGTTGGACAGAAACTTACGGTCTATTAAATTTCTTATTCCTGATCTAGATATTAATCTCTGGCACCGTCGTTCAATTAGTTCATTATGCATTTTGCATAAGATTTTTCATAACTCTGACCATCCTTTACATTCAGATCTCCCTGGACAATTCTATCCTGTTCGTAATACTAGGCAGGCAGTTAATTCTAATAGCCAGGCCTTTTCCATCATAAGACTCAATACTACGCAGTACTCTAGAAGTTTTATTCCAGCTGTTACCAAGTTGTGGAATGATCTTCCTAATCGGGTTGTTGAATCAGTAGAACTTCAAAAGTTCAAAGTTGGAGCAAATGCTTTTTTGTTGACCAGGCGGACATGAGTCTTTTTATAGTTTATATATGACATATTTGTTTTTGACGTTGTTAATAGTTTATATATGACATATCTGTTATGACGTTGTTACTTTTTTTAGAATGATTTATTGTTAATTTGTTCTCTTCAGTTATTTATTTCCTTATTTCCTTTCCTCACTGGGCTACTTTTCCCTGTTGGAGCCCCTGGGCTTGTAGCATCTTGCTTTTCCAATTGGGGTTGTGGCTTGGATAGTGATAATAATAATAATAATAACTTCCCGACCACAATCAAGGGATTTCTGTACAGCATTGGAGGAAGGGTATTACATGCTCCAAGGCCTTTACGAAAACCAAATTGCAAACTAGGGAGTAGATGATTACCTTCAGCAAACCTATTAAGACGTTACATATTTATATAAGTGCACACACACCTATATATATACATGTATGTATATATATATATATATATATATATATATATATATATAATCATAAAGAGTCGACTCTGTCGAGAATTAGAAAAGATTAGAACCACTAGATTACATGCTCTCACTTCATGTAGGCTTCCATCCCAATGCGCACATACTGACAAATACCCCAACAAAAGTTTCTTTCCAATATAGGTATTTTCAAATTTATCTCTAATTATGAGAGCAAAGGTAAATTGCTCAAAATAAACTTGCAGGAATGATGTTTATGACCTGTGCAAAGAAAGTAATACAGAACATTTTGGAACATGAAGAGAACTTCAGAGGACGGCCAGATTCCGAAGGATATGGTTGGAAAAGCAAAACAGGTTGTCATAACTAATTTCATCACAACCGAATTCAGGGTTAATGGGAATAATAAAATTACTCTTAAACTTACATCATGAAAGGCAGTTGTTTATGGTCAAAGAACGGAATGAAGTCTTGGAAAGAGGTCTAAGACCACTATAATTGTTTTAGGCTATGCATAAAATGTAGCTTTTATTAAAAATGATGATGGTTGATACCAAAACTAACAGACATGGAAATTGGAAATTTTTAGAGAAAAACCTATGCATTGAAAACTACACGCAAAATACCGATCAAAATAATTTCATGATAAATCGATATTAGAAAATTCTCTGTGATTTCTTAAATTATAAAACCATCAAAATTTTATTTATTTTCAGAAATTAATGTGAATGATACGTTTGTAGAAATAACATATAATAATTATTAGGTGATTTTATTATTCATATTATATAGGATAACTAATTGTATAAGCAATTTTGTCCCTGAAATCGAGGAGGTAATTTGCTTGTGTGCAAGTTGCTCTAAAGTGAGAGGAGCAGAGGTAATCCCAAGTGTTTCAAGAATCTATAGACAATTTAAATACGCTAATTAAAGAATAAAATCAGTTCGATGAAAGCCACAGATAAGGAAAGAAAGATTAGAAAATAGCTTACAACATTCAGTTAAGCGTCAGCTGCCTGACATAAAGTAGGACTGTTTTGCCCCCTCGTTCGGTTGAAGAAGATTCTTCAAATGCTCCTATATCAAAGCATAAAAACCTAGTCATGTTTTCCTTTTAAATGCTTTCAACTCTTTTGGGCCAAGGATTAGGCTACGTCGACGAGGTTTCAATTTTGTTTTTTTCACTTTTTCCATCATTATTATTATCATCATTTCCAACAGGGGTTGCAGCAGATTAAGTGAGGATACAAAAGCAAAAGCAACATCTAGAGCCGCCTCAACCATCACAGGACCGATGATACTCATGTATCAAACATAAAAGCTTTACTTAACCAAGATCTGTAGACCTTAATCAAGACCTTGGCATTATCTATGAGCTACGTGAAATGACCCAAATTATGAAGAAAGAAAGTCAGTGTTAAGAGATGGCGGTTTCCTTCGTGGCGTCAAATTCCCGGACGGACGAGATGCCATTTTTCTTTTAGTGTCTGTCACAATAACCATATCTCCTAAAGACAGATTACCTTAATTTACAATTGCTGCATAGTAAGTTTTCATTTAAGTGAAGGCAAATCTCTCTCTCTCTCTCTCTCTCTCTCTCTCTCTCTCTCTCTCTCTCTCTCTCTCTCTCTCTCTCTCTCTCTCTCTCTCTCTCTCTCTAAGTCTTAAATTTGAATAAAGTGATCAATAACAGTTCTCTTTATCTCTTTCATAAAATAAGAAAAAAGTCAATAATGAAAGGAGTATTTTTTAAAAGAAATACCATTCGAACATCCGAGTAAAGAGAGAAAACGCAGTCATGGCTTCTGCAATACATCAATATGTTTTAAACGTTGTATTGCAGGCCTATATGACATTACAGCGTCTGCATCTACATGTTTTAAACGTTGCATTGTAGGCATATCTGACATTACAGTCAGCAGGAACATCGTTGCTTTTGTGCATTATTCTAAAATCCAGCATTTGTATTCTTCCTGTTTCTTCAGTAGCAGCAAATATGAATTATTTCAGTATACAAACGATTGCTCAATTTCCCATAAATTTAGATAACTTCAGATTCCGAGGGAAAAAAATTAATTAAAAGAAACTATTTTGATGAAGTTACTTTTCATGAATTAAACGGACCAGTTTTAATATTTTCATGTTCTATAGAGTTTGAATTAAAATTCATTATATATATGGTCATCATCTCTTCCTAGGCCTATTGACCCTAAGCCACGGTTACATTTCGCCAGTCGTCTCTATCTCGAGTTTTTAAATCAATACTTCTCTTTTCATCATCATTCGTCATCTCCTACTTCACACTTCACATTTTGTAAAATGGAAGTGTCCAAAGTTTAATAGATCGCCAGGTAGGGACGTTTCCAATATGCTACCATTTCATTGTATATATATATATATATATATATATATATATATATATATATATATATATATATATATATACATACATGTGATGAGGTTATATGGAGTTGGTGGAAGGTTGTTGCAAGCAGTGAAAAGTTTCTACAAAGGTAGTAAAGCATGTGTTAGAATAGGAAATGAAGTGAGCGATTGGTTTCCAGTGAGAGTGGGGCTGAGACAGGGATGTGTGATGTCGCCGTAGTTGTTTAACTTGTATGTTGATGGAGTGGTGAAAGAGGTGAATGCTCGAGTGCTTGGACGAGGATTAAAACTGGTAGGCAAGAATGATCATGAATGGGAGGTAAATCAGTTGTTTGCGGATGATACTGTACTGGTAGCAGACACAGAAGAGAAGCTTGACCGACTGGTGACAGAATTTGGAAGGGTGTGTGAGAGAAGGAAGTTGAAAGTTAATGTGGGTAAGAGTAAGGTTATGAGATGTACGAGAAGGGAAAGTGGTGCAAGGTTGAATGTTATGTTGAATGGAGAGTTACTTGAGGAGGTGGATCAGTTTAAGTACTTGGGGTCTGTTGTTGCAGCAAATGGTGGAGAAGAAGCAGATGTACGTCAGAGAGTGAATGAAGGTTGCAAAGTGTTGGGGGCAGTTAAGGGAGTAGTAAAAAATAGAGGGTTGAGCATGAATGTAAAGAGAGTTCTATATGAGAAAGTGATTGTACCAACTGTGATGTATGGATCGGAGTTGTGGGGAATGAAAGTGATGGAGAGACAGAAATTGAATGTGTTTGAGATGAAGTGTCTAAGGAGTATGGCTGGTGTATCTCGAGTAGATAGGGTTAGGAACGAAGTGGTGAGGGTGAGAACGGGTGTAAGAAATGAGTTAGCGGCTAGAGTGGATATGAATGTGTTGAGGTGGTTTGGCCATGTTGAGAGAATGGAAAATGGCTGTCTGCTAAAGAAGGGGATGAATGCAAGAGTTGATGGGAGAAGTACAAGAGGAAGGCCAAGGTTTGGGTGGATGGATGGTGTGAAGAAAGCTCTGGGTGATAGGAGGATAGATGTGAGAGAGGCAAGAGAGCGCGCTAGAAATAGGAATGAATGGCGAGCGATTGTGACGCAGTTCCGGTAGGCCCTGCTGCTTCCTCCGGTGCCTTAGATGACCGCGGAAGTAGCAGCAGTAGGGGATTCAGCATTATGAAGCTTCATCTGTGGTGGATAATGTGGGAGGTTGGGCTGTGGCACCCTAGCAGTACCAGCTGAACTCGGATGAGTCCCTGGTTAGGCTGGGGGAACGTAGAGAGTAGAGGTCCCCTTTTTGTTTTGTTTCATTGTTGATGTCGGCTACCCCCCAAAATTGGGGGAAGTGCCTTTGGTATATGATGATGATGATGATATATATATATATATATATATATATATATATATATATATATATATATATATATATATATATATATATATATATATATATATATATATTTACAACAAAAATGAAGCTGTTTCTTGTCCACTTTTGGGAAAAGGCTTTGGATATGTCCTTTTCTGGTATGAGACTTTAGTCTGATCTCCCACAGCAAACCAACCTTGTATAGGGAGCCCTGAGTAGTACAACTGTGTTGGTCATGGCAATACATAAACCCTTTCACCAGATTAAGGTATCCCCACTCGGAAAGGATATACTGTATATATATATATATATATATATATATATATATATATATATATATATATATATATACATATATATATATATATATATATATATATATATATATATATATATATATGTAGGCTATATATATATATATATATATATATATATATATATATATATATATATATATATATATATATATATATATATATATATATATATATATATATATATGTATATAATGAATGATATATATACTGTACACACCACCAGTCACCTTAATCTGATATATACTGGTACGTAATTATGCAAGCCACAATGACCTTTGAACTTCTTGATTTTTGCTACCCAATTTTGGTGCACTTATCTTTACAAACTCGGATTCAAGAGGAAAATAACACATTTTCCTTACATAGTGGAATTCGAATCCAATCATGCTAAGAAGACTAGGGCCTCACGTTTTAATGGAGCTGGAATAGCCAAACGTTCACAATTTTGAGTTCTTTTCGTTACTGGTTTTTAGCCTATAATAATTTTAGAATCCGTTCGACAGTTTAACTAAGTGGATTTCATGTAATCTTAATGGCCTTGATTATTACTCTACTCTTCCATATCTTCCAAATTTTTGGAGATGCTTCTCAGGGCACTAGCCGCCCGTTGAGATGCTACTGCTATAGTTTATGGATCCTTTGACTGGCCAGACAGTACTGTATTGAATCTTTCTTTCTGGCTACGGATAATTTTCCTTTTTCCTACACATAAACTGAATAGTCTGGCCATTTCTTTACATATTCTCCTGTCCTCATACACCGGACAACACTGAGATTATCAAACAGCTCTTCCTCGCTCAAAGGTTTACTGTACTTTAATTGCTCAGTGGCCACTTTCCTCTTGGTAAGGTTAGAAGAGACTCTTTAGCTATGGTAAGCCGCTCTTCTAGAAGAAAGACACTCCAAAATGAAACCATTGTACTTTGGTCTTGGATAGTGAGCCTCTGTACCATGGCCTTTCACTATATTTGGGTAGAATTCTCTTGCTTGAGTGTACACTCGGCCACAATATTCTATCTTATTCAATCGTATTTTTTTTTCCTCAAGTTTTTATAGTTTATCTATGAAAGATTTATTCTAATGTTACTGTTCTTAAAATAATCTAATTCAGTAGTTAATAACTTCTTTTGTAGTTTCCTTATTTCCTTTCTTCACTGAGCTACTTTCCCTGTTGGAGTCCTCGGGCTTATAGTATTCTGCTTTTCCAACTAGGGTTGTAGCTTAGCAAATAATAATAATAATAATAATAATAATAATAATAATAATAATAATAATAATAATAATTGTATCAAACATGGTCTATAAATATTTTTTGGACTTTAGTCAATTATGATTACGGACAAATAACAGTTATAGTGAAATCTTTGAAATTATATTTGTGACTGTTCGATGGATATTCTAGGTTGGATATTCAAGTTAGGGAATGGAAATATTCATAGGACTAACAAATATGGAGTACTGAAGTTGGGGGTGAAAAGTATTTCATCTTTAAAGCACATCTCGGTGTCACAGTGTTCAGAACAAATTTCCGACCCCTGAAAGATGTACTTCATATTGTATTTGTAGATATGTTTCAATCGTTTTATACTTGCTTCCAA
This sequence comes from Palaemon carinicauda, assembly GCF_036898095.1. Classification (NCBI taxonomy): domain Eukaryota; kingdom Metazoa; phylum Arthropoda; class Malacostraca; order Decapoda; family Palaemonidae; genus Palaemon; species Palaemon carinicauda. The sequence goes on from NC_090728.1 coordinate 30,711,149, forward strand.
ATAAGCTATTGCTGAGCCGTAATTGAAAACAAGGTTCCTAACAGCTATGCTCTCATTACAAAGGATCGTCTATAGATGGGTTTAGCTATTCAAGTAACTGTCTGCATCTTTCAACCTCATTATTTCCATTGTATAGCAGGGTTGGCCGCTCGAGTTAACTCTCTCCATCTATTTATTTTATTTTCCTCTTTTGTACAGGACCTAAACACAAAATTTTGATAAATGATTTTATAAATAAACTATTCATTTGAAATAATATCAAAATAAAATAGTATTATTCAATTTTGTCCTTTAAAAGTTAATAGAGAGATTCATATTATGTTGACTCGAAAATTAAGCAAAGGAAAAATGAGCTTTAACCAGAGAGGATTCTGATATAGTACTATTTTGAGGTCGTCACAGTACACAATAACTCTCGCAATGGCATCAGCGGGTGCCTACCCTGCGCCATAAAACTACTGATTTATTTGCTAAAAAAAATATCAAAAATTCATTAATAACTGTAATGATGATTATTGTTAAAGGCAACTAGATTCCTAATTATTAACCTTTATAAGAAATTATGAATTTATCAACAAATCTATAAACTTTGCATAAAATATTTGAATCTTCTTAATTAGAGAATATTTTCCGACAAGTAATGGCAGTGATGTCTGTATCGTCCTGGATAACCTAAAGTAAAGAGACTCGGGTTTTCCGAGAGTCCTGGGTCGGGTCAAGCCCTAAGAAATCGACTCCGTTGAGGATCCTTCCTCTTAGGTGTCTTCCGATTCAGGACTACCTCTCGGTTTGGGGTTCCGAGACAGGCAGGATAGAAAGAGAGTATCCTGCCACTGACGTCCCCCGGTTATCCAGCAAAACAGCAACAGGCTTTCTTTGGTCTGGTGTTGAATTCTCCTCTTCCTTCTCTCTCTCTCTCTCTCTCTCTCTCCTATGCATTGGGCAAGCGTTGTTCGGAAGTTGCCACTTAGTAATAAACCTTATATTTCACTTAGGAGATATGTGTATGTATGAAACAACGGTGGTCAACTGCTATGAAAAATTCTATCATTGAAAAATATTGGATCGTTAAAGAAATCGTGCTAGAATATTTCAGAACAAAAAATAAATACGGTAATGTAGCCCGAATCTCCCTAAATACCGTGATTCTTGGAACTGAGTGGGAAAGAGGGCGTCAAGAGGGAAAATAATTCAAGCTTAGTCCTGTTGTCTAATAATAACAATTTATGCATTTGGGTTATGAATTCAAAGTTATTATTTAATTTTGCTTGTGTCGTTTTGTGTATAAAGCAAAAGTTAATTGGGGTCGTGGATTCGAAATTTGCAATAAATCATTATAAGCCAAATTTCAGGTTATAGTCAAAGCTGCCTATATACTGTAGGTCCAATCTCTCGTGGGGTTTATTAAGGGAGAAGAAATAATGATAAATAAATAAAACTATAATTAATTCTACCTCTATTATTTAATTTTACTTCACGAATGGAAGTCTATAATAGGGTCAGAAATATTAACCCAAAGCTGTAATGTGCAGATTCTACAATAGAAACGTATCTCGAACAATAATAATAATAATAATAATAATAATAATAATAATAATAATAATAATAATAATAATAATAATAATATGGCTCTGTAGTCTTGGCTTTATAACATACTAGGGCATGGCTATATGTCAGATGGCAACAATAAATATTTGCATCAAATCTTATAACTTAATAAAGGTGTCTATCAAGCATAAAGTTGCTATTTGTGAAATTTCTCCACAGTCTCTTCATCATTTTATTTTTAGGCCTAAAAGCTTAATAAGAATTTTAAAATCAGAAGTGCGAACTTCAAGTCACATATAACAGTAAGGCGAGGGGCAAACTGAGCATTCAAACCTTCACAAGTCGGGGCTAACTAAATAATAAGTGAATCTCAAAAGACGAAACTTTCTAAAGACATTAATGAACCAGGTAACAGACAATGATTAAGACTGATAATACAAATATTATTGTTTAAGTAAATAGTAGACAGCAACAATTCATTAAAACATATGTATAATTCTTTGTAATACATAGGCCTATGTGAATAATAAAACACGCAAATTCCAGTAAAACAATTAGAATAAAGACAATTTCATCTTTTAAAAGACGTCATTATTTTTTTTGGTATAATATACTTAGGCAAACTATATTTTTTATATATATATATATATATATATATATATATATATATATATATATATATATATATATATATATATATATATATATATATATATATATATATATATATATATATACATATATATATATTCATATATATAATATATATACATACATATATATCTATATCTATATATATATATATATATATATATATATATATATATATATAGTTGTTTATCCTCCTGAGAATAATGTCAAGCAATCTATTACAAATATTTTCCTCACGCACAGACTCCCAAGATGATAAGCATTCGCTAATGATTGCTTGTCTACTATTGCGAACGGGAAACGATTATGAAAATGAACGCTTGGTTATAAAAATGAGTTAACTCTTTGTTTCCTTCTTCGGTTGTGTAGCTGTATACTGTACACATAGGCAGTAATACTATACTTAACTGCCACATATTATTCATCTTGCTGCCTGAAATAGTACACTCTAAACCTCATATCTGTAGCCGCACAGTGCTGTGTAGGTCAGACCAAAACAGTAGTATTCTCGTCGACTGCAGCATTCCGCCTTGCACCTACAATTACCGGCAACTCTCTGCAATGGGTGGAAGCTTTGTCCAAATTATCTTTTCTTAGTCTAGCACAAGTTTAAGGGAATTTTTCCTCTCCTTGTCACCCTGAGTCTCACCCCACCTCCTCGCTTTGATCTAGTTTCAGCTTTCATACTAAATGGCCAGTAGAAATAAAAAACAATGTCTGCTCTTTTGTATTTGGTAGAGCGTGTTTGTATTGTAAGAAGTACATCGAGCATTGCTTACTCTTCAAAAGTTTTTGAACTTCATGAGGGCCAATCACCCACTAATGCTACACCAGGGTTGTAACTTGGCTCTCAAGAATAGTAATGAGGTGGGATTTTTGACATGTGTGGAGCTTTCTGCTCTCATTGGAGGGAAGAAGTCTGTGATTGGTTCTCATGACGGAAGAACTCCTTCAAGTCATACTCTCTGCCCTGGCATGATATGAACAGCTTGGAGAACAGACGATTGTTTGCTTTGAAGAGTCAACAGATACTGATACCTGTAGTAAAAAGTCAACCCTGTTCCTTTTGATTTGTTCATAGATGGTGGATTCTTCTTTTCTTCCCCGTCTCTTAATAAACTCCTGGAAATTGACATTTCCTTTCTCAAAGTGTGCGCTAACCAGCTCTGAAAAAACTTCAGGGAGCAATGTTCTTTGCATCAAGTGAAAGCAGGTCTCAACTCTCAGCCTGGAGAAGATTGCTCACATCTTGCATGCCTTGTGAGAGCTTTTATATTCTCTCAAGGAACACTGTGCTCGTTCTGTTTTGTCATGCTGGATGGTGTGTTTAGAACCCCCCTTGATCCCACTTCTTGCCTCATACTGTGTACCCAAGTGGCTGACTTCAGGACCAGCTACCATCCACCATCTCAGTACTGATAGGTCTTCAGTCATGCCCATTGCACTCCCCCCTGCCTTGATGACAGTGATGGACCCAGAACAAAAAGCATCTCATTTATTGCATGGAAGAGGGAAATATTAGTCACATTGTGTAGCCATTATGTTTTTGTGGTTGTTATGCACATGGTGATTTGAGCTCTTCACTCTTCTTCTTCTGGCAAGAACAACAATTGCTTCAGTCAGTCTGGAATTTACAGCCCTGGGTCTGTTACTTGCCATCTTGGTGAATGGCATTCAAGGTATCATACTATGGTAATTATCTTTATTCCGTGAATCGAAGCCAAGGATTTATCCTTTTACCACCTTGATCTCAATCATTTAGAATAAGGTATGAGATACGACTAGGTTCGAGAATAAATATAAATGACTTACATCTAGCTTGATCGTTCATACAGTATCGTTCAAGTCCTTTGCTGTCTGTTCAGCAACCAAGACACTACATGCAAAGGGCTATAGACCTGTTAATCTTAGCTCGGCTCTCCTGCGCTGGTACAACCGGTAATATATGGTTGCTAATAGATCCAGGGGTTATTAGACAGCATCTGGGACGCTAAAATAATGATTTAGGCACACTAAATAATCATTCGGCTGATACTGAGCCCCATACTGAGTTTCACGACAGTGGTGCCATCCAGCGTGTCCTGATTGAGTGTTGACATTGCTCTACTGCAATGAGGAAGTCAATGGGTAAGTACATATTTCTAAATTCGGACTCTACGCAGTAAAAAAAAAATGTATGATTTGACATCAAGAGCATTCGGATAAGGGAAGTCTTTGCCATCTTATTGCGAAATGCAATATTTCTGCAAATTCAATAGCATCCTTTTTATTAAAAGAGCAATCCCCGACGAGTCTGTGTGCTAATTTTGGTGTCTAGTTCCGGAAATGGAAGATTCTCCGGAAAATTTTCTGATATCTTCTCCACTATCAGTAGAAGCATCAACTAATGATTACCAAAGTATTTGAAAAAAAAGAGGATGAATAAAAATTATCATTAATTAAACATAACTGAAATCTGTTGGTGAAAATTGATACCAAATACTTTGAAAAGATAAGTAATTGACAACAACTGCAATAATAATAATAATAATAATAA
>NC_090728.1:30720883-30727716 GCF_036898095.1 Palaemon carinicauda
GTTGTCGTCATGGCATTCTTTACCTGAGGCACCGGGAGACTTGTCAACATTCTGTCATTATGAAGGTGCCGTTGAAGGGCCAGTACTTCATACATCAAAATATCTCTATTCTTGTATGGTTGTTATGGAATTGCTAACGTTACTGGTTATTCTAATAAGCAAAGTGAAGATATTAGTAGATTGCTCTAAAGCCTGAAGGTCTTTTTTAAGTAAAAGCAATTGTTGAAGTCAGATAAGCCAAACATGATTTATCTAATTTTCTTATACAAACATCCCTAATACACAGATGCGAGAATTTTAAATGAAGTAATGTCTAAAATTCGTCTTTTCATTTATGTTGCAATGATATACCGTAACCCCGAATGTTATCAGATGCTTTTGAAAGTCTGCCTATGCACCAGTGTAAAGTGATTCTTTCTTAGTTTTAATCTAAGCCAACTTACAGAGTTTATCATCATACCATTCAATAGATATATCTGCAAAAGAAACCATTTCAAAGAAGGTAGCCAAGAAAAACCTCCATGCCGCTGTTAAAAAAAAAAATAAATAAATAAAAAATCTTTTAAGTTAGCGATTGACGAACTGAGGTATATATTACTATGAAAGAATTTCTAAGAAAAAAAAAATAGCAAAACACCATTGGCTGTTAGATATGTTAGTACTTTGTCCAGACTCCTCCCTTCTGAGTAAAGTTTTGAAATAAAAAAAATGGGAAAATTAGAGCGATGCAAAGGTAGAGAAGTTAATAGCCCGAGGGATGAGACGAATAGCAACTGATGAGATGGAAAGTAAAAGGGTAGAAGCATGAGAAAGAGATGCCCTACGGAACTCTGTAAGAACCTGTGATATTATCTACAGGGCACCATGCAAAGTAAGCTGTAAGCAGGGTAAGGTTACCTTTCGCAGGTCTTTAATGGTTAAAAGTAATATGAGTATATTCCATTCTTTTCTCTTTCACTATGTTTCATGCTGCCGCGATCTTAAAACTACGATCTTAAAAGCTATCTGCCTCGACAGGAACTCACCGCACAGGCTGCACGCCTTCTTGCAGTTGGCTCCCATCCAAACTGGGTTCTTCTCGCACTCTCCCGTGCCAGCCCAAGTCTCGCAGAACTTGTCGCTGTCCTCACAGGTATCTACAAAAAGAGTTGATTTTTTAACTTTACTTGAAGGAATATATCAATTCACTTATTTATAGTTTACATATTAAATATCTGTTTTAATGTTGCTACTGCTTTTGAAATTTCCTTTATTTGTTCCTTATTTCTCTTGTAATTTATCTATTTCCTTTCCTCGCTGGGCTGTTTTTTCCTTATTGGAACCTTTAGGCTTATAGCAATCTGTTTTTCCTACTAGGGTTGTAGCTTAGCTTGTAATAATAATAATAATAATAATAATAATAATAATAATAATAATAATAATAATAATAATAAAGTACCTTGGGTGTGATTTCATTCATATTACTGATAATTTTAATGATTATTATCATCATTGATAAATGTTGTAACAGTTTTACTAGTATTGCCCATTTGTTTGCGCACTGGAACACACTGACTTAAAAAGGTAGCATCTATAGAAGTAAACTACTCCAGATATTGTGTTTTTCTGTTTTCTTTACACTAAGGAAACCAACCGACTCTAGCATATGAGTCCTACGTTAATATAAACGTTATGATATATGAAGTGACTATTGTTGTGGCTTCCGTTGCTGAAGTTTAGGTTTTTCTATAAAGAAATGTAGCAATACACAATATCCTATTACTATAAAATGTTTTGTTACGGGGCGCATGCGCAGCTGTAAAATCTATTAAACAATGATTAACTAGATTTTCTTGGAGAAAATACTTACCAAACATACGGTAAGAAATACTTTAACCTGTTCAATATTTAACAATCAAAACGTTCAAGAAAGGGATACACATATTTTCTTCTCTCCTTTTCAGAAAGCTTACTAATAAATTATCATAGGTATATTTATATTTCGGCCATTCTTAAGGTTTATTTTTTCATTGAAACTTTATTAATCTATTTTCTTGAGTTCTTCTTCTCTCTTTAAAATCATGTGAAAGCTGATCTCATATGCCTCAATTTTTTATATGAATACGACGGATCTTTGTATTTATCTCATATTGAGTCTGACGATGTCAAAAGATGAAAGTATCTCTAAACAAGTCTTTTTTGTTTTGTGGCTTCGTGCATATCGTATGCTTAATAATTTCCTGATTTTTAGTCATGTACAGTATATATATATATATATATATATATATATATATATATATATATATATATATATATATATATAGGCTATATATATATATATATATATATATATATATATATATATATATATATATAGCCTATATATATATATATATAAATATGTATATATATATATATATATATATATATATATATATATATATATATATATACAGTGTATCCACACAGACATATATATATATATATATATATATATATATATATATATATATATATATATATACTGTGAAAGAGAGAGAGAGAGAGAGAGAGAGAGAGAGAGAGAGAGAGAGAGAGAGAGAGAGAGAGAGTCTTACCTGGGGCAATCGTGGTGAGAGACTCCTCTGAGGGGCTGTCCGATGTGGTGCCGGGACAATCATACAGTTGCTGCAGTTTCTCGATATCTTTCTGCAAAATTCATATAAAAAGAATAATTAAGGCTGTATTGTATCATAGTGCTTAATCTTATAATATTTGGACTTTATATTAATCTCTGCGTTGAAAAAAATAAATGCACATTCTTAAAAGGTGATATAAAATGATAACGTTACAACTCTTATTTTAGTTATGTATACTGTATATGTATGTATTTGTGCATGTAAGTGAGTGGGACACGAAAGATAGATAGGCATATAGATGAGAACATATAGAATCAAGTAACTAAAAGGTATTAATCAAAATTAGCCTATGAGAAAAAAATCGTGGAATAACGTCTGAGAGTTAAAAGTTTTGAAATACAACTTCGAAATCTTATTCTCTGTAATCAAGAGAAGGCGAATAAATGTTAGATTCAGAAGGGTTTTTGCTTGTATCCTAATGAAAATGTTGATTAAATTTCTTCTATTATCGGAAGGGTAAGGTCTATGTGCATCGCCATCTATTTGACTGCTTAATGATAGGCAGATGTTCTATGGAGGCGAAATAGGCCACGCCCACCTGATGACGACATGGCATGCTTCCACCACTCACGAGTTTCCACTCAGCACAAGCAGTAGGTTTACTTGTGTTGTTTAACAAAAGATCCAGTAGATTTTGGCTTCTAACTTCTTTCTACACTTTTAATTATAATTCCCACAATTATCAGTGTCTCGCAGACAAGACCTTAGTTCTACGTAGAGATAAAGATAATTCAAATATTTGGGAGGGTAGGCGTATTGTGTGTATGAGTGTGTTGCTTCAACAATAAAACATCTTACCTTTGAGAAGCCTCTTCTTTGACCGATTTCAGCTCCAGTGAATCGAGGAATAATTGTCGGGCGTGTACGATCCTTGGCAAAGGCATACGGTCCATAATGCAATATAGAATCTGTTGTCGGAAAAATAATGAAGGAAGTTAGAAATAGGCATTTTCTTGGTTAAGTGATAGCCTTGATTTTTCCCTTCTCTTCTATAGTAGTGACACGAGAGCTATTTCTACAAGAAAAACACGCTTGTTGCCATCTTGTTTAGCTTTTATCATGAGACGATTCTACTGTTACAGATGCTGCCATTCAACTTCACAAATCTAATGGTTTATCCTATCCACATTGTTATGAAATTTCCAAATTTTGCAAAAATGCTCTTTACCTGATGGTATCCCGTCCTCCATTTTCTAAGAATTACATTTTGAATGTAAGATTGATTCCCAGCCTAATCATATTAACTGATCTCTTTTCTCTCACTTCTACTGTTGATAGTCTATAGAGCCAACGAAATCTCTTTTGCTAGAATACTTAAGATAGCTATTTCTTCAATCCTTAGTCTAGGGTCCACAAGGAAATAACAACAGAGGAAATTCTGTTCTATTTTACTCTGAATTATCTATTCATCCTTTCCCACAAACGATTGGTAATTGTAAGCCTTGCATTGAATATATAAAAGCATTAGTCAGAGTAGATTACAGTTTATGTTACAAAATATGCATGATTTTGGGGTCAATGCTTTCTCCTACAGACTCATTTCAATCTTTTTAAGAATAGTTTATTTCTTTAGCACATTATAATTCTCAACCTATAAATCCCTGATAATCCAAACATGTTATAACATTAGTCTTACTTACAGACATTTAATTTGTTTTCTTTCGTTTGCATTCAACATGCTCATTTGGTATCTATGAAGGATTGTTGCTCAACAATCCCATCATATAATCTACTAGGGTTGTTTATTTTCATGCGCTCGAGGAATCAGCGAATTGCTTGTTCTCTTATCCTCTCGTGATCCGTCACATTCAGTCCTGAAGACATTTACTCTATGGAATTGATAGACTCTTTTTGTTTCACTAACACATCTTACAATAACTGATAAATTTTTAAGGCCTCCATTTACCATTATAACCTTATTCTTGGTAACTTTGTTTTTACATATCTCCTTTAACAAAAATGTTTAAACTGTTTAACCCTCCTTGATAACTTCTACAAAATAGCTCCCCCAGCCCCCACCACCCAATAAAATCAAGCATCAACCACGCCACTCCGCTACTATAGGATTAATAAAAAGAAGCCTAGAATCAATTGGAATGATTAAACATTTACACTACTTACACGTGGGTGAAGCATGTCCGAAAGAAATTTTTTCAAGTAATTAAATTTTCCTTATGAATAACTCTAAATCTGGATATAGAATACAGACACTTAAAGACTATATCAAGATATCACATTGTAACACTCACCGAGATCATATTCTACGCCCAAGGTTTGTATCTTATCCCAGGAATATTTTTCGAAGTTGTACCACATGCCATCCTGGACGTTAGCCTTGTTGATCGTGATGTAGTTGTCGCGGTCGTTACGAGACTGTTCGTGCCAGAATCCAGCCGAGTGCATCAGTTCGTGCATGACGATGCCTACGTACAAGCAACCAGGGCCAAGAGATACCTTTTGAGCGCCACCAATCCGTCCTACAGAACTTGAGCACCTGGCAAGAGGGAAAGGGAAAATTAAAGATGTTTATACTATGACAAGAGTTGAATGAGAGTGGATTGTCTTTTTTTTTTAAAGGATGTTGAAACATAGCTGAAGGAATGTTGTGAGATGTAGGATACATAAATAAACAAACATTTCGGTGAGTGAATGGATGATTGGTAATTATCTTGGAGCATAATACCAGTGGTCATTAATGCCAGTTAGATTACGCTTAATAATGAATTAACAACTTATGATAAAACAAGGAATGAATAACCTAAGATGAAAAGCAATTAATAAATAACTTAACAATGAAGCATTTAGAATTTGATATATCATCTAAAAACGAATAAGAAGGCCAGCTTCCAATACGAACTTGAAAAGACCAATAGAATCCTAAAAACTTCTCCAAGAATCTTGGTGAGGACGTACCTGCCATCCTCATTACGAGTTCCAGAGAGGAATCATTATCTGATATCCACAATACTGGAACATTCATTTGATAAATGTCTAATAGTACACTTCATTGAATTTTTTTTGCTGAATCTTAATATGGTTTGGAAAATTATACGGTTAAAGTTGCATAGCAGAAGTACAGAAATTCAAAAATGATTTACCCATCGCCTTTAATTATGTGTATGTAGTCTCTCTCAACTGTTCTGGGTACAAATCGGATACAAGTTTTCTCGTGGTATTCCTTGAAAGCCATTGCAATAGTTCCTCGCTCAAAATTATCTGTAAAGAAAAGGCTGATTAGTTAGAGGCTAAAACTCTATTCTCCTTAACAGTAATATTTTATTTTTGCATATTTTGTATATAAGGTTCTTTTAGTTATAACTCTGTACAGTAGTATGAAATGCCAATATACCTCATTTTGGAGAATCTCCACATATACAAGACATATCCAACTTATTTTGCGTAAAATAGACTTTTTTACCAATATAGATTAAGGTAGAATGCAAGAAATGTAAAATATATCTTCTGAGTCTTAGGTAGAGTTATTGAGGTACATCAAAATGTGATGACGCTGTATAAAGTAATGTTTTTCAACACACGAACTGTTTAAGTGTGGTTTATATGGCTGAAATTGTAGCCTATATGTACACTTCCCTAAATCATAATTTTTTTAAGCAAAACCAAATGCAATCTGTAAATTTAAAAACGAAATGAATAGTTAAGATTCAGCTCAGTCATTGCAAGATGAGAAAACACTACTGATGGACTTTGCTTCTCAGGGAATGCGAAACCCGGTATGTGACAACCAGAGACAGAGTGTGATGCCTATCTCTTTTTGAGGTTATTAGTTTCTCAGTTTTTATTCTTTTGTATCTCATGGTTCATTCAATTCATCACGTCTTCGCAATTTACATCTGGGATCCTTAAAGTCTAAAGAAGATCTTGGTGAACCTCACGCTTCAACGACGGTCCTTTACCGTCCTCATTTCTACGGATTCCTTGCAATTAATTTTTACAATGTACCAGTGACTCACTATAATGCCACTGTATACTTACAGAGAGAGAGAGAGAGAGAGAGAGAGAGAGAGAGAGAGAGAGAGAGAGAGAGAGACAGACAGAGAAGAGAGAGAGAGAGAGAGAGAGAGAAGAGAAGAGAAGAGAAGAGAGAGAGATGGAGAGAGAGAGAGTATTCTCTGTTTGAATCTCTCTCTCTCTCTCTCTCTCAACAAATACCCAAAT
>NC_090728.1:30728216-30735716 GCF_036898095.1 Palaemon carinicauda
TTCTCTCTCTCCTTCAAGATGTAAAACATTGAGGATTCTTAAGGGTTATGTACGAAATTTCCTTAAAAGTCATCGATAGGAAAGTAATTATACCATCAAGAAATAGGGTATGAATAAAAAAAAAATGAATAATGTGATTTGAACATTCTCGGCTTCCACGATTTCAACCCACATTTAGATCCGGAAACTTTTTTTCTTTTTTTTTTGTAACTCCCACAGTGTTTTTACCATCTTCACAGTAATTTTCAGGACGATAAGGGCATAAAACCTTAGATTAAACAGTGTCTATCAGTTCTTACTTTGTAACCTTATCTGAGTTATCAATATATCTCTTAATTCATGTTATTAACAACTATGATACCATTGCAGTGTTCTGTAAGGATTTCTGACATCATCTCTACGTAGGCACTAGGCAGCAATTGCCACCGAAGTTTTTCTAGCTTTCATTTGCCTAATGTTGGAACAGTTATTAAACACAGATAGGTACGGGAATCTTTTCAAAATTATTATTATTATTATTATTATTATTATAGACCTAGTATAATGTTGACTGTAATGTCGTTAGAGCTCATATTACTGTAGATAAACGATGATTGTAAAATTATTGTTATAATTTATGTTCTTGCTCTTTTCAGAAGTTTAATTCTAAAAATTTTTAATACAGAACCTAAAATGTCGGAATAAAATGGGACTATGAAGAAATCAAAAGCTACAAAATGCCAACGATGTAATGAAACACCTTTTATACACTGAAAAGAATGAAATTAGACACAAAAGATTGCTTATTTCATCCGTTGTTGACAATATGTCTTTAGTTGGTTTCCAGGACTATCTGCGTTTAAAGATTTTCCTCTATCTAATAACCGAATCCTTATTACCATAATGATAGTTGAAATTAAGAGAATACTACTGTTGATATGTGGTTATATGTCTCCGTAGAGTTTATTTGTCCTTTGGTCTTTGAGGAAAATGTAGATACGGTAACAATTTAATAAAAAAAAAATCAAAGCTTTATTTATTCTATTCAAAATTTTTATCAGTCATTTATTACTATTATTATCAATTTGATTATTATTATCGCTACTATTATTGATAGCAGCAGCAGTAGAATTAGTACTAGCAGTAATCTTGTTGATTTCATTTCTAAATATATAGACGAACATGAAACAGACATTAAAATGTAATGATAAATAGAGACAACACTGAAATCCATCCCCTTACCGTATCAACGTTTCCCATCGGGACATCGACGAAAGCACTGGGATCCAGCTGAGGTTCGCCGAAGATCTGGAGGTTTGGATCGGAAGATCGCGACTTACTACAATACACACCGGGGCTCACAAAGCACATCGCCAGCAAAAAATATGTTGACATTCTCTGCAGGAAAAACAAGAGATATAATTAATTCATATATGAAAGAGCATCTCCTCTATATGATAAAGAGCAAGTGTCTGTGTATACGCACACACATAACCGCACACACACACACACACACACACACACACATATAATATATATATATATATATATATATATATATATATATATGTGTGTGTGTGTGTGTGTGTATGTATGTGTATATACTGTATATATGTATATATATATATATATATATATATATATATATATATATATATATTAGGACCGAGTTCCCTGCTTCTCATAAGTCCTGCTATCAATGTGGATGTCATGAGATACAGGTAATAAAAGTTTGTGGCAGGCATAACAACTTTTATTTGTGTTCGATCTACCGGAATCCAGACATAGATGATTCTATCTTCGATTGTCTTCTTACCATTATGGCTAAGATACAAGAAGATGATAGAAAGGCTTCTTTTGTCTTTGTTGGTGATTTTAATGCTCACCATAGGGAGTGGTTAAGTTCTATCTCTCCTACCGATCGCCATGGCTTAAGAGCTTTAGACTTTGCCTCTGAATCAGGCTGTGAGCAAATCATAAATGAAGCTACTCACAGGTCTGGTAATTGCTTGGACCTCGTATACACTGACTCCCCTGGCATTATAACTGGTAAGGTTGGTTCTCCAATCGGGACATCTGATCATGCCTTGATTTCATTATTAGTGAAGACTGAGCAGCCTGTCCCTGATATATCATATTCTTGTAAAATTTATATGAAATCCCAAGCAGACTGGAATGGGATTTTACATGATCTTTTGTGCTTGAATTGGTCACAATTATATAATAGTGTAGATCCTGTTGTCCCTTTGAATGAGAATCTAGTCAACATAATTGATAGGCGTATCCCTTCTCGTGTGCTAAGGTATCGAGTGAAGGACAAACCGTGGTTCAATGATGATTGTAGACGTGCTTATTTGGAGAAACAGGAGGCCTATCATCTTTGGAAGGGGAACAGATCAGATTTGACCTGGAACAACTATACTCAGCTTCTAGCTTTTGCTCAGAGAGTTTATGCCTCAACTGAAAAGGAGTACAATTTAACCATAAAAGAAACACTTTCTGGTTCAACTCAGGAACATAAATGGTGGTCTACCCTTAAATCTGCACTCTTTGGTGTAGATGCAACAGTTCCTCCTTTACTTAAACCAGATGGCTCAGTCACTCACTGTCCAAAGGAAAAGGCAACCCTTTTGGCTGATGTTTTTGACAGTAAACAGAGTAATGAAAAACTTGAACTTCCTCATTCCTGTTTTCCTGAGGCTAAACTAACTAGTTTAGCTTTTCGATCTCGTGAGATTAAAGCTCTGATGCTTATGGAGGTGTAGACCCAAATGGTATTTTTCCTTTGTTTTTTATAAAGACAGCAGATTTCTTAGCTCCAAAGTTATCTGTTATTTTGCGCAGTTAGCTAGAAGAGGAGCTTTTTAGCACTAGTTGGAGAATTGGTAATGTTACTCCTCTATGTAAATGTGTCTGTGGTAGCTCAAGTCCCACTGATTACCGCCCAATTTCCATAACTCCCATATTATCTAAAGTTTTTGAACGTCTTCTGGAAAAACGTCTTAATAGGTTTGCTGAAGGTAATCATCTACTCCCTAGTTTGCAATTTGGTTTTCGGAAAGGCCTTGGAGCATTTGATGCCCTTCTTACAATCTCCAATGCTGTACAGAAATCCCTTGATTGTGGTCGGGAAGTTCGTATGATTGGCCTTGATTTTAGTGCTGCCTTTGACCGTGTTAATCACGAGGCCCTTGTTTTCAAACTGAAACAGTTGGGAGTGGGTGGGTTGTTTCTTAGCATTATTATTGATTTTTTAAGTAATAGATCTCAAAGAGTTGTTGTTGATGGGCACCATAGTGATTATATGAATGTGATATCCGGTGTTCCATAGGGTAGTGTTCTTGGCCCATTACTTTTCATACTATATACACATGACATGTGGTTTGGCCTAGAAAACAAGCTTGTTGCATATGCAGATAATGCTACTCTCTTTGCATCAATTCCATCCCCTGAATGTAGATCTAGGGTTGGTGAATCCCTTAATAGAGATCTACATAAAATTAGTGCATGGTGCAAATTATGGGGTATGAAGTTGAATCCTAACAAAACTCAAAGTATGATTGTAAGTAGGTCAAGGACGGTGGCTCCTCAACATCCGGATCTCAGTATTGATAATGTTTCTTTAAATATGTATGACTCTTTCAAAATTTAGGTGTGATTCTCGACAGTAAATTTACTTTTGAGAAACATATAAGGTCTCTGTCTTCTTCAATTGCACAAAAAATAGGCTTATTGAGAAAGTCTTTCAAGATTTTTGGTGATCAATCTATTCTGAAGAAGTGTTTTAATTCTTTCATTCTACCTTGTTTTGAGTATTGTTCTCCTGTTTGGTCTTCAGCTGCTGATTCTCATCTTAATTTGTTGGACAGAAACTTACGGTCTATTAAATTTCTTATTCCTGATCTAGATATTAATCTCTGGCACCGTCGTTCAATTAGTTCATTATGCATGTTGCATAAGATTTTTCATAACTCTGACCATCCTTTACATTCAGATCTCCCTGGACAATTCTATCCTGTTCGTAATACTAGGCAGGCAGTTAATTCTAATAGCCAGGCCTTCTCCATCACGAGACTCAATACTACGCAGTACTCTAGAAGTTTTATTCCAGCTGTTACCAAGTTGTGGAATGATCTTCCTAATCGGGTAGTTGAATCAGTAGAACTTCAAAAGATCAAAGTTGGAGCAAATGCTTTTTTGTTGACCAGGTGGACATGAGTCTTTTTATAGTTTATTTATGACATATTTGTTTTTGATGCTGTTAATAGTTTATATATGACATGTCTGTTTTGACGTTGTTACTGTTTTTAGAATGATTTATTGTTAATTTGTTCTCTTCATTTATTTATTTCCTTATTTCCTTTCCTCACTGGGCTATTTTTCCCTGTTGGAGCCCCTGGGCTTATAGCATCTTGCTTTTCCAACTAGGGTTGTAGCTTGGATAGTAATAATAATAATAATAATAATATATATATATATATATATATATATATATATATATATATATATATATATATTATATATATATATATATATATATCTAGAGTCTGTCACGCTCACCGGGAAGCGGGAATAGTCATATCCTGGTGAGAAGGGATACCCCGAGAGGTAACTAGAAAGAGTAGTCATTATTTCCCACCTTTTATGAATATGACCGAGGTAAACTTTAATCGCTTCTATTTTGTATGTTCCCGGTTCTGGTATGGTGATGTTTTCAGTTTTATTTACTGTAGTTTATTATTATCATTAATTAACAAAATATGTTGTAAAAAAATAAGTCTCGTGAAATTTAGTGACAAGCCAATTAAGGTGTGTAGATTAACCTAGTTAGGAGATTCAAAAAAATACTGATACACTCTAATACATACATACATGGATACTAATACTTGAATGAATGAATTTCAATTCAAGAGTGACATTTAGTCTTATTGTCAAGACTGCCATCATGTTAAGTTTTCTTGTCCAAATCTGGAAGCTTGGAGGTTGGTTTTGGTCATATTTCAGCAGTATTTTCCATGTACGATAATTACATGAAAATGCCTCAGTATCTCTTCTTATGGCTAAAAATACTGGCAATAAAACTGTTAATTAATTTTTTAGGAAAGATATATTCACGAAGTTGAAGATAAACCTTCAAAACTCTACAGAAGTAGTCATCAGAAACAATCATGTTTTATGGAACAGAAGTATTATTAACAGTAGTAAATGAAAAAAACAACAAAACTTCAACAACACAAATGATAGTAATAGAAAAAACTACATGATAATATTACCGTATGTGTTTATTTTGTTCTGAAAAAAAAAAATAAAAAAAAAAAAATAAACGATTGCGGACATTGTGATCTTTCTGATACATTGTAGTAGGTATTAGGGGTCTCATTATTTGAATTCCTTTGTTTTTTCTTTAAGAATTCGTTGGTATCTGACGGACGATGAAATGTAAACTAATAATGGTTTGATATTAAGAAATGGTTCATGCAGTGTTATTAAGCACTGAGAATATTCTTACATGAGATGATGTTAGACCACTCATATGTGATGTCTATTGTGGATTTTCTGCTTTGCCTCTTGGCATTTTTTTTCTGAAATATAGCTTCTGGGTTGTTGTGATATAAAAGGTAATAGCCAACAGTGGTTTAGGTATCTTTAATTCAAGATTATTGACGGTATAATAATTCCCTTTGCTTACGGAAAAAGAAAGAACAGATCAGTGATTTGCAATGAACATATATTGTTCATAAAGGAATAGAAAATAGTTCCACAGTACATGTATTGGTTATACTATGACTGGGCTTCAAAATAGTTTTCAGAATCATTGAAGTTTTAATCCATCTGTGAACAGATTGTCGAATGATCTTCCTAATCTGTTATAAGAAGCAGAAGCCTGAAATCAAAAGTACCAAATCACTTTGGGTTACAATATGGCAACCATCCCAGATTATTAGGCCGCATGTAGGCCTGTCTTCCTCTAATGGATGCCACCTCTGATTTTTCCTTATAATCTCACATCAACGCTTTTTGTGGGAAAATGACACTTTGCAATATTTGCCATATAGGTGTTTAGAAAGGGCTATTATTTCATCTCTCTTGCAAACAAACAAACCATGAAACCCTACCTGGACTCCTTATCAAATACCTAACGCCTCCTCCCCACCCCCACCCCCTCCAAAAAAAAAAAAAAAAAAAAAAAAAAAAAAAAAAAAAAAAACTCTTACAACTACTTTGTGCCATAGAAATTCTAACCGTTTATATTAATGGTATATCCAGTGCATAAAATATGCAGAATTCGTGTTTTGCCAGGTTTGTAGAAAGTTTCAGTCACCTGTGATAATTAGGAGGGATATTGTGGCGACATGTATTAGGCCCTCATTTCCTGTTAAAAATAGTGTATTGGAAACAGACACTACTGTTCTTAATACCAGAAAATGATATTGTACATTCAGTAATAACTATATAACATTAGAATTTTATCTGCAATCAATATATCTTTTTTAAAACATGCTACTTACCAATGAGGGAGTGGGTGAGAGAGACGTAAAACCTTATAACAGTTTCAAAGTTTGAGAACATACTGACTAACTACTGTAGTCAATGCTAACTTAAGTTCACTAATCATAATAATTCTCATCTATCTTACACAATCTCTTACAGTTGCAAGCATTTGTGCAAGCAAGAAAGCCAACATTTAGACATCCTTCCTACAAGAGCAAATGACCAAAGATGAATGTTTTTTTTAGACTGACTGCAAGGACATTAGCACCGGTATAAGTTTCAAAGCTTTCACGGTCCATACATTTCCATCTGGTGAGGGTATGTATATCCGTGACATTCATAAATTTTCTTCCAGACAAAAAATTTTGGTAGTTACTGTGCATAAGATGAAAAGAAAGAGCGTCTTCGGTACATGGCAAGGCCTCTTAAGAGAATTTCCCCTTAAAAATATTCAGCCTAACTTATTCAGTGTTCAAAATCACTCAGGTAACAAACAAACTTTTTTGCACCCTTTCATGCATCATCACTGAATTCTGCTGAACTGCCAGTCGCATGAAGTAAGTCTGGTTCTTTTAAGAATACTTTCCAGCAGTGGCTAATAAAAGAATGTTATTAGATTTTCAATCACTGATGGGGTATCATTGATTTAGTGGCCAGATTGTATTTTCGATCTTTTCTCTAATTCTCTGGAGACAGATCTGATCTGTGGCCAAGTGCTAGTACCAAGATATCTGTGTCTCAGCAACTAATGACCACTTGTTGATACCCATAATTCAAAGCTTCCTTAGAATGTATCGGCGTCAATTACCTTAGATGTCAGGATGCCAGAAAACCTTAAATAAATCAATCCTTAGCATGTAGAAAAATCATAGCGTCTGCTCCCTTTGTGGTGCTGATTATGGGAAAGGTCTCATAATATTGATAACCACACCATTCAATACCTTTTGTAAATATTTCGGAAGTATTTCCACATTTTCTTCCATTAATTATATATATCTATATTTGACTTGGAATTTTATTGCAAAGCAT
>NC_090728.1:30743216-30748216 GCF_036898095.1 Palaemon carinicauda
ATATATATATATATAAATATACATATATATATAGATATATAAAAATACTTATGGATATATATGTGTGTATATATATATGTATACAAAAATATATATATACACGTATATATTTATATATACACATATATATATATATATATATATATATATATATATATATATATATATATATATATATATATGTACATATACATATGTATATATGTATACACAAATATATATACATACATATATATATATATATATATATATATATATATATACATGCATATATATATGTGTATTTATATATATATATATATATATATATATATATATATGTGTGTAAATATATATGTATATATATATAGAGAGAGAGAGCTATATATGTACTGTATATTTATATGCATATATATATATATATATATATATATATATATATATATATATACATATATGTGTGTGTATATATATATATATATATATATATATATATATATATATATATAGAGAGAGAGAGAGAGAGAGAGAGAGAGAGAGAGAGAGAGAGAGAGAGAGAGAGATGTGATTGTAAGATAAAATCAACCCAACATGTTATCCTCTCCAATTATCTCCAAGAAACAGGTAAAAGTAGATCTCTGAGCACCCTACTCACCAACATTCCGATGAAGGCCGGAGCTCGGTAATATTCCAATGACCGCAGTAGTGTTAAAAAAAAAATAGTTGAAGCTTCACTGAATAGGCACTCGCTCCTGACTGTCTTTTCTCTATCTCTGCATGCAGGTGCAACCTCACAGCACTCGGATATAGGTCAATAAACCTGTTAAATACTGTTGATTCCTCGGGACCTTTCGGGGAGTTTGCAACACGGGCGGAGAAGAAGAAAGTATTGAATCTTTTAGTATGTCTCTCTTCGGTATGTTTCGGTTCGAATGAGCTCGGTGCCCGTCACTGAACGTATATAAGGTGCATTCGGGGTGGCGAAATCTACCGCTGTTCTGACCTACGTCGATTCGGAGTAAACATGACGGTCGGCAGGTGGTAGTAGGAGCGTTTACATCACGATGATGATTTCCTCTCTCTCTCTCTCTCTCTCTCTCTCTCTCTCTCTCTCTCTCTCTCTCTCTCTCTCTCTCTCTCTCTCTCTCTCTCTCCTTTTACCTAGTGTTCTGGAAATATTTCTGAGTTCATATAACAACGAATTATTTATCATGCAGCCATTAATGTACGAAATGCTGAGATGCAGAAACTTGCGACTTTCTAAAAATAATTTTTTCACACACACACACTCTCTCTCTCTCTCTCTCTCTCTCTCTCTCTCTCTCCTCTCTCTCTCTCTCTCTCTCTCTCTTTCCTTTTTCCTAGTGTTCCGGAAATATACCTGAGTTCATATAACAACGAATTATTTATCACGCAATCCTTAATGGTGTGCAAAATGAAAAATGCAGAAACTTGCGACTTTCCAAATATCATATTTCACAACTCTCTCTCTCTCTCTCTCTCTCTCTCTCTCTCTCTCTCTCTCTCTCTCTCTCTCTGCAATTATTTAGCTGCAATCATTTTGCAAAACAATTCACGCTAAAACCATACCCTTTCGGTAGAACAGATGTTGGTGCTTAACCGCAAGTTAAACAAAACAGCAAAGAAATAAATGATTTCCAGCGTCGGTTTGGAAGCTCATCTGCATTATCCTTGCACTCGGCTGCAACTCACAGCGGATGCTCAACATTGCAACATTTTGATATCGTTCAACACTAAAAGCAACGGACTGGGTGACGTCACAGGTGAACTCGTAGGGAAAAAAAAACTATGTCAGTCAAATCGTTCAAGGTTATGCCCTTCAGCGTATCATCCTCCTCAGGATGGATTTCGGGAAAGCCTTGGGTCGTATCTTTCGGTGATTCTGAGAGAGAGAGAGAGAGAGAGAGAGAGAGAGAGAGAGAGAGAGAGAGAGAGAGATTACGATCCCTTTCAATGACAGCTCAATAAAAAGATAAAATGACAAAGAAGTAAAGCTAATTCAGTTCAATCATGAACTTAACTGGAGAGAGAGAGAGAGAGAGAGAGAGAGAGGAGAGAGAGAGAGAGAGAGAGAGAGAGAGAGAGAGAGAGAGATATTACGATCCCTTTCATTGACAGTTCAATAAAAAGATAAAATGACAAAGAAGTAAAGCTGATTCAGTTCAATCATGAATTTAACTGGAGTGAGAGAGAGAGAGAGAGAGATTACGATCCCTTTCAACGACTGCTCAATAAAAAGATAAAATGACAAAGAAGTAAAGCTAATTCAGTTCAATCATGAATTTAACAGGAGAGAGAGAGAGAGAGAGAGAGAGAGAGAGAGAGAGAGAGAGAGAGAGAGAGAGAGAGAGATTTTAACAAATTGCTAATTGAAATAACGCGCCATATTGCTTTTTAAGATATTGTTCTTTATTCCAATGCTACAGAAGAGGAAACGAGCCGGTCTAAACCTTGTTAAACAATTGCTAGATATGTATCAAATGAAACCGAAGTTGATTATAATAAAATGATAGCATCTGGCTTTGCAGGGAGAATGGAAAAGAATATTTGCTACATATTCGCACTGCTCTACGATGAGAAAAAACTTAGAGTATAACAATCAATGGTGTAAACTTTCAGATATGATAAAAAGAAAAAATAGATGAAAATTATAAAACACAAGTTGGAGTTTGTAATAAAAAAACATAAAAGAAAGAAATCTTATGAGATTCTCTTCAGAGTAAATGAGATTTAATGTAATTGGAATGTGTGATATGATCTATGATATTTGACTGTTTCACATATAATAACCACCTTATCTTTCAGAAATATACTTAAATGAATTGCAAAACAATGGATTACTTAACAGACGTATAATCTTTATTCTTGATAAACTAAGTGGTACGATCTCATGCTGGAAGAGCTGTCGTATTCTAACAGACGTCTCGAGCATAAAAGAAACTCTTTGCACCGAGATTGTTTTAATCATCTGTTCCGTTTAGTCTCTCTTCCTATTTTGCAGCCATTTCAACGCCGAATTGTGGTACGATAGAGGCATATTGATGTTTCCAAGGTCATTGAAGTGTATACGACGCGCCATTAAGTTTGGGTTATCGTAAGGGTGGGCAAAAGCGCACTTTCATTTTAGGGCTTACACTAGTGTCTTGATATTGACATGGCCAGCTCCTTAATATTTGTATCTTTGTTATTATTGGATGAAGTCATCTAATATATATATATATATATATATATATATATATATATATATATATATATATATATATATATATATACAGTATGTATATATATGTGCGTGCGTGTGTCTGAGAGAGAGAGAGAGAGAGAGAGAGAGAGAGAGAGAGAGAGAGAGAGAGAGTGTGTGTGTGTGTGTGTGTGTGTGTGTATACGTATGCATAAGTGTGAATACATAGAAGAGCATGAAGCTTATAGTTATAGTACAGTACACGCATTTGCAAGGTCTATGATTCGACTTAGCCAGCCACACAGTGTCAAGGAAGGTCTATAAAGGTTCTTGCCCCTCTGACACCACATACTATTATCCTACACATTTCCTCACCTTTACCGCAATTTCCTGCATCATTTCCAGGGTAGGGAACAATCATTCAAAAGATTCTAATGACAGGTTTATTCTTTGAAATTGAAAGATCAAAGTAAGGGCTGTGGTGACTTATTGGAAACGACCCTGTCACGCGATCATCGGACTAGGGTTCGAGTCCCGTTCAAGCTTGATAATTTTTTGTAGTACCTGCAACCTCACTATCCTTATGAGCTAATGATGGGGGGGGGGTAAATATATAGGTCTAATTGTTGAATCCCCAGAAGCTATTGTTTGGCCCTCCCTGGTCCTAGATTGGGTGGAGAGGGGGCTTGGGTGCTGATCATATGTATATATGGTAAGTCTCTGGGGCATTGTCACTGTCCCTTGTCTCTGACATTCATGGTCGACTTTTTGAACTAAAAAATGCAGATTTTGGATTAACTATGAAATAACAGACTCATCGAGCGTACCAAAAACGCCATCGTATCAAGGCTAAGTTTTGCACGGTAGAGTGTATTATACGAATTCGGTTTATGGGAGGTTTGTTGAACTAATCGCACAATTAATTCTCGGATTTAGATATGAAAAGTAGGTAAAGGTCTGAAGTTTGATTTACCGGGCTGTAAAGAAGATTCTATAAATATGTTTGTACATTCGAAATAGTCCTTCAACAATATTTAGAAAATTGATATGATTTTGATGACGTGAATAAAGAACGTTTAGTTTCTTCAGGGTTTCCCTGAACTATGTAGCATTTTCCTCCTTTTACAGTAATAAGGTCAACTTTATTCATGATATAACAAGAAAAATATATAGTGCAGTAAGAAACTTCAGTAGACAATCTATTGTCATTATTAATCCAATAACAGTTTTATTTTTCTTAATAAAACTTTCTGACTATTTATCAATGTTTTAACGAATGACTTCCAGATTATGTTCCCGCCATTTTGAACAAGGAACAGAAAGTTAGCACATTTTGGAGAGAGCTCAAGGCAGAAAATATCGTTGGTGATATTGCATATTTAAATCACTTTCAACACGTTCCAAATCAGGAATAATATATGGTTCGCCTAGTGTGGATAAGCTGGGTGTCCCATATGACCCGTGGCCTAAGGTCAGCCATACAGTATGTGTCTTCAACTGCAGATTTTTTTCCAGGTTCCCCATTCTTACTTCGCTATCAATTAAGTATATAATAAAAGATACTTAGTTTCTTCAATGAAATATGTAATAAATATTTTAATAGCTTTAATGTGACATCATTACTAACAAACATACATTTATGTGAAACCACTGAAAAAGGCCTTTACAGCGTATATTATTATTATTATTATCATTATTATTATTATTATTATTATCATTATTATTATTACTTGCTAAGCTACAACCTTAGTTGGGAAAGCAGGATGCTATAAGCCCAGAGGCTCCAACAGGGAAAATAATCCAGTGAGGAGAGAAAAAA
>NC_090728.1:30753216-30760716 GCF_036898095.1 Palaemon carinicauda
TTTCATTAGAAGGGGCTAGCGTTCGATCCCAAGTATGAGGTAGAAATTTGTTTCTATTTGAACACGATGTTGTGTTGATATTTGTCCATATTGACTCATTAGGGGTAATTTGGATGAATTACTACCAATTGTGTCACGTGGTGGGCCGGGAAAATCGGGTAAAACTCGCTGGTAAGAGACTGATGTTTCGCCAGGTAAATCCTCTAACAGCTAGATTAGTGTCAGGTTCGGATTTCCTTTATGGCCTCTCGTGGCATGGTTGGTTTCGACCTGGCCTTTCATTAGAAGGGGCTAGCGTTCGATCCCAAGTATGAGGTAGAAATTTGTTTCTATTTGAACACGATGTTGTGTTGATATTTGTCCATATTGACTCATTAGGGGTAATTTGAATGAATTACTACCAATTGTGTCACGTGGTGGGCCGGGAATATCGGGTAAAACTCGCTGGTAAGAGACTGATGTTTCGCCAGGTAAATCCTCGGACGGCTAGATTAGTGTCAGGTTCAGATTTCCTTTATGGCCTCTCGTGGCATGGTTGGTTTCGACCTGGCCTTTCATTAGAAGGGGCTAGCGTTCGTTCCCAAGTATGAGGTAGAAATTTGTTTCTATTTGAACACGATGTTGTGTTGATATTTGTCCATATTGACTCATTAGGGGTAATTTGAATGAATTACTACCAATTGTGTCACGTGGTGGGCCGGGAAAATCGGGTAAAACTCGCTGGTAAGAGACTGATGTTTCGCCAGGTAAATCCTCGGACAGCTAGATTAGTGTCAGGTTCGGATTTCCTTTATGGCCTCTCGTGGCATGGTTGGTTTCGACCTGGCCTTTCATTAGAAGGGGCTAGCGTTCGATCCCATGTATGAGGTAGAAATTTGTTTCTATTTGAACACGATGTTGTGTTGATATTTGTCCATATTGACTCATTAGGGGTAATTTGAATGAATTACTACCAATTGTGTCACGTGGTGGGCCGGGAAAATCGGGTAAAACTCGCTGGTAAGAGACTGATGTTTCGCCAGGTAAATCCTCGGACAGCTAGATTAGTGTCAGGTTTGGATTTCCTTTATGGCCTCTCGTGGAATGGTTGGTTTCGACCTGGCCTTTCATTAGAAGGGGCTAGCGTTCGATCCCATGTATGAGGTAGAAATTTGTTTCTATTTGAACACGATGTTGTGTTGATATTTGTCCATATTGACTCATTAGGGGTAATTTGAATGAATTACTACCAATTGTGTCACGTGGTGGGCCGGGAAAATCGGGTAAAACTCGCTGGTAAGAGACTGATGTTTCGCCAGGTAAATCCTCGGACAGCTAGATTAGTGTCAGGTTCGGATTTCTTTTATGGCCTCTCGTGGCATGGTTGGTTTCGACCTGGCCTTTCATTAGAAGGGGCTAGCGTTCGATCCCAAGTATGAGGTAGAAATTTGTTTCTATTTGAACACGATGTTGTGTTGATATTTGTCCATATTGACTCATTAGGGGTAATTTGGATGAATTACTACCAATTGTGTCACGTGGTGGGCCGGGAAAATCGGGTAAAACTCGCTGGTAAGAGACTGATGTTTCGCCAGGTAAATCCTCTAACAGCTAGATTAGTGTCAGGTTCGGATTTCCTTTATGGCCTCTCGTGGCATGGTTGGTTTCGACCTGGCCTTTCATTAGAAGGGGCTAGCGTTCGATCCCAAGTATGAGGTAGAAATTTGTTTCTATTTGAACACGATGTTGTGTTGATATTTGTCCATATTGACTCATTAGGGGTAATTTGAATGAATTACTACCAATTGTGTCACGTGGTGGGCCGGGAATATCGGGTAAAACTCGCTGGTAAGAGACTGATGTTTCGCCAGGTAAATCCTCGGACGGCTAGATTAGTGTCAGGTTCGGATTTCCTTTATGGCCTCTCGTGGCATGGTTGGTTTCGACCTGGCCTTTCATTAGAAGGGGCTAGCGTTCGTTCCCAAGTATGAGGTAGAAATTTGTTTCTATTTGAACACGATGTTGTGTTGATATTTGTCCATATTGACTCATTAGGGGTAATTTGAATGAATTACTACCAATTGTGTCACGTGGTGGGCCGGGAAAATCGGGTAAAACTCGCTGGTAAGAGACTGATGTTTCGCCAGGTAAATCCTCGGACAGCTAGATTAGTGTCAGGTTCGGATTTCCTTTATGGCCTCTCGTGGCATGGTTGGTTTCGACCTGGCCTTTCATTAGAAGGGGCTAGCGTTCGATCCCATGTATGAGGTAGAAATTTGTTTCTATTTGAACACGATGTTGTGTTGATATTTGTCCATATTGACTCATTAGGGGTAATTTGAATGAATTACTACCAATTGTGTCACGTGGTGGGCCGGGAAAATCGGGTAAAACTCGCTGGTAAGAGACTGATGTTTCGCCAGGTAAATCCTCGGACAGCTAGATTAGTGTCAGGTTTGGATTTCCTTTATGGCCTCTCGTGGAATGGTTGGTTTCGACCTGGCCTTTCATTAGAAGGGGCTAGCGTTCGATCCCATGTATGAGGTAGAAATTTGTTTCTATTTGAACACGATGTTGTGTTGATATTTGTCCATATTGACTCATTAGGGGTAATTTGAATGAATTACTACCAATTGTGTCACGTGGTGGGCCGGGAAAATCGGGTAAAACTCGCTGGTAAGAGACTGATGTTTCGCCAGGTAAATCCTCGGACAGCTAGATTAGTGTCAGGTTCGGATTTCCTTTATGGCCTCTCGTGGCATGGTTGGTTTCGACCTGGCCTTTCATTAGAAGGGGCTAGCGTTCGATCCCAAGTATGAGGTAGAAATTTGTTTCTATTTGAACACGATGTTGTGTTGATATTTGTCCATATTAACTCATTAGGGGTAATTTGAATGAATTACTACCAATTGTGTCACGTGGTGGGCCGGGAATATCGGGTAAAACTCGCTGGTAAGAGACTGATGTTTCGCCAGGTAAATCCTCGGACAGCTAGATTAGTGTCAGGTTCGGATTTCCTTTATGGCCTCTCGTGGCATGGTTGGTTTCGACCTGGCCTTTCATTACAAGGGGCTAGCGTTCGATCCCAAGTATGAGGAAGAAATTTGTTTCTATTTGAACACGATGTTGTGTTGATATTTGTCCATATTGACTCATTTGGGGTAATTTGAATGAATTACTACCAATTGTGTCACGTGGTGGGCCGGGAAAATCGGGTAAAACACGCTGGTAAGAGACTGATGTTTCGCCAGGTAAATCCTCGGACAGCTAGATTAGTGTCAGGTTCGGATTTCCTTTATGGCCTCTCGTGGCATGGTTGGTTTCGACCTGGACTTTCATTAGAAGGGGCTAGCGTTCGATCCCAAGTATGAGGTAGAAATTTGTTTCTATTTGAACACGATGTTGTGTTGATATTTGTCCATATTGACTCATTAGGGGTAATTTGAATGGATTACTACCAATTGTGTCACGTGGTGGGCCGGGAAAATCGGGTAAAACTCGCTGGTAAGAGACTGATGTTTCGCCAGGTAAATCCTCAGACAGCTAGATTAGTGTCAGGTTCGGATTTCCTTTATGGCCTCTCGTGGCATGGTTGGTTTCGACCTGGCCTTTCATTAGAAGGGGCTAGCGTTCGATCCCAAGTATGAGGTAGAAATTTGTTTCTATTTGAACACGATGTTGTGTTGATATTTGTCCATATTGACTCATTAGGGGTAATTTGAATGAATTACTACCAATTGTGTCACGTGGTGGGCCGGGAAAATCGGGTAAAACTCGCTGGTAAGAGACTGATGTTTCGCCAGGTAAATCCTCGGACAGCTAGATTAGTGTCAGGTTCGGATTTCCTTTATGGCCTCTCGTGGCATGGTTGGTTTCAACCTGGCCTTTCATTAGAAGGGGCTAGCGTTCGATCCCAAGTATGAGGTAGAAATTTGTTTCTATTTGAACACGATGTTGTGTTGATATTTGTCCATATTGACTCATTAGGGGTAATTTGAATGAATTACTACCAATTGTGTCACGTGGTGGGCCGGGAAAATCGGGTAAAACTCGCTGGTAAGAGACTGATGTTTCGCCAGGTAAATCCTCGGACAGCTAGATTAGTGTCAGGTTCGGATTTCCTTTATGGCCTCTCGTGGCATGGTTGGTTTCGACCTGGCCTTTCATTAGAAGGGGCTAGCGTTCGATCCCAAGTATGAGGTAGAAATTTGTTTCTATTTGAACACGATGTTGTGTTGATATTTGTCCATATTGACTCATTAGGGGTAATTTGAATGAATTACTACCAATTGTGTCACGTGGTGGGCCGGGAATATCGGGTAAAACTCGCTGGTAAGAGACTGATGTTTCGCCAGGTAAATCCTCGGACAGCTAGATTAGTGTCAGGTTCGGATTTCCTTTATGGCCTCTCGTGGCATGGTTGGTTTCGACCTGGCCTTTCATTACAAGGGGCTAGCGTTCGATCCCAAGTATGAGGAAGAAATTTGTTTCTATTTGAACACGATGTTGTGTTGATATTTGTCCATATTGACTCATTTGGGGTAATTTGAATGAATTACTACCAATTGTGTCACGTGGTGGGCCGGGAAAATCGGGTAAAACACGCTGGTAAGAGACTGATGTTTCGCCAGGTAAATCCTCGGACAGCTAGATTAGTGTCAGGTTCGGATTTCCTTTATGGCCTCTCGTGGCATGGTTGGTTTCGACCTGGACTTTCATTAGAAGGGGCTAGCGTTCGATCCCAAGTATGAGGTAGAAATTTGTTTCTATTTGAACACGATGTTGTGTTGATATTTGTCCATATTGACTCATTAGGGGTAATTTGAATGAATTACTACCAATTGTGTCACATGGTGGGCCGGGAAAATCGGGTTAAACTCGCTGGTAAGAGACTGATTTTTCGCCAGGTAAATCCTCGGACAGCTAGATTAGTGTCAGGTTCGGATTTCCTTTATGGCCTCTTGTGGCATGGTTGGTTTCGACCTGGCCTTTCATTAGAAGGGGCTAGCGTTCGATCCCATGTATGAGGTAAAAATTTGTTTCTATTTGAACACGATGTTGTGTTGATATTTGTCCATATTGACTCATTAGGGGTAATTTGAATGAATTACTACCAATTGTGTCACGTGGTGGGCCGGGAAAATCGGGTAAAACTCGCTGGTAAGAGACTGATGTTTCGCCAGGTAAATCCTCGGACAGCTAGATTAGTGTCAGGTTTGGATTTCCTTTATGGCCTCTCGTGGCATGGTTGATTTCGACCTGGCCTTTCATTAGAAGGGGCTAGCGTTTGATCCCAAGTATGAGGTAGAAATTTGTTTCTATTTGAACACGATGTTGTGTTGATATTTGTCCATATTGACTCATTAGGGGTAATTTGAATGGATTACTACCAATTGTGTCACGTGGTGGGCCGGGAAAATCGGGTAAAACTCGCTGGTAAGAGACTGATGTTTCGCCAGGTAAATCCTCGGACAGCTAGATTAGTGTCAGGTTCGGATTTCCTTTATGGCCTCTCGTGGCATGGTTGGTTTCGACCTGGCCTTTCATTAGAAGGGGCTAGCGTTCGATCCCAAGTATGAGGTAGAAATTTGTTTCTATTTGAACACGAGGCTGTGTTGATATTTGTCCATATTGACTCATTAGGGGTAATTTGAATGAATTACTACCAATTGTGTCACGTGGTGGGCCGGGAAAATCGGGTAAAACTCGCTGGTTAGAGACTGATGTTTCGCCAGGTAAATCCTCGGACAGCTAGATTAGTGTCAGGTTCGGATTTCCTTTATGGCCTCTCGTGGCATGGTTGGTTTCGACCTGGCCTTTCATTAGAAGGGGCTAGCGTTCGATCCCAAGTATGAGGTAGAAATTTGTTTCTATTTAAACACAATGTTGTGTTGATATTTGTCCATATTGACTCATTAGGGGTAATTTGAATGAATTACTACCAATTGTGTCACGTGGTGAGCCGGGAATATCGGGTAAAACTCGCTGGTAAGAGACTGATGTTTCGCCAGGTAAATCCTCGGACGGCTAGATTAGTGTCAGGTTCGGATTTCCTTTATGGCCTCTCGTGGCATGGTTGGTTTCGACCTGGCCTTTCATTAGAAGGGGCTAGCGTTCGTTCCCAAGTATAAGGTAGAAATTTGTTTCTATTTGAACACGATGTTGTGTTGATATTTGTCCATATTGACTCATTAGGGGTAATTTGAATGAATTACTACCAATTGTGTCATGTGGTGGGCCGGGAAAATCGGGTAAAACTCGCTGGTAAGAGACTGATGTTTCGCCAGGTAAATCCTCGGACAGCTAGATTAGTGTCAGGTTCGGATTTCCTTTATGGCCTCTCGTGGCATGGTTGGTTTCGACCTGGCCTTTCATTAGAAGGGGCTAGCGTTCGATCCCAAGTATGAGGTAGAAATTTGTTTCTATTTGAACACGATGTTGTGTTGATATTTGTCCATATTGACTCATTAGGGGTAATTTGAATGAATTACTACCAATTGTGTCACGTGGTGGGCCGGGAAAATCGGGTAAAACTCGCTGGTAAGAGACTGATGTTTCGCCAGGTAAATCCTCGGACAGCTAGATTAGTGTCAGGTTCGGATTTCCTTTATGGCCTCTCGTGGCATGGTTGGTTTCGACCTGGCCTTTCATTACAAGGGGCTAGCGTTCGATCCCAAGTATGAGGAAGAAATTTGTTTCTATTTGAACACGATGTTGTGTTGATATTTGTCCATATTGACTCATTTTGGGTAATTTGAATGAATTACTACCAAATTGTGTCACGTGGTGGGCCGGGAAAATCGGGTAAAACTCGCTGGTAAGAGACTGATGTTTCGCCAGGTAAATCCTCGGACAGCTAGATTAGTGTCAGGTTCGGATTTCCTTTATGGCCTCTCGTGGCATGGTTGGTTTCGACCTGGACTTTCATTAGAAGGGGCTAGCGTTCGATCCCAAGTATGAGGTAGAAATTTGTTTCTATTTGAACACGATGTTGTGTTGATATTTGTCCATATTGACTCATTAGGGGTAATTTGAATGAATTACTACCAATTGTGTCACGTGGTGGGCCGGGAAAATCGGGTAAAACTCGCTGGTAAGAGACTGATTTTTTGCCAGGTAAATCCTCGGACAGCTAGATTAGTGTCAGGTTCGGATTTCCTTTATGGCCTCTTGTGGCATGGTTGGTTTCGACCTGGCCTTTCATTAGAAGGGGCTAACGTTCGATCCCAAGTATGAGGTAAAAATTTGTTTCTATTTGAACACGATGTTGTGTTGATATTTGTCCATATTGACTCATTAGGGGTAATTTGAATGAATTACTACCAATTGTGTCACGTGGTGGGCCGGGAAAATCGGGTAAAACTCGCTGGTAAGAGACTGATATTTCGCCAGGTAAATCCTCGGACAGCTAGATTAGTGTCAGGTTCGGATTTCCTTTATGGCCTCTCGTGGCATGGTTGGTTTCGACCTGGCCTTTCATTAGAAGGGGCTAGCGTTCGATCCCAAGTATGAGGTAGAAAT
>NC_090728.1:30765716-30773216 GCF_036898095.1 Palaemon carinicauda
CGTTCTGAAATGTAACAGAAATTCAAGGAATCAATTCATCTTCAAAGCAGGTGGTCAAATAAATAAATTTCTAGCATGCGGCTGCATGTATGAGTAGAAGAAAATCATGTAAACATTAATACAAAGCAGATAAATAACTTTTTACTTAGAATAGCTGTTTCTCAAAATATTGAATTCTCGTCGTAAAAAGATGGTAACCGGAAATATTCTTAAAACAAATTCATCCTCAGGCAGATATCATTCGCTATTGAATTACGGAGAGATGATGTCTTCAGAAACATCGTTCCGTTATATCATCTTTAAAGGCAGCTCATAAATGGCAGAGGCAAGGATCAAGCAGGACAATGCCCTAGAGACTGAAAATATATATACATATGATCAGCGCCCAAGCTCCCTCTCCACCCAAGCTAGGGCCAAGAAAGGTCAGGCAATGGCTGCTGATGACTCAGCTGGTGGACCCATAGGCTCCCCCAAAGCACCCCATACTTAGCTCACAAGCATGGTGAGGTTGCAGCAACCAAAGAAACTAACGAGTTTGAGTCCCCCAGTCTGGCGTTCACCAGTCAGGGACGTTACCACATTGACCATTACAACCCTAAAACAGAAAATCAAAGGAAAAGTTCTTTAACATGTGGAAATCTTTGCTTGCAGATTAACGTGACTAATGTCCAATCAAGGGAACTTTCGTATTAACTTTTCCGATATAGCCGATCTTATTTGGTTAATAAGAGTTTACATAGCTGATTTCTTATACTGTATGTTAAACTCACGATAGATATCAAAATGAAAAGATACTGATTAAGAGTTGAAAATGGAAAAGTTTCATTTGGGTGTTTCACAGAGCTGTTCATTCGTCTTAGAATTACGTAAAAAATCTATTATAGGGCATATCATTTAATAGATCTGTTAAACAATTATATGAACAATTGTACAGTTTTGATGTCTATGCTTTCGACTAATGTTTCCCTTTTTTATATATTTTTCTGTTTCCCCCGTACCTCATTCCAAACTGGCGTTGTTCTCTTATAAAGCAAGAAAGATCACTACATGTGTCTGTATGTGTGAGTGTGGAAATCACGAAAGTGACACGTGGTGAGCATAAAGTATGTATTAAGCCCCGAAAGGGAAAATGAAAAGACTTGATTGGAGTTGGTACTTTCGTCTTATTAGTGACATCGACGGACTCACATTGCAATTCCGTAATTACGTCGATGTTGATAATATGACGAAAATACTAACTCCAATTAAGGCTTAATTTTTCCTTTCGTGGTTATTATATATATATATATATATATATATATATATATATATATATATATATATATATATACATATATATAAAATTTATATATTTATATCCATATATATACATATATATATATATTGTGTGTGTATATATATATATATATATATATATATATATATATATATATATATATGTGTGTGTGTGTGTGTGTGTGTGTGTGTGTGAGCGCGCGCGCGTGGGGTATGAAACCAAATAATTTCTCTCAACAACAAAGACTTCAGCTACTGAGCAGTCATGGAGAGACGGAACTAATTTATACACTACCACATAGTCACTGTCATGTCTGCTTATGCTAACACACCTCACTTCAGTTATAAACATATCCAGTTGCTAAAATTTTCCATCAAATAATTCCTTTGGAGTCTTTCCATCATCAAGATGTATATATTACACACACCAGGTTAGTCACTCATTGACACTAAAGTACTATCACCTCACTGTAGCTTCTCAATTGTAATCTCTACAACTCTACAAATATTGTTTTCTATATATAATTCAACCTCTTAATTGCTTTTATCTTGTCTTCAACCATCACATTTTCAAAGATTTCCAAACTTACTTTAATCTCTGTACTTGTGTATCATTCAGCAATACCCCTCCTCTGATTCTACATTCAATAAACCTTTTGAATGCGCTCATGCGTGTGTGTGAGTGTGTGTGTCGTGAGCATGTGTGTTTTTATGTGTGCACAAAGAACCATAGGGGAAAAAAAGTTGAATCCTGACTGGTCTCGCCTTATCTATTTCTACATTTTCAAGAGAACCGATACAAAGTGTTTGAGACTTGCACTGCCTATATTAGGGTAAGAGTAGGAATGAACGTATAAACAACTGCAAAAAAAAAATAAGAGAAAAAAAAATCAAACACGTATATGGAAGAAAAAACCCCAGATCTCGTTACTGACCAGATGTACGTCTTAAGTAACGAACGGAGATTTTCATGGGTCCAACTGCCACTCGGCCTACATTTCTAAAACTTATAAATTTTCCAGATATCATCAGAAACAAATGGACCTGGTGCATTTATTCCTAAACTGATATTCATATTGTTAATATTTTTTTTTATCAAATTGGAATCACTAATAATCCTCCCAAACATATCTAGCGTAAACCAAGATTTGTTTATATATATGATAGCAGGATTTTTCTATGACATGAACAAAAAATTTAATATTATCCTTAACACGCGTTAAATATTGTTTCTAAATTCTTTTTAAAGTAATTTTCCTATCTGACCAGTACTTGATTTTTCACAAAACTTAGATGGGATTTGGTAAATTCACTGATATAAGGAGACTTTTGTCGGGGTAATTTTCTATTGTATTGCATTTCTTGAATGCTACATTAACACCAATCCTAAATAACATATGGAAAATAGCTTTAAAAATTTCACTGTAAGGCAGTGCATGCAAGTGATTGGTCTACATTTTTCTCTATTCTTAGTACTTAAAAAAGGTAATTTTTGAGAGACGGGGTCTTTAATCACATCGCCTAATACACTATCAGGATATTTCAATTTCTTTCCTGTATTCCCATTTACATAAATATTTTTTTTTTTTTTGTCAATAGAGTCATAGCTGCATACCCGTATTTCTCTGAAAACATAATTGTGAGACCAGTCTTCTTTAGATTATTACTATGGCCAGAGTAAACTGTACAAAGGAAGAAACATTGGTAGGTTTTCTACATAGGCTACACTAAATTTAAACCTATTACTAGCTCTGTGCATTGGTCAACTCACAGAACGGAAAGTCATCCTCATTTTCAATTTCCAAGGTGATTTTAATGAGGGCACCAATTCCTTTACTCTATCCAAGAAAGCATGAATATAACTAAAACATATTACATTGCTTGGAATCATTCTGGTTCATATCCTGCTTTCAAAAAAACCTTTATGAAAATTTCCCAGAAATGGAGAGACAGAGGATTTCCCATGGTTATAGGAAGGTTTTGTGAGCAAGATTTCCCATTGAAAACGGATCTAAATTCTGTCATGCATATCTTGATCATTTTCATCACAATGTTCTTAGAAAATGGGAAGTCCAACTGTCTTCCGTCCAAGCTATTAGATAGTGATTCTAACAAGTCATTAAGGGGTATTTTGGTTATATTGACACCATATCAAAATCCAGTTGAGATTAATCTGGACATTGCTTAATTTGTTTATTAAGTTTGAATTTCTTTTTTATATTTGCTTAAGAGATAGTATCAAATAATGAGTTAAGACCAATAACAAGGCAACATGCTAAATCATATAAGGTAAAACTCATATCCTCCCCTATATAAGAAAAAGAAAGTGTGTGGTTATATATGTAAATATGTTTCTTTCTGATTCTGAGCGTGCTAGAAATAGGAATGAATGGCGAGCGATTGTGACGCAGTTCCGGTAGGCCCTGCTGCTTCCTCCAGTGCCTTGGATGACCGCGGAGGTAGCAGCAGTTGGGGATTCAGCATTATGAAGCTTCATCTGTGGTGGATAACGGGGGAGGGTGGGCTGTGGCACCCTAGCAGTACCAGCTGAACTCGGTTGAGTCCCTTGTCAGGCTGGGAGGAACGTAGAGAGTAGAGGTCCCCTTTTTGTTTTGTTTCATTTGTTGATGTCGGCTACCCCCAAAAATTGGGGGAAGTGCCTTGGTATATGTATGTATGATGTTTCTTTCATGTCACGCTGTGCGGCATTGCCAAACGTATGACTATTCAGTCTCTCCCGGTCCCTCAGGTAGGGGAGAGAGGTGGTTACCATACCTAGTGAGAAAGGGCATCCCGAGAGGTACATTCGGATTCCGGAAACAATCTCCCACAAATTGCCGTACCAGCGGGTTGTAACGAAGGGTGGGAATGGTTGAATCTGTGTGTGTGTGTGTGTGTGTGTATCTATCAATCTTAATATTTAGTCGTTTTGACGGTCGCACACACTAGTAAATAAAAATTGGACTTGCACGAAAAAAAAAAAAAAAAAAAAAAGTTTGTGCATTTCTGTAAGTATAGTGAGTATAGGAGTGTGATATCAGGGTAGTGTTCTTGGCCCATTACTTTTCATACTATATACACATATCATGTGGTTTGGCTTAGAAAACAAGATTTTTGCATAGCAGATAATGCTACTCTCTTTATATCAATTCCATCTCCCTAATGTAGAACTAGAGTTGCTGAATCCCTTGATAGAGATCTAGTTAAAATTGGCGCATGGTGCGAATAATGGGGTATGAAGTTCAATCTTAACAAAACTCAAAAAACACATCAGGTTTGCATCTTCTTCAATTGCACAAACAATAGGCTTATTGAGAAAGTCTTTTAAGATTTTCGGTGATCAATATATTCTGAGGAAGTGTTTTAATTCTTTAATTCTACCTTGTTTCGAGTATTGTTCCCCTGCCTGGTCTTCAGCTGCTGATTCTCATCTTGATTTGTTGGACAGGAACTTACGGTCTATTAAATTTCTTATTCTTGATCTGGATATTAATCTCTGGCACCATCGTTCAGTTAGTTCATTATGCATGTTGCATAAGATTTTTCATAACTCTGATCATCCTTTACATACAGATCTTCCTGTGGACAGTTCCATCCTATTCGTAATACTAGACATGCAGTTAATTTTAATAGTTAAGCCTTCTCCATCGTGAGGTTCAATACTACACAGTACTCTAGAAGTTTTATTCCAGCTGTGACCAAATTATGAAATGATCTTCCTAATCGGGTAGTTGAATCAGTAGAACTTCAAAAATTCAAACTTGCAGCAAATGTTTTTACAGGCTGACATAAGTCTTTTTGTAGTTTATATAAGAAATATCTGTTTTTGGTGTTGTTACTGTTTTTAAAATAAATCATTCAAATTGTTCATTACTTCTTATATTGTTTATTTAGTTCCTTATTTCCTTTCTTCCCTATGCTATCTTTCCCTGATGGAGCCCTTGGGCTTATGGCATCCTGCTTTTCCAACTAGGGTTGTAGCTTAGCTAATAATAATAATAATAATAGTAATAATAATAATAATAATAATAATAATAATAATAATAATAATAATGGGGAAATTTACCGAAGTCGCAAAACTTTTTATCAGCTTTTAATTTTCCTATAATCATCCTTTAACTTTTATGTAAATGACTACTCACGTTGTCTATTGGATAGTTACTTCTATTAATGATATTTTCATAACAGAAGATTTTTTATTTTGTGTCATAATTACTTTTATTTTCGTAGTGTTCATGTTTTATCCTCTTTCAATTGCTTTACGGCTGCTGTGATTCTTTTCTTTGGAAGATTGGAATGTCTGGCTCTTTCATACTACCGTAAATTATTTAATTCCTTCGAATATATTAACATATCCACCAGAAACGTCACCATATTTCTCAAAATTATATATCCACAGTGAATCTTATTGAGAGCACCATTTCATTTCGTTTACCAAAGAAATCATAAATTTATCTTTTTTTTTTTTTTCACCAGAGAACATCATCAAATCCAACAAGATACAAAGTACACATATACATACGCACACGTTATATATATATATATATATATATATATATATATATATATATACATATATATATATATATATATATATATATATATATATATATATATATATATATATATGGATATACACACACACACACACACACACACACACATATATATATATATATATATATATATATATATATATGTATATATATATACACACACACACACATATATATATATATATATATGTGTGTGTGTGTGTGTGTATATATATCCATATATATATATATATATATATATATATATATATATATATATGTATATATATATATATATATATATATATATATATATATATATATATATATCCTCAGGCACACATCAATCCCATCAATTTAATTTGTTGAAAGTGGTCAAAAGTTTTCAGATGAAAGCAAAAGATTTATTAGATGGCTAGGAAAATGGATTGGTATTAGTGTTTTGCAAAGATAAAGATGAGTTTTGTCTCCTTAGGTATTAATAGCTGAAGTGATGTCTGTAGTAAGAAGAAAGGCATAAAAAATATCCACAAAGTTATAGAATCAAATTATGGATCGTAGCTTGGAATATCACTACCGCTAGATAGTTATGGGGTCCTTTAACTGGCCAACCAGCACTACATTGGATCCCTCTGTGGTTACGGTTCATTTTACATTTTCCTACATATACACTGAATAGTGTGGCCTATTCTTTACAGATTCTCCTCTGTCCGTTACACCTGACAACACTGAGATTACCTAACAATTCTTCTTCACCTAAGGGGTTAACTACTGCACTGTATTTGTTCAGTGGCTGCTTTCCTCTTGGTAAGGGTAGAAGAGACTCTTTAGCTTTGGTTAAACAGCTCTTCTAGGAAAAGGACACTCCAAAATAAAACCATTGTTCTCTAGTCTTAGGTAGTACCAACGCCTCTGTACCATAGTCTTCCATTGTCTTGGGTTAGAGTTCTCTTGCTTGAGGGTACACTTAGGCTCACTATGCTATCTAATTTCTCTTCCTCTTTTTTTGTTAAAGGTTTTATAGTTTATACAGGAAATATATATTCTAATGTTGTTACTGTTCTTAAAATGTTCTATTTTTCCTTGTTTCCTTTCCTCACTGGGCTATTTTCCCTCTTGGGGCTCCCGGGCTTATAGCACCCTGCTTTTCCAACTAGGGTTGTAGCTTAGCAAATGATAATAATAATAATAATAATAATAATAATAATAATAATAATAATAATAATAATAAATGGTTGGCAATAACCGGTAATTTTATGTTGATTAGGGATAATCAAAAGTAATTGAAAGATTATGAAAATATTCGAAGAATTTTACATTGTTTGTAAGAAGAGAACGATCAAAAGGAGCTCAATCTAAAGTAGTGTTATGAGGGTTAATGGAAAACTGAAATCATAAAGAAAGAATTATCAAATGCATCGTCCACATTTTTTTTTTCTATTCTAGAGGTATTCAAAACAAAATATATTGGAGGATTGTAAGACGATAAAATACGGGCTGGGGCAGAAAATAGGTAGGGCAAGATAAGAAGAGAATATTCTCTTTCCAAAGGTTAAAAGAAATAGGGATTGCTAAATTTATCATTTATAAAAAGTTAAATCTGAATTTTTGAAAAGATTAAAACGGATGGTATACTACATGTTTCAATTAAGAAAGTTGAGAAGAGAAGAAATGTAGAGAAATGTTGGCG
>NC_090728.1:30778216-30865716 GCF_036898095.1 Palaemon carinicauda
AACTACCTCGCGATCCTTTCCTAACCTTTTTCTTATCCTGCAATTGTTTTTTACCTAAATTTCATTGAATTTCCTTAATGCCTTGCCTCAATGGGCTATTTTGCTATATTTGAGCCCTTTGGCTTATAGCATCTTGCTTCTCCAACTGGAGTTATAGCTTAGCTTGTTAGCTTGTAATAATAATAATAATAATAATAATAATAATAATAATAATAATAATAATAATAATAATAATAATAATAATAATAGTAATAATTCCCTCTATTACTTCTCGTAAACTACCTGATTCCAAGTGTTCACTCTGCAAAATAAGTTTGCGGGCACTCTATAACCTAATAGAAAGGTGCAAAGCTTCTAAGCTTATACTTTTCACTGTTACCGGGTGTTTTCTCTGTGCCATAAACATACTTAGTGAAAATCTTAATCTTTAATTTTAACCTTTTCTACCTTGAAATCAGTTGGGTTAATACATTGCTGTCAGTTTTGGTAACCTATCGTGGGAAGTTTGATATTTTTAGATTCTTTCATAGCCTATGCATTGCCCTACTTATGTATATTACCAGATCCCTGCTAGGGACACTTAATCCGTAATTTCAGGAAGACCTAACGAAGCATTTGGTCCGGCATAGCCTAGTCTCACATCAAGCAAGTCACTCTCCATAATATTTAATGCGATTCTCGTATATTTCCAGAGAATACTATATCAATCAGCCTGGAAACCTATCTTCAACTCTAAAATCCTTAACATTCCCTCTCTACTGATTTTGTCATCGGAAAATTCTGAGTTTATGTATGCCACATGTAGTTTTTCCTTTTACTTCCCAACTTCTCACATGCCCGTTCATAATAAGCACTTGAACCTCTATCTTATGAAAAGTCCCATCGTTATTCATCTATCAACATTTCCATCATGTTCTTATTTATTTTTTTCCATACATCTATAAAATCTTAAGTAATTTCATGCGTATATAACTCATAAATTAATCTCCATCACGTTTATTTTTAAACAAGGGAACAACTGTTCTTCTCATTTATTCTATCAGAACCTTTTTCTCATCCAGACAAACCTTACAAATCCTGGTCAGCCACTCAATCACACTATCACCACTCTACTGCCTGAACTATCTCACATGTAATCCCATCAGTTCTTTGTCTTCCTTTTTCCAGTCTCTTAAATACTACCCTTGTGTCTTCAATGGCCATATCCACAAGTATTCACAAACTTACACCAACCCTATTTTAATCTTGCATTTATAATCACTGTCCCTATTTTATATTCTACGTGCAACAAATGATCAAAATAAGCAATCCATAAACCAATATTTACATTGATTGTAGAATGCACGTCTATATTGACATTTTTCTTTTTTATATTAAACACATACGTTCATTATCCTTTCTTACTGCATTTAATACCTTCAGAACAATTCATCATTTTCCCTAAAGTTCTTGTTTACGATCACACCTCCATCTTCATGACTTTCCTCGGTTTCTTTCCTGAATTTTCTTGTACACTCTTGTCTACCCTCCTACAAACATGTACACCATCTTATCTTCTGTCATGCAATTTCACCTCAGTTAATATTGATATATATCTTAAATTTTTTAACATTTATATTCCTTCATCACGCCAAGTACTGTTTACGTTTCCCTCTTTCTAACCCCCTAATACCCACAATCATTCATTGTCCCCATGAATTCAATCTAAAGTTATAAAAACCACCCTTTTCTTCTCCCTACCTCTATCTTGAAACCTATGCATTAATCCATCAACTTTCTTATGATTTCCTCATGTTACTGCCTTATTTTTCATCTAACTTACGTTTACCGTTCCATGTTTACATCCTCCGCTCCAATATCAACATAAATTTTTTCTCTAGCAAACATTGATCAGATATACAACCTTCTACCCTCTTCCATCTATTCAATACTAATATATAATAAAGCAAACTTTTCCTCGTCATTTCTCTTGTCTATATCAACTTATACATATTTATTTTAGAAACTATGTATTTCCAGTTATCAGGCTCCTTTCTAGGCATATGTTCAGTATATAACCCTCTCCATTCCTATTTATTCCAAAAACTCTATATTTACCAACAATACCCTTTCTTTCTACCTCACATACTTTTGTATTTAAAATGTCGAATGTCATCGGCCTTTTATCTTTCCAAGATGCTGGCAGACAGATTCGAACTATCCTGAAAGCTTTCTTCTTCCTTTTCATTCCTTTGCTTTCCTAGACCATATGCATTCACTAATATAGCAGTTCTCTTGCAATCATCTGTTTCCTAGTTTGCAATTTGAGTTTCGTAAAGGCCTTGGATTATGCGATGCCCATCTTACAATATCCAATGCTGTACAGAAATCCCATGATTGTGGTCTGGAAGTTCGTATGATTGGCCTTGATTTTACTGCTGCATTTTAAGTGTTAAACATGAGGCCCTTGTTTTCAAACTGAAACAGTTGGGAGTGGGTTGGTCGTTTCTTAGCATCATTATTGAATTTTTAAGTATAGATCTCAAAGAGTTGTTGTTGATGGACACCATAGTGAGTAGAATAATGTGATATTTGGCGTTCCAAAGGGTAGTGTTCTTGGCCCATTACTTTCCATACGATATACACATGTCATGTGGTTTGGTCTAGAAAACAAGCTTGTTGCATATGCAGATGATGCCACTCTCTTTGCATGAATTCCATCTCCTGAATGTAGATCTAGGGTTGCTGGATCCCTTGATAGAGATCTAGGTAAAATTAGTGCATGGTGTAAATTATGGGGTATGAAGTTGAATCCTAACAAAACTCAAAGTATGATTGTAAGTAGGTCAAGGACAGCAGCTCCTTAACATCCGGATCTCAGCATTGATAATGTTCCTTTAACTTTGTATGACTTAAAATCTTAGGTATGATTCTCGACAGCAAATTTACTTTTGAGATACACATTAGGTCTGTGTCTTATTCAGTTGCACAAAAAATGGCTTATTGAGAAAGTCTTTTAAGATTTTCGGTGATCAATCTATTCTGAAGAAGTGTTTTATTTTTTTCATTCTACCTTGTTTCGAGTATTGTTCTCCTGCCTGGTCTTCAGCTGCTGATTCTCATCTTAATTTGTTGGACGGGAACTTACGTTCTATTAAATTTATTAATCCTGATCTAGATATTAATCTTTGGCACCGTCGTTCAATGAGTTCATTGTGCATGTTGCATAAGATTTTTCATAATTCTGACCCTCCTTTACATTCAGATCTTCCTGGACAGGTTCATCCTGTTCGTAATACTAGGCAGGCAGTTAATTCTAATAGTCAGACCTTCATCGTAAAGTTCAGTACTGCACAGTATTCTAGAAGTTTTATTCCAGCTGTGACCAAGTTGTGGAATGATCTTCTCAATCGGGTATTTGAATCAGTAGAACTTCAAAAGTTCAAACTTTCAGCAAATGCTTTTATGTCGAACAGGCTGACATAAGTCTTTTTATAGTTTATATATGAAATATCGGTTCTGATGTTGTTACTGCTTTTAAAATGATGTATTGTTAATATTTTCTCAACGTTTATTTATTTCCTTTCCTCACTGGGCTATTTTTTCCTGTTGGAAGCCCTGGACCTTATAGGGTTAAAGGGTTTTAGCTGGGCTAATAATAATAATAATAATAATAATAATAATAATAATAATAATAGTAATAATAATAATAATAATAATAATAATAATAATAATAGTAATAATAATAATAATAAGCAGTCTTCCTTAAACAATCCTGAAGATAACAGTCCCTCTATATTTGGAATGTTGTTTCAGTAGCTGTCTTGCACGATCTTTTAGTAAATTGATCTCAAAATGAAATATACAAGTGGAGAGGTGCTGTCAGATCTGAATATAGTCTTGGGTCGTTGGAGTGACCATCTCGAGGATTTGTTGAAGACAGAGGATAGAAGTCTTGCAAAGCTGCGTTGCAGGACCTGAAAGATTGAGTGTAAAGCTATGATCGTTAATGTGAATAATTGCCGAGGAAGTAAGAAATGTAATTACAAGGCTGACAAAACAAGAGATTCGAGGTGCTGACGGGATTACAAGAGAGATGCTGCAGTATACTTGCGATTAAAGTTTGTAATTAAAGCGTGTCTGGACGAGGACAAGGTTACAAAGAGATTGATGAGAGGAAAAAAGGTTAAGATTTCTAAAAAATTAAGGTTATAAGGGAGACTGTGATTTTTAGAGGCATAATATTACTTAATAAACAAAAGAAGGTGGAAGGCAGGAGAAGGAGGGGAGGGACCGGGGACACAGTTAATGTGGAAAAAATAATCATTAAATGGCATAGAGGATAATAATTTAAGAGAACAAGATGTACAGGACAGGAGAGACGGAGAAGGCTCACCATAAACAACAACCCCATATAGAAATGGGAAAAGCTGAAGGCAAAGAAGAAGTACAAGGTCTATTAGAGAGAGAACAGTGTGGGGATCAAAAGTTTACTGTAGAATTTATGTGGAAGTTTGAAAGAAAAGAGATCAACAGCTGTTTCTCAACGGAACACTCGTCAA
The DNA here is from genome assembly GCF_036898095.1 of Palaemon carinicauda. Taxonomy (NCBI): domain Eukaryota; kingdom Metazoa; phylum Arthropoda; class Malacostraca; order Decapoda; family Palaemonidae; genus Palaemon; species Palaemon carinicauda. Next base: position 30,782,758 of record NC_090728.1, read on the forward strand.
GATATTTTAAAACAAATGTAATTGCTTTAAAGTGGTATTCAATAACTCTTACTTCATCGTTTATTCAATCATTGGCAGACAAATCATAATTCACTAACATACCTAAGTTGTCTAGACCAAATTTCACATTCCGATACCCTAAACGTGCATAAAATCAGTTTTATCTTAATTTACTAATAATTGTTGAAAGATTACATATTCCTTGATACACGAGTTAGAACATCAATCAATTTCTTACTTGTATCCTCAGTATCACTAATGAAGATATAAAATTGTGTATCCTCTACAAATAGTTTGAACTTCACTTTATGCCTCTTAACTGTATCGTCAAGGTTAGATTTAGCCTCTCTGTGTTGCACTTTTGATAGACCAATAAGAAATGGGATTAGACATCCTATTCCTATATGCTTTCCAAGATTATTCTTCTTTTTACTGTTTATTTAGATGATTAAGAATTTTCAATCCGTATACTATACCTACTTAAGTGTGATATACAGTAGTTGAAGACTGACTATTGTTTTGGAAATTTAGTCTGTCAACACAAGGCAGCTTGAAATTTTATTTTTTTTCAAACTATGTGCATATGTGTGCGGATTATACTAAATTTCTCTTGCTTGAATGTGATTTAATGCATGGTAAGTTAAGATGAAGGGTCGAATACATTACGAAGAGAGGCTATAATTTCTCTCATGAATTACGGGCTGTAGGCTACGTGTGTAAAGATCAGAAAGAAGTTAAAGAAGTGAATGGAGCATTTTTGAGATATCTATATCTATCTATATATATATATATATATATATATATATATATATATATATATATATATATATATATATATATATATATATAGAATTACACACTTAATGCTGTTATATGTTTTATATTACGGTGAACTAGTTTTTTCTAGAAAATGCAAAAGGTTTCTATTATTTTCATGGTAATTTGTCACACATCTTACATCCTTTATCATAACTCAAGTATTTGATAATTGTTTCAATAACATAACCATCGACGACATTATAGTCATACTTCTCAAATTGAGGGGCTATTATTTTGACTATGGTCGTTTTAGTACTGCAAAGGTCATGGAGGTATATTATCTTCGTGGTAAACGTGATAGGATTTATGCTTCTCCCTAATACATTATTTGCAGAAGACAAAAGAAGAAGAAAATGACTGAAGGTTTTGGTGTATGCTTGGGAAAAAATGATTTATTGAATTATCTTAAAGAGGATATTTATCAAAATTTTCGTGTTTGAATAAATTTTATTTAATAGAAATTTATTTATTTACTTTATAATGAAAATAGAATGTTTAAAATTAACTCATTTCTTATTAGTTACGTATAAATGGCCAAGAACAAATGTGCTCTCAATCAGCGACATATTAAGTTCAAGACTCGTAGTAAAATACAACTTGTTTGTCTCGAACCGATACTGACAGTGACAGCGAACTGTATTCTGCCTCTGGACTTTTTAAAGGTACTCTGTCTTTCTGAAATAGTTATTTATTTATAAGACTGTTTAGGTCTTTATCTTATGTCCATATTATATCTCATTTTGTTTCTTGACTATATAAGTAAAACTATTTGTCATCTTAGATAAGGATAACTCGCATCACAGAGTGGTCCAGTTCCACAGTAGGGTATTATTGAAGGGGCTTTTGTAGTGTCCCTTTTGCAAATAAAGGTTAAAGATGTCTGGTTTTAGTTCCAGTTCCATCAGAATAGATGCTCACCAGAACTTCAGCCGGGCAAGCCCAACCCCCCACTGTGGTGCCCTACCACAGCAGTGGCCTCCCCGGTAAACAGCTTAAGCTCACAATCCTGGGCGGGGATCGATCTGCTGCCATGCGAATGCTAGGCGAACGCGTTACCACTGTACTTTCTTTTGCCTCCATGCCCACTTGATCTCTTTTAATTCTGTTGGTTCCTGATTCCTGAGCTTTTCATTCTACTAAAGAGTTTAAGCTTTAATTAATGACATATCTAGTAAATGTGTAGGAGAGCTCCGCGGAAGATCTTGAAGAATTTAAACACCTACAATTCACTATTATATCATATAGAACGCTTATATAATAGTCAATATATGAGCAGCTTCTATTTAACGAAGATATTCGTGTGTATAGTTATGTTTCACTTGGATTTTTTCTAAGTGTTTGTTTTTGTTTACTGTGTGATGTCTTGGCTAAAATGAGCTGTTTCACCGCCTTACTGCGTATGGCAGACTAGTTCTCAATGCTATTCTAACCAATAACAGGTGTTTTCTTGAAGTCACACTGTTTGAAAACCAATCATGGCGGTTTTTACAAATCTAGCCAATGCTGACACTTATTACTTCACTTATCCCTGCTATTTTTCCACCAGTTACCACAGTTTACGTGAAGTTCCGCGGAGGAATATTTTTGCACGTTTCGGATCTCCCTTCAAACTGAAAAGCTCGTTTTGCCGTGAAGTATGGAGCAATTAGCAGGACCTTCATCCCGTTCCGACTGTGTCACTTGTGACAATTGCTTTATTTCTTATGGGGATTTTTGTGTACATTATTCAGGGAAAGTTGATTTGCTAATTGCATTTGCTCAACGTCATGGTTTGATTTTGGCAGAGAAAAAGTGCCCTAATTGTGAAAATGTGTGCCGTATAGATTACAACAAATTAGCATTCCGGTGTGATCGTAGTGTGGTTACTCGTGGGAAAAGGAAGAGGAGGTGCAATTTTTTCGTGTCTTGTTTCAAAGGTAAGTTAGATATTGAGACTAATTTGAAGTTTGTGTTCCTTTTTTTGCAAAAGGCGTTTTCATTTGAATTTGTTTCGTTTGAACTGAAACTCAATGTGGCCTTAAGGGGGGGTCGCAGGGGGGGGCGGAGCCCCCCCGGTAGGCCTAGGTAGGGGTACAGGGTCCCATAGGCTAGGTTAGGTGGGTGTCTTAGGTTCGGTGGTGCCCTGAAAATTACTGTGGCCTTAAGGGGGGGTCGCAGGGGGGGCGGAGCCCCCCCCGGTAGGCCTAGGTAGGGGTACATGGCCCCCAGGGTAGGGTAGGTAGTTGTATTAGGTTCGGTAGTGCCCCGAAAAATCACTTTTCTCCTCCTCCCCCCACCCAAAAAACCCGCTTCCCACTGGGGTCCCCCATAATTGTAGTAGTAGGTTTATGCTTACATTTTCTGTGTAAGAGTTAGGTGGTTGTAGGAGGATTATCTCACAGTTTCAAGGTAACTGTAGCTCTAATTTACTGTTTTCTTTCGTTTTCTACTTTTAGAAACTTTTAAATCGAGCGCGGAGCTCTCCTACACATTTACCATATATCTGAAGCTGCTTATCTTATAATAAGTGTCAGACTCCCGTAGTAACGAACGGCAACAATCTTGATGAAACATTTTTATTTTTATAACCTACCTCAAGATAAATTGAGATAGTACTTATTCTCATATTTGGAAACCTATTGTGATCTTTTTAAACTCCCCCTTACAGATTCAGTATTATTGTATTGTATTACAAGGTTATGTAAACTAGGGGAAAAACTACTTTTTTCAATATATATCTATATATCCCCCAATAATGGGGGACCCTCAGTGGGAACTCGGGGTTTTGGGTGGGGAAAACATACTGGGGAAACTGTATATAATGGTAAAACAAGCCTGTTTTCTCTATACATTACCTTCTTGGATATATGATAAAACGATGAAAAAATATGCTAATTATCTATATCCTATACTAATGGTATATTTTTCATTTATTTGTTAACATTCTACGGGTCGGTTGTAGTCTGTCTCGTTCGTTCGTTCGTTTATACATAGCAGTTTTCGACCTTCTACGCATAAACTCCTCCTCTACCAATAGGATTACTCCTTTTCTTATAACCCCTCCCCATTTCCCCCCTACATCATTTTACCCACCACATTCAAGTACAGTATTCTACTTCACCCGGTTTATTCAAGTATTTTACTTGATACAGTAAAACTTTACCCAGATTCATGGCACTTATGTATTCCACCATGTTTTGCCAGGATTTTCCAAATTAACGCGTATCGTGTCTTCTTAATGTTCCGCTTCAATTGTAGAACTGTGCAATATTAGTTAGAACATTGGAACTTGCATAAAGGAACAGATTTTTGGAAGTACACTATTTTGAATCCCCTATACTACTAGTGGAAACCCTTATGAAAGAAGTTATAGAATTTAATAAAAGATTCCTGTTTTGCTCCTTTTGTTAGCACACTACAGGAACCTCCTTCAACCTCGTAGTTCAGAAGAAGATTGTTAGGTGAGGCTTCTGTCATAAGTTAATTGGGTAATTGTATACAATAGCTCCGCCACTAATAATTTTGATTTTTTGGGGTGTATGTATGATAGCGGCCAACTGTATGTATTATTCTGTCTAACTTCGAATACGGCAGTGTAAAGGGGTCGCAGGGGGTCGTTAGCCTCCCCGTTCGGTAAGTAGGTCAGGTTACATTAGTTGATGTCCCTTTTTAATAAACGTGTGAGGAACTGGCCCCTGATATACAAAGGCTCCGTTTCTTTTTTCTGATGAATTACCTAGTGCTTTATCTAAAGCGGTCCTCTTTTATATTTTGAGGAACAGTATTTTTACCAAATTTGTTAACCTTTCCAATCTTGGGGGACCCCCAGTTGGAAACCGGGTTTTTTTGGGTGGGGAATGAATTCAAGAATCCGTTTCAACATACGAATAATGGCACATGTAGAATTAGCAATAAACAATGCTACCAGCTAACTAAGCAAACTACCTTACCTAATCTAACATAACCTAACCTAACCTAGTAGCCATACCCTGACCTAACCTAGTAGCTGTACCCTTACGTAACAGGGGGTGGGCTTTGTTTCCCCCTCTGAACCCCCTCAAACAGCCGTATAAAATATACGACAGCCTAAAAACTTTGTGCACTTAGGTTGGAGGGTAAAGGTGAGCTGCACTTTTCCAACTCAATACCCAATGCACAATGACCTCGCAAATGAATGAACACCAATCATTTATAGTATTCTGAGAAATTCTTAATTAATTTTCAACAAATTTATAACTAAATCTAACACAAATATAATTATGTACAAGTAACATTAGATTCTATAACTTTTCAAGCCAAGTTTCCTTAAAAATGGATATGTAAAACTGCACCTTTTATTCACTTCTTCTTTTTTAATACAACATACCTTCTGTAACAACGAAATAATTTTTTTCTTTTTGTTAATGTTAAGTCGGCACTTAGAACCACAGGTGAGGCAAATTATATCACTCACTTTTAATAACACCATGACCTTGGTAGTACTGTACTTTATTATTCTTTCGATGTTACCACAGTAAGGTAAAAGAAAATCTTTAGGGTGTATGTATGATAGCGGGCATCTTTATGTATGATTACGGCTATCTTAGAATATGGCAGTGTAAGGGTGGGCGCAGGGGGGCCATTAGCCCCCCCCCCTCCCTTTAGGTAAGTAGGTAAGGACACGGCTTGTAGGTTAGGTTAGGGGAGAAAGTTTAGGTTAGTTAATGTCCATTTTTTATTCACACGGGAGGAACTAGCCACTGATAAACAATTTATAATTTTCAATATTAATCTTACCCGATAATCATGTAGCTGTCAACTCTGTTGCCGACAGAAATCTACGGTAGGGATACGCCAGCGATCGCTATACAGGTGGGGGTGAACACCACAGCGCCATCTGTGGTCAGGTACTCCAGTACTTCTTGTCAACACCACCTCAATTTTTCCTCTGTCGTGCCTCCGGCTAGACCTACATGGATACGCTGTTGATTCTGGAGTTATTGCTCACGATTTGGTGATGTATTTGCTCTAGAATTTAGCCTTCGCTATTCAGGAAGCTATATCATTAGCTTAGCAAGTTTTTGGAATTAATTTGATTTAATTTTTGATTTAATTTTGGTACGAAGAGAGTATGAACTCTCTTTCACTTTTAAATGGCCGACCCTTCCCTTAGACGGAAGTGTTGGTGTCGAAGAGAGTATAGACTCTCTTAATTTTGCTTAACAAAAGTTATAGATTTATTTTATATCTCTCCGCCTTTTATAGGCCTCTTTGATTAACTTCCTTAAATTAATTTTTATATTTGTTTATATTCGACCTTTCCTAATAGTAGGCGGTCTTTTCTTGGAACCGAAGTTAATTTACATTGAGCCCGTCATTTCGTTTTACCTGTTAACATATTATGCTATTTTAATGTTTTTGAAAGAATTTCTTTGATAAGTCTCGTACTGTTTTCAAAGTTGAACTAACGTTTTGTTTTGTCTCTGCAGTTGTTGACGTTCAGAACGTTCAACTTGCGCTCTATCGTTACGATAGAGAGAGAGCATTCACGGTGTCACGTTGCAGTAAGAGTAAACCGATTCTAGCGTTTTGTTCATTCTTTCTTAGCTTAAATGGTTTTAATTCTAATAAAGGAACTTTTTATTTGGGAAATCTTTCAGTTTTTTTCCTTTAACAATAATATGTTTTAACGATATATATAATTGGGCTCTTCTCTCAGGTTCTAAGTCAAGAGAGAGAGAGAGAGAGAGATAGAGACGGAGGGAGAGAGAGGAGGATAAACGTTTCGTTCAAGCGGGTAACGTTGTTATCGTTTTAGCTCTTCTCCCTAGTCTCTTTAGGGGAAGAAGGTAAACGTTTCTAGAGTTTTATTCTTGTTCTCAAGCTTTATGCGGTGAGAGATTTTAAACGTAGTTTATTTTGATCTAGTGTTTAGTCTCTTTTCCAGCCACTGAATTATTTATCTTTCATTATGTTTTTCTGTTACATTGTAATACTGTTTTCGCAATTACTAACTTTTAATGAAGGATAGAATTGCGTGTTTCAGGTACAAACCACTTAAAGTTTCGAGTTCAGTGAAATAAGTGCAAACAGAAAATCAAAAGTGATAAAGTGATAAGCGCAAAGTGTTACAGTGTTGCGTTCGAGGGTTCGTCTGTTCGTGCCAGTTGTTCGCCTAGTCTGGGACCTCTTACAAGCTCCCAAGCCCAGGGGAGAAGTAATGTCGAAGGACTTATGGGTTCAGCAGGCCTTGATCGACGAACAGACGTTTCCCTCCGTGGTTTCGGGTGTAACCAACTCATGTAGCCGAGGTGATCACCCCACCCACACAAAGACGAGAGAGCCCATTTATTCCTCGTCTGCGGAAGAGGTTTCTCGCAGAAACCATGGACCAAATCTTGCAGCTTTTAGTGCAAGTCGGTCCCTTCCGCGCAAGTCCAACTCCTAGGTGGTGTCTTTAACACTGGGTCAGTTCGGACTTGCTGCAGTACGACAACTGCACACCTCCCAGAGAGGCAAGGTGGTATCGCAACAGACAGTAACTCAGTCTGTTGCCGCACCAGCTGTTTTAGACCCTCAGTCTCAACGGACAGTAGCTCCGTTTGTTGTTGTCTTTTTTTTTAAACTCTAGTGGTCTATGCTGCTGACAATGCAGTCTCAGCTTGCGGTGTTGATGCAGGAGTTTCAGGCAGAGAAGGTTAGCACACCTCCTCCTGCGAGCGCTCCTCCACCTCTGCGCAGTCCACCCTGCCAGACGTATGATGTTGAGGTTCCTCATCCTACCTCCACGCGTGAGCTGCCGCATTGGGAGTTGCCAGATACCAGTCCACCCTGCCAGACGTATGATGTTGAGGTTCCTCAACCTACCTCCACGCGTGAGCTGCCGCATTGGGAGTTGCCAGATACCAGCGCTGTGCAGCAACCTCCACTTTCCTTGAGGCAGGAGCCTCTTGCTTCGCGGCAACCTCCTCAACACTTGAGGCAGGAGTCTTATGCTTTGCAGCAACCTACTCTACCCTTGAGGCAGGAGCTTCATGTGTTGCGACAACCTCCTCCATCCTCGAGGCAGCAACCTCTTGCGTTGTGGCAACCTCCCCCATCCTTGAGGCAGCAACCTCAACTCTTGCGGCAGCCACCTCCACTCTTGAGGCAAGAACCTCAACTCTTGAAAGAGCCTCAACTCTTGAGGAACCTCATGCTATGAGGCAGCCGCCTCAACGCATGCAGCAACCGCATTCTTCACAGCATGAGCCTCTCTCTGCGCAGCTACCTCCTCAACCCTTGAGGCAGACGCAACTCTTGAGGCAGGAACTTCACAGGAGCCTCATGCTATGCGGCATCCTCCTCAAACCATGAGGCAGGAGCCTCATGCTTTGTGGCATCCTCCTCAACCCATGAGGCAGGAGCCTCATGCTATGCGACATCCTCCTCTACCCATGAGGCAGCCTCATGCTATGCGGCATCCCCCTCAACCCATGAGGCAGGAGCCTCATGCTATGCGGAATCCTCCTCAACCCATGAGGCAGGAGTCTCATGCTATGAGGAGCCTCATGCTATGCATCCTCCTCAACGCATGCGGCATAAGCCTCATCCCTTGCAGCTTGAGCCTCATCCCATGCAGCATGAGCCTCATACCATGCAGCATGAGCCTCATCCCATGCAGCATGAGCCTCATCCCATGCAGCATAAGCCGCACGCCATGCAACATGCTCTGCTTACCTTACAGCATGCTCTACATACAGCATGCTCTGCATACAGCATGCTCTGCATACCTTACCGCATGCTTCTCAGTCACACATCTTTGGTTGTTGCCAACTCACTAGACTGTCAAGCAGTTTCATAACGTTGCCTTCTAGTCTGCTGCTTTTGCACCAGTGAAACCCTCACTGAGAAAACTTAGCTTTTCTCGGATATGGTTCCTGTAGATGAGAAAGTGCTATTCTCCCTCCTTCTGATATTCCCTTGAGGACTCTGTCATTTGGAGAGGAGCCTTTAGCTGCTTAGCCTCCTATGGACTTTTATTTAAGCATAACATGCTTCCAGGGAGGGTAATGGTTCCACTTCAGTCGCTAACCCCGTCTGTTACCACACCTGCTCCCATAGACCTTGAGCTGTGTTGCAAGACATGCAGTCCAAGCTTAGTCCTTGTTAGAGGATTTTTTGTTTACGGAGTCAGTGTGTCACTGGGAAGACGTTCAACAACCAGCAGAAGTGACTTGTTGTGACGCAGTGCGGCAACCTCAGCAACCCGATAAGGAGTTGTCTTTACGACCCAGACAGTCTAGACAGCTTCGGGTTGTCACTGTACTTCCTCGCTTTCCCATGGTTGACAGTTCACAGACTGTGCAGCAGTACCATGATCTTGTGTCCGGCTCCGTCAGACGACTAGCTTTTAAGAGCTCCCACAAGTCGTCGCTGTCTGGAGATTCTCAGATGGACTATGGATCTGACCAAGGAACTGGGCCTCCTGGTCAATTTTGAGGAGTCCTAGCTCATCCCATCCCAGACCATTGTCTTCCTGGGTATGGATCTTCAGAGTCGAGCTTTTCGGGCTTTTCCGTCGGCCCCAAAGATCTACTAAGCCCTAGATTGCTTCCAGAGCATGCTGAGAAGGAACCGATGCTCAGTCAGGTAGTGGATGAGTCTAACAGGGACACTTTCATCGCTGGCCCTGTTCATCGAGTTAGGGAGACCCCACCTCCCCCCCCTTCAGTATCATCTAGCGGCTCACTGGATAAAGGACATGACGCTAGAGACGATCTCAGTTCCTGTTTCCGAAGAGAGGAGGTCTACTCTCACGTGGTGAAAGAACAGCTTTCTTCTCAAGGAAGTCTACCTTTGGCTGTTCAGAAACCCGACCGCCATCTCTTCTCTGACGCATCAGACACGGGCTGGGGTGCGACTTTGGACGGACAGGAATGCTCGGGTACATGGAATCAGGAGCTAAGGACACTTCACATCTATTGCAAGGAGCTGTTGGCGGTTCATCTGGCCTTGTTAAACTTCAAGTCCCTCCAGCTTAACAAGGTGGTGGAGGTGGACTCTGACAACACCACAGCCTTGGCTTACATCTCCAAGCAGGGAGGGACTCTTTCGTGGAAGTTGTTCTAGATCGCAAGGGACCTCCTCATCTGGTTAAAAGATCGAAAGCTGACGCTGGTAACGAGGTTCATTCAGGGCGATATGAATGTCATGGCAGATCGCCTTAGCCGGAAGGGTCAGGTCATCCCCACAGAGTGGACCCTTCACAAGAATGTTTGCAGCAGACTTTGGGCCCTGTGGGGTCAGCCAACCATAGATCTGTTCGCTACCTCGATAACCTAGAGGCTCCCGTTGTATTGTTCTCCGATTCCAGACCCAGCAGCAGTTCACGTGGATGCTTTTCTGCTGGATTGGTTCCATCTCGACCTGTATGCATTCCCGCCGTTCAAGATTGTCAACAGGGTACTTCAGAAGTTCGCCTCTCGCTAAGGGACACGGCTGACGTTGGTTGGCTCCGCTCTGGCCCGCGAGAGAATGGTTCATAGAGGTACTGCAATGGCTGGTCGACATTCCCAGGACTCTTCCTCTAGGAGTGGACCTTCTACGTCTACCTCACGTAAAGAAGGTACATCCAAACCTCCACGCTCTTCGTCTGACTGCCTTCAGACTTTCGAAAGACTCTCAAGAGCTAGGGGCTTTTCGAAGGAGGCAGCCAGAGCGATTGCCAGAGCAAGGAGGACATCTACTCTCAGAGTCTATCAGTCTAAAGGGGAAGTCTTCCGAAGCTGGTACAAGGCCAATGCAGTTTCCTCATCCAGTACCACTGTAACCCAGATTGCTGACTTCCTGTTACATCTAAGGAACGTAAGGTCCCTTTCAGCTCCTACGATTAAGGGTTACAGAAGTATGTTGGCAGCGGTTTTCCGCCACAGAGGCTTGGATCTTTCCACCAACAAAGATCTACAGGACCTCCTTAGGTCTTTTAAGACCTCAAAGGAACGTCGGTTGTCCACTACAGGCTGGAATCTAGACGTGGTCCTAAGGTTCCTTATGTCATCAAGATTTGAACCTCTCCAATCAGCCTCTTTTAAGGACCTCACATTAAAAACTCTTTTCCTCGTGTGCTTGACAACAGCTAAAAGAGTAAGTGAGATCCACGCCTTCAGCAGGAACATAGTTTTCACATCTGAAACGGCTACATGTTCCTTGCAGCTCGTTTTTTTTGCTAAAACGAGCTTCCTTCACGTCCTTGGCCTAAGTCGTTCGAGATCCCAAGCCTGTCCAACTTGGTGGGGGACGAACTGGAGAGAGTACTTTGCCCAGTTAGAGCTCTTAGGTACTATCTAAAAAGGTCATAACCTTTACGAGGACAATCAGAAGCCTTATGGTGTGCTATCAAGAAGCCTTCTCTTCCAAGGTCTAAGAACTCAGTTTCTTACCTATTCAGGCTCCTGATTAGGGAAGCACATTCTCATCTGAAGGAAGAAGACCTTGCTTTGCTGAAGGTAAGGACACATGAAGTGAGAGCTGTGGCTACTTCAGTGGCCCTCAAACAGAACCGTTCTCTGCAGAGTGTTATGGATGCAACCTATTGGAGAAGCAAGTCAGTGTTCGCATCATTCTATCTCAAAGATGTCCAGTCTCTTTACGAGAACTGCTACACCCTGGGACCATTCGTAGCAACGAATGCAGTAGTAGGCGGGGGCTCAGCCACTACATTCCCATAATCCCATAACCTTTTTAACCTTTCTCTTGAATACTTTTTATGGGTTGTACGGTCGGCTAAGAAGCCTTCCACATCCTTGTTGATTTGGCGGGTGGTCAATTCTTTCTTGAGAAGCGCCGAGGTTAAAGGTTGTGATGAGGTCCTTTAGTATGGGTTGCAGCCCTTTATACTTCAGCACCTAAGAGTCGTTCAGCATCCTAAGAGGACCGCTACGCTCAGTAAGGAAGACGTACTTAATAAAGGCAGAGTAATGGTTCAAGTCGTCTTCCTTACCAGGTACTTATTTATTTTATGTTATTTTTGAATAACTAATAAAATAAAATACGGGATACTTAGCTTCTTTGTTAACATGTATGCTGGTCTCCACCCACCACCCTGGGTGTGAATCAGCTACATGATTATCGGGTAAGATTAATATTGAAAAATGTTATTTTCATTAGTAAAATAAATTTTTGAATATACTTACCCGATAATCATGATTTAATTGACCCACCCTTCCTCCCCATAGAGAACCAGTGGACCGAGGAAAAAATTGAGGTGGTGTTGACAAGAAGTACTGGAGTACCTGACCACAGATGGCGCTGTGGTGTTCACCCCCACCTGTATAGCGATCGCTGGCGTATCCCTACCGTAGATTTCTGTCGGCAACAGAGTTGACAGCTACATGATTATCGGGTAAGTATATTCAAAAATTTATTTTACTAATGAAAATAACATTTTATATAACAATTGAAACAAGAACGGGGAGAAAATCCACAGAAATCAATGTTGAAGTAGAAGGTAAATGAGAAACCGCACCAGAAATTGAAGGTTCACACCCCTCCATGGCTCTCAAAAGACTGAAAAATTAGCCGTGGAAGTTGTGTGAAAAGTCTCGAAAAGTGTTCGTTTCCTAGTAAAACTGTCACCTGATTGGGTATTCAAGTCACGTGATTCTAGTTTTGTTATAAAGCTAGCCCCAAATAAAATGTGGATAATCATCATTGGTCAAAAACTAAGACGTTTGGGTTACATCTTGCTACGGAGAAAACAGTCGATGATGTAATAATGACATAATCTATGTTTGATCCGTAACTGGAATACAAACCATGCTATTTAATAGGGGTATTACTTTCGACGTAGGTGAAATGACGATCCATTAATTTTTAACGAGGGTTAACTACCCACACCGCTAGTTATCGGGGGTTAGGGTTGGTAGCTTGCGACCGCTCCCCCTCACTCTTGTGATTGAGCTCTCTTTGCTCTCAGCTTGGATGACGATCGGACTTGTCCGCTCTCATCCACGCCGTCATTTTGGCAGCCATTAATGCTTTTTGTTGTTTTCTTTTTCTTAGACTGTGTACGTGAAGTTGGCCTCTGCGACCATGTGCACATGCCCTGGTCTTCCTGACCTCCCCTGTGGAACATTCATGTCGGCGATCGAGACTGATCCTCACGCCCTTTGTCCTTCTTGTAGGGGCCAACGGTGTGATAGTGTCAACAAGTGTAGTGAGTGTAGGGAGTGGTCTGCCTCCCAGTGGGAGAGGTTTTCACGATGGCGGAAGAAGTCCAAGCGGGATGTTTCTCCTTCGAAGGTTTCTTCGAAGAAAGAAAAACCCAAGGCCTCTTCTTCTGTCGCCCAAACCTCCTCCGAAGCTCCTACCCAGTCGGTCTCATTCGAGAGACCGTCGAGTAGTAGCGTAGACGGAATGATTTCTATCCAACCTTGGGTCTCGAGAGATGACGTTGCTTCCCCTAGCGAAGCAGCTCTCCCTCCCCCCCCCCCCCTGGGGGAGGCCATGTCACTATCCCCTCTTTCAGATTTGGTCCTCCTTGGGGCTCGCGGGTTCGCCCTCCTAGGAGCTTTTGCTTGATTACATCCGCGTGGGTGCTGCTGTCAAGCAATCGTCGTCACCGTCAGAGGTAGATCCCCTGACTCGTTGTTGTGTCAGAGGTGTCCCATGCGACGTCACCCATCTCCTCTGCCACTCCAGACTCTACAGTAGCTAACGGCTTAGTTTCCCCCATTCCTGACCATCCTCCGAGGGAGAAACTAAGTTCATCATCAGTCTCTCCTGCTAGTGTTTCTCTCCCTTGGGGGAGCTCACTTACAGAAACTCCTCTTCAGAGGACTGCTGACGATCAGCTTGCTGATCCAATGTCCCCCAGAGGGCGCATCCGTCGGAAGACTCGCCTTCCTCTTCGCCATAGAGGCCTTCCTTCACCTGCAGTGAGGAGGCGCCTCTTTTGGTTCAACGTCGTCTATGCAGTCCCCCGCAAAGGAGCCTCTAGACTGATCGTCCATCACTGCACCTGCAACCAGTCTTGTGACTTCGGTCCTGGACCTCTCTGCAGATTGTTCGCGATCTCCTTCGGTGGATGGTCGTCCTTTTAAAGGACACGTCGACCTTCTATCTCCGTTCCTGCATGGGCCTGACAAGGCTTCACCTGAGCGCGCTATTGCGCGCCAACGGACCGCGCACCACGCGCCCACGCAACCTGACCAGCGCTCATTAGTAGCTCGTCAGGCCCCATCACTGCGGCGTTCCACCCATCTTGTTCGCCCTCACGCAGGGCAACAACCTAACGCGCTTACATGCCAACAGGAGCAGATCTCAACCACGTGCCATGCGCGCCACATGCGCACACACGTCAACGATCTCCTGTGCGCCAGGGCTCTCCTGCACCGACGCGCCCTGCGTTCATGTGCCAGCACTCACCTGCGCACCACCATTCTCTTACTCGCCAATAACCTGCGTGCCAACGTTCTCCTCCTGCGCAACAGCGTTCTCCCGTGTGCCCTACATCACGCTCTCCTGAGCGTCATCTTGCGCGCCAGCCAACATGCCATCAAACTCCTGCACGCAAGTTCGTAGATGAGGCAACAACCCTGCTGCCCTCACCCGCGTGCCATCTCTTGCCAGTGCTCACCTGTGCGCCAACCTTCTCCCGCGTGCACTCACAGAGATACGCGCACGAGCGCCCTCTCTCTCTCTCTCCTAAGGATGCGCGCCAGCATTCTCCCTTGTGCCCGCGCACATTGTCCTTCACGCGAACCCTAAGTCTTTGACAGACGCGCGCGAACACACTCCTGCGTGCCCACGCGCACATCGTGATTCTCCTGCATGCCCACCATCAGTCTCCCGCGCGCGCATGCCATCAGTCTCCCGCGCGCGCACGCCATCAGTCTCCCGCGCGCGCACGCCATCAGTCTCCCGCGCGCGCACGCCATCAGTCTCCCGCGCGCGCACGCCATCAGTCTCCCGCGCGCGCACGCCACCAATCTCCCGTGCGCACGCCATCAGTGTCCCTCACGCGAGCACCAATATTCTCCCGCGTGCGAGCCTGCGCCAATATTCTCCCGCGTGCGAGCCTGCGCCAATATTCTCCCGCGTACGAGCCTGCGCCAATATTTTCCCGCGCACGAGCCTGCGCACCACAAGGAACGTCGCTGGCAAGGTCGCCATCGCTTCATTCTCCTCCCCACAAGCGCATACCACCACTCTTTGTGGGAGAAGGGAACTTACTCAACCCCTTTGAAGAGGAAAAGAGGAATGCTGGACGCGGTCACTTCCCCGAGGGCAAAACTGACTCCACGCAGACCTTCAAGGCAAGTTCCTCCTATTTCTTGGACTAACCCTCCTTCCCTTTTGGACAAATACCTCCCATAACCAAGGGAACCACACGAAGAGAGATTTTCCCCCATCGCACCAATGGAGGAAACCTCTCTTCACGCCGAAAGTTCCACACAGTTCGGGAATAGAAAGTACATGCCACCCTCATCAATGTTGGAGTCTTACCTCCTTCCCCGGAAGGAATCCAAAGACTCCAAAACATTGCCAAAGTCTTCCACTAGGGCTAGGATGGAGCTAGCCAGCCACTCAGGGAATGCTGCAACTCTCCCCAAGAAGAGCCTTTGGGATAGAAGGAAACTTCACTGCAAGTCCTACAACAGGAGGAGACCAGCAGGAGTCAGAACATGCGTTCTGGCAGGTTCTGACTAATGAGGGCTCTCAACGGGTTTTCTGACCCGAAGATCCTCCCTCGAGAGGGCAAAGACAAGATCCTAGATTGCGTTCTTGGTACTCAAAAACCCTCCAAGACCAGTGCAGCCCTGCCCTGGTCTCAAGGGGTAAAGAGTACCAAGGACAAGATCGCCCAGCAGCTCTCCGAGATGTCCTCCTCCAACCGTTCCGGTACCACAAACAAGCTCCTCCCACCTCCTCGTGTGCAGCAGAGGAGGTACTTCGAGATCCTGGAGGAGCCTTGTGTAGCTCTTCCACTTCACCACTCGCGGGAAAAGCTAACCAGGGGAGGCCCTCTTGAGAGACACTCCAACCGGCAGGTCTCGTACTCGGCAGCCGAGATCCTCAACCGGGAGAAGGTCGCAAAGTGTACCATGCAAGCTACTTCATGGCTTGATATCTGGTTGAGGACCTAAGGTATCCTGATACGATCTGAGGATTTCTCCAAGGAACGTACCAGGAAAGCTATGGAAACCTTCCTTCTCTCAGGTACTTGCATGATCGAGTTTCTGGCCCACCAAGTCTCGAACTTGTGGGTAAATGCCATCCTGAAATGTCAGGATGCAATAGCTGAGAGATTCCAACAAAAAGTCCCTAGCGCCAAGATCAATAGTCTCAGACATTCCTCCATAGAGGGGTCTGTTCTGTTCGAGCCTAAGGATGTTGAACATGCTGCTGCGAGGTGGAGGAAGTCCCATCAAGACTCCGTCCTCCATAGGGCTTTAACATCTAAGCCTTATAAACCTCCAGCACCACAGCAGTCCCATCCAACCAAGACCACCACCACGACAACTGCAGCGAAGGCAATGGTGTCTAAGCCCTTTCCTGTCAAAGCGGAAAGGCAAAAAGTCCTCCAGGGGAGGCAAAAATCCTAGAGGGAGCAGCCGAGGCTGCAAACGCTAGGATAGGCAGTCCCCCTGCATTTCCACCAATGGGGGGATACCTACAAAGTTGCGTAAACAGGTGGAAGCAACTCGGGGTCGATTCCTGGACAATCTCCATGATCAGTCTAGGATATCACGTCCCGTTCATAACATCTATACCTCCCCTGACTATGAATTCAGTGTTATTGAACTCCCTTGCCATGGGATCGGCAAGGGGGCAAGCCCTTCAGGCAGAAGTCCAGACCTTGTTGAAGAAGGGCGCTCTCCAAGAGGTCCTCAACGGATCCCCAGGCTTCTTCAGTCGACTCTTTCTTGTAAAGAAGGCGCCAGGAGGCTGGAGACCAGTCATCGACCTCTCAGCTCTGAACAAGTTTGTCAAACAAACTCTGTTTAGCATGGAAACAGTAGACGCGGTCAGACTAGCACTAAGACCGCAAGACTTCATATGCACACTGGACCTAAAGGACATGTACTTCCAGATCCCAGTCCATCTGTCTTCAAGGAAGTACTTAAGATTCAGCCTGGACAACAGAAAATACCAATTCAAGGTGCTGTGCTTCGGTCTTTCCACAGCACCACAAGTCTTCACCAGTGTGTTCACCCTAGTATCATCTTGGGCACACAGGTTTGGCATCTGTCTCCTCCGTTATCTGGAGGACTGGCTAATCCTAGCAGACTCTGTATCAACCCTTCTTCAACACCAAGACAAACTTCTGAGACTTTGCCAGGATCTGGGGATCATGGTAAATCTTGGGAAGTACCCTCTGCTTCCTACTCAAAGACTGGTATACCTAGGCATGATTATAGACACCACTCTCCACAAAGCCTTCCCATCAGACGACAGGATAGCGAGGCTGAGAAAGGTCGCAAGACCTTTTCTCACACGAGAACTTCCAGCCCAATCGTGGCTATGTCTCATCGGTTACCTTTCATCGCTGGCCCGTTTAGTTCCCAATGGTCTCCTTAGGATGAGATTCCTCCAGTGGCAACTCAAGTCCCGGTGGAATCAAACATACGACTCCCTGGACATCCAGATCCCCATGGGACCTGCGGAACTGACTGACCTCCAGTGGTGGGTGCCAGATGAGAATCTACGAAAGGGAGGGGATCTTCTCGTCCTCCCCCGGATTTGATGCTGTATTCAGACGCTTCAAAAAAAGGATGGGGGCCCCACGTGCTGCACCACACGACCTCAGGTCTCTGGTCAGAGTAAAAAAAGTATCTCCACATAAATCTCCCTAGAGATGAAGGCTGTCTTTCTGACCCTTCAACAGTTCCAAAAGTATCTGACAAGTCGCTCTGTGGTGGTGATGAGCGACAACACCACAGTAGTGGCCTACATCAACAAGCAAGGAGGTACTTTTTCGCAGCAACTATCCCATCTAGCAGTAGAGATACTGAGATGTGCCGAAATCCACTCGATACCACTATCGGCACGCTTCATTCCAGGCAAAAGGAATGTGCTCGCTGACAACCTGAGCAGAGCATCTCAGGTATTGAGTACCGAGCGGTCTTTTGATCATCTAGTAGCCAACAAAGTCCTGACTTTGTGCGGTTCTCTGACTGTGGACCTCTTCGCAACAGCCCTGAACTTCAGGCTCCGCTGTACTGTTCCCCAGTCCCAGACCCCAAGGCTCTCTGACAAGATGTTTTCCAACAACGGTGGGACAACATCGACGTTTACGACATTCCCCCGTTCTCTCTGATGAGGAGGGTACTCAACAAGACCAGAACATCGGTCAATCTTTCAATGACTCCTCTATGGCATCAAGCAGAATGGTTCCCGGACCTTCTGCAACTCCTAACGGAGCCTCCAAGAGAACTCCCTCCACGACACAATCTACTCAAACAACAACACGCCAACATCTTCCACAAAGCCGTAGCCTCGCTACGACTTCACGCCTGGAGACTATCCAGCATCTCCTCTCTGAGAGAGGATTTTCGCAACAAGTTGTGATCAGGATGTCTGGACATCTGCGGAAATCTTCAGCAGCTGTCTACCAGGCAAAGTGGAAAGTCTTCTGTGGTTGGTGTTGTAGAAGGGGTATCTCTCCACTCGATGCCACTATTCCAGCAATAGCGGAGTTCCGCGTGTATTTGCGTGAAGAAATGCGCCTATCAGTTTCGGCAGTGAAAGGCCATCGCTCATCCTTAAGCCTCGCCTTCAGACTGAAATGAATGGACATTTCTTCATCGCTAGAACTTTCTCTACTCACACGGAGTTATGAACTTACCTGCCCCCAGTCGGAAGTGAGATCTCCCCCATGGAACGTGGTTCGAGTTCTCAGGTCTCTTAAGAGACCTCCCTATGAACCATTACGTTAGGCATCAGATCGCCACCTAACTTGGAAGACGGTGTTCCTACTAGCTTTGGCCTCGGCCAAGAGATTCAGCGAACTTCATGGTCTCTCATATGACATCGCCCATTCAAGGGGATGGGGAGAGGTAATGTTCAGCTTCGTCCCTGAGTTTATTGCTGAGGCTTAGAACCTGGGAGTAGCGGATCCTCGATTCGTTCCGGATTTTTAGTCTCCATACTGTAACAGATGACCCAGACCATCTCAAGAGAAAAGCCGCAGCCCGTCCTCGTGTGCCAGAACTATTCTTCAGCATAGGAAGGACTAAGAGGAGGGTTACCAAGAACACCATCTCAGCATGGATTCGTAGGGTCATTGACCTTGCACTGAATCCAGACACTCCTCCATCACGGCGCCCCAGAGCACATGATGTCAAGGGCATAGCTACATCCCTGTCCTTCCAAAAAAAATTTTCAGTGACGCAGGTTCTTCAAGCTGGGGTGTGGAAACGACAGAACACGTTCACATCCCACTACCTGCAAGACGTGACCCACAGGAGACTCGATACATTTTCTATCGGTCCTGTGGTGGCTGCACAACAGCTGGTTTGAAACCTCAAGCTCCTTATTGGACAAGTAGCTGAAGGTTGAGGGCATTGTTACCCGGTTTTAGTCTGCATGAATGAAAAGGTTTGACTGGCCCTTATTCTTTTCTTCATCATCCCCTCCCTTGGGAAAAGCAGCATCCTGGGTTCTCTGCATAGCTGATTTCAAACCACTGCACGTAAACCATGCTCCCTTGTGTTCCTAGTACTGTATTAAGATTAATACTGTTGCATCCCCATACCCTGACGAGGTGGTATTGGGAAAGTCCTAGTGCGCGAGTTTCCATCTAAAGAACTTCGGAACAGCTTTCTAGGACGAGTCACACTTCTACATACCTTCACACACAGCTTGCGTAGGCCACAGACTTTGCGTAGCAAGGTTTTAGCGAGGTGCAGGGGCTCCTTATTTCTTGAGTGCTATGAAATATCGATCATGTAATTAATTGGAATCAAACCCTTATGATTTGAATTGACTTAGAATTAAACATTTTAAATATTAAACTTAGCCGGTGAATATATAATAGCTGACGTCTCGGACGGCTCGACAGAAACCCAAAAACTCGCGAGCGATCGCCGTGAAGGTTGCGAGTGTGCCCACCAGCGCCGACTATCGGCCAGATACCGCATATACTTGTAAACAGCTCCAGTTCTTCTCTGTCGGTCTCATCGACAAGTTGATTCCGCTCGCTGTTGACCTTGAGTTTTCGTCATTTTTGGTGAAGTACTTCATTTTGGTTGTTTTGAGCTTTCGCTGTGACGGGTGTTTTTCTCTTCAATTAAAACTCTTGAACCCTTTTTTGGCTAGTGTTTATTGTTGATGACTTTGGATTTGTTTTGGATTTTCTTTTGACTGTTCAATATGACTGACCCTTCTCCTATCCCTGGACCTAAATTTCGCAAATGTAATGCTAGGGATTGTAACAAACGTCTTCCCAAGGCCTCTCTCGACTCACATACCGTGTGTTCTAATTGCCGGGGTAAAACCTGCCAATTAGGAGATCGGTGTGATGAGTGCGTGGTCTTGTCGGAATTCGTCTGGCTTGAATTTGATAAATATTCTCGTAAGCTGGAGAGAGATAGGGTGAGGAGAAGCTCCTCTAGGTCGTTGGAATTTTCCTCCTCCCATGCCCCTGAACCTAATCCTTCCCCTGTAGTAGTTGTTCCTGAACCCTCTACTAGCACTCATGAACCATCCATGCGGGATATGTTTCTTGCCATTCAAGCTTTAGGCTAGAAAGTTGAGTCCTTAGCTTCGGACCGTAACCAACTCATGTCAGATGTGAATTTATTGAAGTGTCAGAGTGCCAAATCAGAAAATCGTAGTGATAAAGTGATAAGTGCGCAAAGTGTATTTAGTGTTGCGACCGAGGGTTCGTCTGTTCGTGCTTGTCGATCCCCTAGTCAGAGACCTCTTTCAGGCTCCCCTGCACCAGGGAGAAGTAATGTCGTAGGACTTATGGGGACGAGAGGCTTTAACCATCGTACAGACGTTCCCTCTTTGGTATCGGGCGTTTCTCGTCAAGATCGCCCCTACCATAAGACGAGCGAGGCTGTTTTCTCCTCGTCATCCGAAGGCTTTCCGCAAAAGAAACCTTGACGCAAGGTTTCTAGACCCTTGAAGCGGAAGTCAGTCCCTTCAGGACAGGTCCAGCGTCCTGGCTGTAGCCATTGGGACAGCTCTGACCCTTTGCAGTCGTCGGAAGACTGTTCTCCTATTAAACGTAAGCGTAACACGGGGTCCGAGGGTCTCGGTAAAGGCAATGTTTTGCCTACACAGACGTTACCATCGTCTCGGCCCGTTCCGACTCCCGTTGATCCTAAATGGATTGTCCTGCAGGACATGCAGACTAAGCTTGCCTCCCTTATAGGAGAGTATAAAGCTGAGCAGGTTCACGATGATCCTTCGCTCCGTTACACTGATCGAGACTCTGGCCGTCAGCCGCCCAAACGAGCTTTTACTCGCCCTTTTGAAGTTACCTCTTTGAAACGTGATGTCGGTAGTTTGTCACGTCAGTCACGTGACTTGGATCCTCCCTCGCTGCAGTCCCGTGTTAACTTTCAGCCGCTGCCGCAGTCTCTTGTTGACGTTCAGCCGCTGCCGCAGTCTCGTGTTGACGTTCAGCCGCTGCCGCAGTCTCGTGTTGACGTTCAGGACGTTCGCCAACCAGCTCGACTTGACGTTGAGCGTCAATCACCGCAGTCTAAGGTTGTTTTGACTGCTCAGTCTAGGCAGTCAATGCAGTTCCTACGTGACGTCGAGCGTCCATCAACTCCTGTTGTTGTTGTTGGTCAGTCACGAGGCTTTCAGTCCTTTCAGCAGCGGCGTGACGTCGCTTCCTCTACTGCTACTGCTGCTCCTTTGCTTGTTGACATTGCCTGTCAAGCATTGCCGCCGCGGAAGGTCTCTCCTTTTCATGAGACTCGACAATTGTCGGACGAAGTTCCTTCAGATGAGGAAGTTGCTGATCCTCCGCCTACTGATATTCCTTTGGGCATTTTATCAGACGGAGAAGAGCCTAAAGCTGCTCAACCCTCTATGGACTTTAAGAAAATCATGATGATTTTTAAGGATCTTTTCCCAGACCATTTTGTAACTTCTGCTCCTCGTTCGCCTCCGTCAGAGTTTGCGCTAGGCCTAGCTGCTGCGAAGCCTTCTTTTACTAAGCTAGTGCTCTCTCGCTCTTCTAAGAGGGCTTTACGTTTGCTAGGCGACTGGTTGATCACCAGGAGGAGTTTGGGGAAGACGGCCTTTGCTTTCCCTCCTTTTAAACTAGCTTCTAGAGCGAGCGTCTGGTATGACACGGGAGAAGTTCTCGGCTTGGGAGTTCCTGCCTCTGCCCAGGGAGACTTCTCAAGCCTCGTAGACTCTCCCCGTCGCCTGGCCATGAGACGCTCTAAAGTTTATTGGTCCTCCTCAGACCTTGACCATCTCCTTAAAGGGGTTTACAGGGCCTTCAAAGTTTTTAACTTCTTAGATTGGTCTCTAGGAGCATTAAGCAGGAAGATCTCGTCGGCCGACCAGGATGTTTCCGTGCTTATTATGTCCTGCATGGACAAAGCCATCCGTGATGGCTCCAATGAGCTCGCCGCTACCTTTACGGCTGGATTCCTGAAGAAGAGGGAGACTCTTTGCTCTTTCCTTTCGGCAGGAGTAATTCCCTGTCAAAGGTCGGAGCTTCTCTTTGCCCCCTTGTCATCTGCCTTGTTTCCTCAACAGTTGATCAAGGATATTGCGGCTTCGCTGGTGCAGAAGGATACACACGACCTGATGGCTACTTCTGCTCGTAAGGGTGCTCCTTCATCGTCTTATGTCGTAAGACCCAAGATCGATACCCCAGCGACTAGGTTTATCCCGCCCTTTCGTGGCAGAGCCCCCAGCAGGGGAGGCGCTCGTGCCGACGGTAAAAGAGGCAAGAGGAGAGGATCCAAGTCCTCCCGTGGCAGAGTCTGACTGCCCACGTCCTCAGACAGCAGTAGGGGCCAGACTGAACAGCTTCTGGCAGGCCTGGGAGAAGAGGGGTGCAGACCAAGAGTCTGTGTTGTTGCTCAAGGAGGGGTACAAAATACCTTTTGTACGCAGACCTCCTCTAGTAACAGTTCCTTTAGACCTCTCTCCCAGGTATCGAGAGGAGTCAAGGAGACAAGCTCTACATCAGCAAGTGTCTCTGTTGCTAGAGAAGGGAGCGGTGGTGAAAGTCTCGGACCTTCAATCACCGGGATTTTACAACCGTCTCTTCCTAGTCCCAAAGCATACAGGAGATTGGAGGCCAGTGCTGGATGTCAGTGCGCTCAACGTTTTTGTTGTAAAAACAAAATTTACGATGGAGACCACGGAGTCCGTCCTAGCAGCGGTCAGAGAGGGAGACTGGATGGTCTCTCTCGACCTGCAGGATGCGTACTTCCACATTCCTATACACCCAGATTCTCAACCGTATCTGAGGTTTGTTTACAGGAATGTGGTGTACCAGTTCCGAGCACTGTGCTTCGGCCTCAGCCCTGCTCCTCTCGTGTTTACGAGGCTCATGAGGAATGTGGCAAAATTCCTTCATTTATCGGGAATTCGAGCCTCCCTGTACCTGGACGACTGGCTTCTCAGAGCATCGTCCCGTCATCGCTGTCTGCAGGACATTCAATGGACGTTGGGTCTGGCAAGGGAGTTGGGACTGTTGGTGAACTTAGAAAAGTCTCAACTGAATCCCTCCCAGACGATTCTCTATTTTGGGATGGAGATTCGCAGTCTAGTTTTTCGGGCTTTTCCGTCTGCCACCAGGATAGAGCAAGCCCTGCTCAAAGTCCGCCTCATGCTGAAAAAAGACCGTTGCTCAGTGAGAAGTTGGATGAGCCTCTTAGGGACTGTCATCCCTGGAGCAATTTATCTCACTAGGGAGACTTCACCTTCGCCCTCTCCAGTTCCATCTAGACTCCCATTGGAACAAGAGCAAGACTTTGGAAGCTGTTTCAATCCCGATCTCCGAGCCAGTAAAAATGTGCCTGAACTGGTGGGACAGCAACAAAAGTCTGCGAGAGGGTCTGTCCCTGGCGGTCAAGAACCCAAACCACGTGTTGTTCTCAGACGCGTCGGATTTGGGTTGGGGAGCGACTCTGGACGGTCTGGAATGTTCGGGTCTTTGGACGTCGGATCAGAGGAGCATGCACATCAACTGCAAGGCGGTTCACTTGGCCTTGACGAGTTTCGAGAGCCTTCTACGAAACAAAGTGGTAGAAGTCAATTCGGACAACACCACAGCCTTGGCGTACATCTCCAAGCAAAGAGGCACTCACTCCCACACACTGTTCGTCATCGCAAGGGACCTCCTCATCTGGTCAAAAGATCGAGGCATCTCCCTGTTGACAAGATTCATCCAGGGGGACTTGAACGTCTTGGCGGACTGTCTCAGTCGGAGGGGTCAGGTGATCCCCACAGAATGGACCCTCCACAAGAACGTGTGCAAGAGTCTTTGGGTGACTTGGGGCCAACCCACCATAGACCTCTTTGCCACCTCGTTGACCAAAAGGCTCCCGACCTATTGCTCTCCAGTCCCAGATCCAGAGGCGGCCCACATAGATGCTTTTCTACTGGACTGGTCTCACCTGGACGCGTACGCATTCCCGCCGTTCAAGATCATCAACAAGGTACTGCAGAAGTTCGCCTCTCACGAAGGGACAAGGTTGACGTTGGTTGCTCCCCTCTGGCCCGCGAGAGAGTGGTTCACAGAGGTACTTCAATGGCTGGTAGACGTTCCAAGGAGTCTACCTTTAAGGATGGATCTCTTACGGCAGCCCCACGTAAGGAGTCTTCATCAAAGCCTCCCCGCGCTTCGTCTGACTGCCTTCAGACTATCGAAAGACTCTCAAGAGCTCTAGGATTTTCGAAGGAGGCAGCCAGAGCGATTGCGAGAGCTAGGAGAGCATCTACCATCAAGGTCTACCAGTCGAAGTGGGAAGTCTTTTGAGACTGGTGCAAGTCATCATCTATTTCCTCTTCCAGTACCTCTGTAGCCCAAATTGCAGACTTTCTCCTGCATCTGAGAAATGTTCGCTCCCTCTCTGCTCCCACTATTAAGGGCTACAGGAGCATGTTGGCTTCTGTGTTCAGACATAGAGGCTTAGATCTGTCCAATAATAAAGATCTCCAAGATCTCCTTAAGTCCTTCGAGACCTCTAAGGAGCGTCGTATGGCAACTCCTGGATGGAACTTTGACGTGGTCCTAAGGTTCCTGATGTCCGACAGGTTTGAGCCATTACATTCAGCCTCCCTGAAGGATCTCACCCTCAAGACGCTTTTCTTAGTGTGCTTGGCTTCGGCTAAAAGGGTCAGTGAGATCCATGCCTTTAGTAAAAACATCGGCTTTTCTACAGATAAAGCCACATGTTCGCTTCAGCTTGGTTTCTTGGCCAAAAATGAACTGCCTTCTCGTCCTTGGCCTAAATCTTTTGATATACCTTGCCTATCAGAGATCGTAGGCAACGAGCTTGAAAGAGTACTGTGCCCAGTTAGAGCTTTTAAGTTTTATTTAGCTCGTACCAGATCTTTACGAGGTGGATCTGAGGCCTTATGGTGCTCAGTTAAGAAGCCCTCATTGCCTATGTCTAAAAATGCTTTATCGTATTTTATTAGATTTTTAATCCGAGAGGCTCATTCTCACTTAAGTGAAAAAGATCGTTGTTTACTTAAGGTCAAGACGCACGAAGTAAGAGCGATAGCAACTTCCGTGGCCTTTAAGCAAAACAGATCTCTGCGAAGTATTATGGACGCGACCTTTTGGAGGAGCAAGTCGGTGTTCGCTTCATTTTACTTAAAAGACGTCCAGACTCTTTATGAGGACTGCTACACACTGGGTCCATTCGTTGCAGCGAGTGCAGTAGTGGGTGAGGGCTCTACCACTACATTCCCTTAATCCCAATATCCTTTTAATCTTCTCTTGAAATGTTTTTAATCTTGTTTTGGGTTGTACGGAAGGCTAAGAAGCCTTTCGCATCCTTTTTGATTTGGCGGGTGGTCAAATGTCGTTTCTTGAGAGCGCCCAGATTAAGGGTTTTGATGAGGTCCTGTTGTATGGGTGGTCGCCCTGGATATAACAGCTCCTGGGAGTCTTTCAGCATCCTGAGAGGATGGCTGGGCTTCGTGAGGAAAGCGGACTAATAAGGCAGAGTAATCGTCAGAGTCAGCTTCCTTACCAGGTACCTATATTTATTTGGGTTTTGTTATGATATAACTGTCAAAAACTCTAAGCATATACGCCTTTATTGTATTAATATTGGTCTCTACCCACCACCATGGGTGTGAATCAGCTATTATATATTCACCGGCTAAGTTTAATATTTAAAAATGATATTTTGATTATAAAATAAATTTTTGAATATACTTACCCGGTGAATATATAAAATAAAGGCCCTCCCTTCCTCCCCGATAGAGACCCAGCGGAATGAGAAGAACTGGAGCTGTTTACAAGTATATGCGGTATCTGGCCGATAGTCGGCGCTGGTGGGCACACCCACAACCTTCACGGCGATCGCTCGCGAGTTTTTGGGTTTCTGTCGAGCCGTCCGAGACGTCAGCTATTATATATTCACCGGGTAAGTATATTCAAAAATTTATTTTATAATCAAAATATAATTTAAAAAAAAGAATTATTTGAAATTTAATTGGGATTTGATAAGTTCACAATTTCTGAAGAATTGGAATTTATTTGCATTGGTAGAAATGAATTGACCTCAACCGTGAATTTACATACCCCTTAGAAAGTTCCAGATCCTGGCCAGTAACTATTGGCCACATGTTTACACCTTGTTATAGAATTTTAATTGCCCTGTCCTTCAGTTTTGCTGATATTCTATCACATGTAAAGGAGTAAGGTTTGTATAGTTAGGAAAAATAAAAATTATCTCATAATTCTTAATTGTTATTTTATCTTTTCTTTTTCATGTTAGGACACAAACAAAACCCCTTAGTAGGAAACGTGGTAAATTGCCTCTTCCGTTTGTCTTAGAATCACTTAAAGATGACTACAGCATTTTCACATGAACCAGGCACTGCCATGGAATGTCTAAGTATTCCAATAACATTGGAGAAAGAAACTGGAATTGATGAACATGGTAGACAGGTAAGTGCTGTTTCCTTTTGGTTGTTGTTGTTTTATAAACAAGAAATAGAAAAATGGACTTGGGAATGCCAGTATTATTTTTCAATGAAAATTATTACTGTTCATAAATTTTATTCAGTTTCTTTTTAAGGTAGTTTCCTACTGACATTGAAGTTTTCTGGAAATATTTACACCTAAACCTGTGAGTCACTCAGTATTGGGGATATTAAATACTCTCTAAATGGATCTTATGCCTAGCAGCATTTAGGAAAGAGGTAAATAGTTTACACAATTCACAATTTGCCCTGAAATCTCGTGTGGAGATGTTTATTAAGCCAATTTTACCAGTGTTGGGCCAAGGTCTCATCTGAACGCTAGTGATGCTGGCGCTGCTTTCTTCTTAATTAATCAAACAGCTAATACATGATGTTAATTATATATTTATCACCAGTTACTCATTTTTTCTGTCTCTTAATCTAAAGTAATCAATTATGACTAAACTGCATTAATATAATGTGTCATTTTAAACATCTGACTTACCCGGTAGTTATATACATAGCTATACGTCCCTGACGTCCGGCAGAAATTTCAAAACTCGCCTGTGCGCCCTCTAGCGAGGTACCTGGAACCATTCCATGATTCCTCAGATCTTCCCTGCCGCTCACCGGCAACATCGTTGGATTTTTCACTCGCTGTAACCTGTATAATTGCAGTTATCTTGGTGATGTACAATTTACTGTTGGCTTTCGCTCGTTTGGTTTTATTTTGACTGAGAGTTAGTGGTTGGATTATAATCGCTATGTTCGTAACTTGAAAGGGGTAGGATTAGGAGTTTTTTCCACCTACTGTAAAAATAACGAACCTACTCTTAAAACCATGTTGTTCCAACACAGAGTACAGTGAACCCTCGCTACTTCGCGGTTCGACCATCGCGGATTCACCACTTCGCGGATTTTTTTCATAACCCATATATATATATATACATATTGGTAATAACAAAATCAACATACTGTACTGAATAATCAATATAATCGATGCAAAAACTAACCTATACACAGATGTGTACTGTACGGTAAATGCGTTTGTTTCTTCATTATGATCAGAGAAATGTAAACAAAACATTGGTTGCCATTTTTTATCGTGCTTTTTGGCGTGTTTAGGAAACGCATGATATAAAATCGCCTTTAATATTTGTGCCTGTTTTAGTTTAGGGTACT
This sequence comes from Palaemon carinicauda, assembly GCF_036898095.1. Lineage (NCBI taxonomy): Eukaryota > Metazoa > Arthropoda > Malacostraca > Decapoda > Palaemonidae > Palaemon > Palaemon carinicauda. The sequence goes on from NC_090728.1 coordinate 30,810,832, forward strand.
GTAGTACATGCATTAAGTGTTCTGTACATTAAAGGGTAGTTTGTTAACAGTACTACGTACAAGGGAAGGTTTTAAAAGTCTGAATATACATGTTAAGTAAATAGGTAAATATGGTGTCACTACTGCGCGGATTTCACCTATCGCGGCCGGGTCTGGAACCTATCTACTGCGATAAACGAGGGTTCACTGTACTTTCCTAGAACTACTTTCTTAGGAGTTACTGGTAACTCTTCCCAACCGACCAGAATTTTGTGTAGTTTACCCTATTCCCATTTTCTATGGGTGACCTCAGGTGGAGTGATACGCGCCCTGAGGCGACCCGGGGTCAGAGAGCATGCTAGATTAGGTCGTGCTCCTCAGTAAGTTTCTGGTCGCGACGTGATTCACATCCCGCCGCGCTCTCTCTTACCCAGTGCGACCCTTTGTGTTTACCACGTGGTTCCTGTGCCCGTATCCTTACCCCTTTCCCTTGTGTCTCTTGGTGTTAGTGTTTTTATTATGGAGCATCCACGCCGTTGCCCTGGGCCTGTGGCCGGTAAGTCTTGTGGGGCTTTCCTTTCGAAGCCCGAGGTTGATCCACACTCGCGTTGTTCGTCATGTAGGGGCAAATTATGCTCCCCTACGGCCACGTGTTCGGAATGCGAGTCTTGGGGCGAGATTCAGTGGGTCCGTTATGGGACTAAGAAGAAGAAGTCGGCCAAGAAATCGCTCAAGAAAGCTACCGCGTCCTCTGCTTTGGTGTCCCCGGATGCCTTGTCGGAGCGTGGTTCCCTTTCATCTTCCCCTACCTAGGGTAGGGGTCGAGGTAAGTCCGTTGCGGGGAAGTGGCCCATTGTCCTTCCCCAAGAGTCTGATTTACCTGTGGGGGAAGTTTCTGAGGTGTTACAGGCATGTGTGGGGCCTGAGGGAAGTGCGGTAGAGTGTGTAGGAGACGAGGTCCTGGTGCCCGCAGGGCCCGTCTCTACCCAAGACCCGATGTGGGGGAAGTCAGGTACTTCCTGTTCTCCCCCATCTTGGGCGTGTGTTTCAGGTACTTCGGCCGCCGGGGGTGATGCCGAGAAAGGCCATTCGTCAAATTCGGACCCCGTCGTTTGGGATATTCCTAGAACACCCTGCAGGTCACCCTTCAGACTAGAAGAGGGCTTTGACCATTGGAGTGGCCGCAAGAACGTTCCTCGGACCCCCCCAGCGCCCGCGGCGACTCTTCCGCCCGTCTTCATGCAGCCTGCGGAAACAGAGGTTCGGCATGGAGTAAGCCCTGCGGAGTTGTACGCCTCAGGTGATTCGGCTGATTCCCTTTCCTCCTCCTCATCTTCCTCGTCCATGGATTTATCTTCAGAGGACGATTCCAGGTCCGCGAGGAGGAAGCGCGAGAGGTCCAGGAAGAAGAAGTCCCGCTCCCGTTCAAAGAAGAAAGAGTCCAGACCTTCTAAGAAGAAAGCAAAGAGGAGTAAGTCCAAAGATTGGGTGAGGATCACGGTGCCCCGGAGCGAGCTGTTTAAGGTCACCACAGCCGCGGCCGCTTCCGGGTGGCTCCCTAGACCCTCGTCCTCACCGTCTCTCCCCTCCTGCTCCTCCTACGGACAAGAACCTCACCGAGGGAGGCCTTTACTAGCTCCCCGTGAGCCTCCGAAGTTGTCGAAGGCCTCCGCACCCCCTACTCTGCGGAGGGAGGCGCTCTGTCAAGTGGAAGGCGTTACGCCAGCTGCGGGCTCCTTGGCTGACTTTATTAAGCTCCAAGGGCGCCCTTCGGCCAGGAATATTCCCACAGATACGAGGATGCCCGCAGGGCAAGGTACTCCCGTGACGGATACCTTCGCCTCTGCGGGTCCACCCGTGACACGGGCAGTCCCATCCAACGTTGCTCTCCCTACCGTCACCGATGATACTCGTGAGGAATGACGGGTGATAGAGACCCTGGTGGAAGGAGGGGAGTGTTCGTCCGATGACATCTCCTCCTACCGCAAAGTGTTGGCCCTCATACAACGGCACCATAGGCTGGATGAACCGATGCCCACCACTGAACAAGCCTGGCTCTCCGGACTTAGCAGGCTGGTGGAGAATCCGGTTCAACTAAGGCCCTCCTTAGCTCTACCCTCTGCTCCTGATGTAAGGCTGGGTATGAAGCATATTGATAAGTTCCTGGACGGCCTAGCAGACGCCCCTAGGAGTCAAAGTGCCTCAAAGCTGCTGCCGGGGCTGAAGGTGCAGAAGAGGTTTTACATACCGGAAGGGCGTCGGGGAGGACCCCGCACGACGGAGACAGCCATTACCTCATTGAATCAGGGTGCCGCTGAAGACAGAGCGTCCACGGCCCCTGTGTGTTTTTCCCCGTCGGAGACCTCCATGATGGAGGACATGGCCCAGGACCTAGTCTACGTGTCCTCCTGGTTGGATTGGTGGGCCTGCACGTTAGTTGGTTTTCAGGCCTCTCATGATTTGTCCCTGCCTGAAAATCAAACCCTACTGAGAGAACTTATTAGCTCAGGGGGCAAGGCCCTAAAATTTTTGTCATATCAGTCTCTCCCAGGCTACCAATTGGGTCCTGAGGAAGAGAGACACTATTCTGAGCAAACTTGTGAGAAAACTCCCGGACCGGGAAGCAAGGAAATTGAGAAACTCCTCAATCTGGGATGAGGCTATCTTCCCCCTTAAGTTGGTAGATGAGACGATGGAACGGGTGAGGAAGATGAAGGACATGGGAGACCATAGACCTCCCCCTATGAGGTGCCCACATCCCGGGAGGCCCTCCGTAGACGGCCCTCACACTTCCCGTTCCTCTCTAGCTCAACATAGAGGAGAGCCACCTGCGGCTCCCTGGCAGCAGTCAACTCAGCCCCACCGTAGAGGTGCCACGGCACCCCAGTCTAACTTTAGACCGTCCTACGGGAACGCAAGAAGAGGTCGGTCCGGCCGCTCCTCCAGAAGGAGATAGGAGGCGAGGCCCCCTACCCCTACTGGAGCCTCAGGTGGGGGGATGCCTCAGACACTCTTGGCAAACATGGCGGGATTACGGTGTGGATCCCTGGACGGTGACAATCCTGAGGGAAGGTTACAGACTACCCTTCTTAGCGGAACCTCCCCCGCTTATCCCAGCCCTTCAAGCAGAGTGGCTGATTCCCAAGGACCCCTTGAAACGGGCTGCTCTACAGGAGCAAGTGTCTTCCATGTTCTCCAAGGGAGTGTTGGAACTAGTCGAGGAGCCCGGCCCGGGGTTCTACAGCAGGCTCTTCCTTGTGGAAAAGGCGACAGGGGGATGGAGACCAGTAATAGACCTGTCGGCCCTCAACAAGTTTGTGGCAAAAACCGAGTTCAAGATGGACACTGCAAAGACAGTGTTGGCCGCCTTGAGAGAGGGGGATTTCATAATATCCCTGGACCTCAAGGATGCCTACTTCCAAATCCCCGTCCATCAGGATAAAGTGGGATTCCCGAGTGCTACAATTCAAGACCCTTTGCTTCGGGCTGTCGGCGGCTCCTCAAGTGTTTACAAGAGTCTTCACGACAGTCTCTGTATGGGCTCACGACCAGGGCATCCGTCTGATCCGGTACCTGGACGATTGGTTGCTTCTTTCAGCCTCAAAGGAAGAATTGAAAGAACAAGGAGGGAAGTTACCTCGTCTCTGCGAGCAGTTCGGTATCACGGTCAACGTAGTGAAGTCCCAGCTGACCCCCTCCACCAGGATGACCTACTTGGGAAGGGTCTTGGACACCCAGCTAGTGAGAGCTTTCCCTTCGTTGGAGAGGTTGGAGAACCTAGAGCGTGTTCTGCAACCCTTTCTGTTGGACCTTCCCAGGAGGGCCAAGGATTGGCAGAGGTTGTTGGGCCACCTAGTGTCCTTGGAAAATCTAGTGCCACAAGGGAGACTCAAACTTCGAGCAGTGCAGTGGAACCTGAAAGAACATTGGTCCCAGTTGAGAAATCCCCACAAACTGGTTCCGGTCTCCCCAGAAGCGAAGGTAGCCTTGCAGTGGTGGCACGACAGGAGGAACACCGAGCTGGGGATGCCCTTCGCACCTGACCCTCCGGAAGTCCTATTGTTTACGGATGCGTCGAAGGAAGGTTGGGGCGCTCACCTACTCGACCAATCGACAAAGGGAAAATGGTCGAGCGAAGAAGCAAAGCACCACATAAACGTGCTAGAGATGATGGCTGTGCTGAGAGCGAGTCGAGAATTCGTTCATCTCCTCCGGGGGAACACGGTAGCGTTGATGTGCGACAACGCCACAGTAGTAGCCTACATAAAGAAGAAAAGGGGTCTAAAGTCGAAAGAGCTATGTTCGTTATCGATGGAACTTCTGGAATGGGCAGCAGAAGAAGGGATCGAGTTCACAGCAAGGTTCATCCCGGGAAAGAGGAACGTCCTGGCGGACAGCCTCAGCAGAGTAGGCCAAGTAATAGGTTCAGAGTGGACTCTACATCCAAACACAGCTCAGTCAGTCATACTGAAGTGGGGTTCCCCAGTAGTAGACTTATTCGCCACACGTCTGAACGCCCAACTCCCCGTGTTCTGTTCTCCAGTTCCAGATCCGTCAGCGGCGTTCGAGGACGCCTTCCAGCACCCTTGGAATGGCCTCGATGCTTTTCCCCCCTTCGGAATGATACGTCAAGTCCTCAACAGAGTACGGACAACAGCCAACCTTCAGATGACTTTGATCGCGGCTTGGTGGCCGAAGAGGGAGTGGTTCGCAGACTTAAAAGAACTGGCCCTTCTTCGTCAACCCCACTTCCAAAAGTTTCACGAAAATCCTCTGTCCCTCCGCCTTCACGCGTGGAGGTTATCGAGCGGCTTCTGAAGAAGGATGGATTCTCATCGAGTACCGCGACGAGAATGTCAGGTTACTTAAGGCGGTCCTCTATCGCTGTCTACCAAGCAAAATGGGCAGTCTTCTCGAAATGGTGCGCTTCCCGTAATATCAAGCCCTTGGGGGCCTCGATCCACGACGTGGCGGACTTCCTGGTGTATCTCAGGGACGATTTGGGCTCGTCCATTCCGGCAATAAAGGGAGTGAGGGCAGTGTTAGGTCAAGTCTTCCTCCTGAAGGGCATTGACTTGGGATCCTTTCGGCACATCTCGATGCTCATCAGGAGTTTTGAGCAGTCGTGCCCCCCACAGGAGGTGAGGGTACCGCAGCGGGACCTAGCCATAGTACTCAAAGTCCTGTCAGAACCTCCCTTTGAGCCCCTCAAGGACATCCTGGATAAGGATCTCGCCCTCAAAACGGTCTTCCTCTTAGCCCTGGCTTCAGCGAAGAGGGTTAGTGAGTTGCACGGATTATCGTACGAAGTTTCACACTCAAAAGGGTGGCGGGAGGCCTCCTTTCGGTTCATCCCTAACTTTGTGGCCAAAACGCAGAACCCAGCCTGTTGGGATCTTCGGTTCGAGGGCTTTTCGGTCCCAGTGATCCCTAGGTCAGACAACCCTAAAGACTTACTCTTATGCCCGGTCAGAGCAGTGAGAAAATACCTTGAAAGGACCTCCAGGCTTCGACCGGAGATCAAGAGCTTATTCGTCTCAACTGGTCAGGTGAAGAAACCAGTCTCTAAGAACTCAATCTCCTTTTGGTTGCGACAAGTAATCAAGAGAGCTTACGAGGTTTCAGGAATCCCTCTTCCAGGTAGGCCAAGGCCTCATGATATTAGGGGTCTAGGCACCTCCCTGGCGTTTGAGAAGAACATGGCCGTGGGCCAGATTCTGAAAGCGGGTACCTGGTCCAGACAGTCCACTTTCACGGAACATTACCTGAAGGACTGCTCTAGGAAATCCTGGGACGGGTTCAACCTTGGCCCAGTCATATCAGCCCTGCAAAAGATTTAAAGGTCATGGCCCCAGGGAAACTGGGGGTGGTAAGCCATGAGACACAAGTTCATCCCTTACCTTTCCCCCCTATCATCCTTTCCCTTACCCTTAATCCCCAACGTGGGTGTGAATCAAGAGGCCCTGGCGGCCAGGATATACGTCTTCGACAAGAAATACGTCTCAGAAGTAATGGTTCAGAGGTAAGCCACTTAGACACTAAGTTAGTTTTTTGGGTAGTTTCCCCTATTTTCATTCAGCCTTTAGTAGGGGTCATCGGAACCTAGTTCCCCTTCGAGGTGCCCCCTTTTTTCGCCCGATCGTGCTCCTAAACCGTCAGACCCTAGTCCCTGCAGGACACTCCCTCCTCCTAAAGTTTAAGTCTCCTAAGAAAGTAGTTCTAGGTAAGTACTCTGTGTTGGAACAAATCACAAATTTTAAGTAATTTGTATTTTTCCTAACATACTTACCTAGAACTACTTTCGGGTTATGGCCCGCCCATCCTTCCCCAAGGGTCCTGCAGGGTTGAGGAGAACCCTTTTTGGCTACGAAACTTACTGAGGAGCACGACCTAATCTAGCACGCTCTCTGACCCCGGGTCGCCTCAGGGCGCATATCACTCCGCCTGAGGTCACCCATAAAAAATGGGAATAGGGTAAACTACACAAAATTCTGGTCGGTTGGAAAGAGTTACCAATAACTCCTAAGAAAGTAGTTCTAGGTAAGTATGTTAGGAAAAATACAAATTACTTAAAATTTGTGATATGGGGGAAGGAAAACACTCCGCCAACACTATGACGTCACAATCATATGACGTAAATTACGTAGACCATGTAGTATGACTTGCAAATTCTTTTCTTTTTCTATGCAAAGAATGATAAGTGAATACTATCTTACAAACCAAAAGTATTAAGTTTTTATAAGATAAAAGGAATATATTATTTTAAGAAAATATTTGTCCTATTAGTATACTTTCCTTAGATAATCATCGGTCTATTTTCAGAGATTAAAAAACTAGCATACATTTAAATTTACGCTAACGTAGTTCTCATGACAATCGATACAGTCTCACACATTACTTTGTATCGTTATTTATTTACTTTTTTTTTATATTGGGAATTCTAATATTAATCAGATAACCTATTGCATTCTCATTCAAGCCCTTGGCGGAAGAGTATTATCTTTCGCAGCGGGCAGGTCTAATTATGGTCTTATGTGAAAGAGTATAAAAAGTGCAATTTTCAGTGCTAAATTAGTGCAGTGAATTTAATCAGTCAGTGGAGGGTGCGTCTGCTCGACCCTGTCGTTATCCTAGCCTTAAACCTCTTCCAAGCTCCCCTACCCCTGGGAGAAGGAATGTCAATCGGCAAAAGGAAACGAGAGGCGTTACCGCCTGAGCAGACGTCCCCTCGAGCGTTCCTGTTAACGCTTCCCAGAACGCTCGCCCTTGTGTGGGAAAGGCGAGGTAAAAGTGTTATCTTCGCCGTCAGTTGACTCGGCTCACAGACAGGGCTGGCGTCTTACATATTTCCCTTCCTGTTAGACAAGAAGAAAGTTGCTCGTCATGACGCCGAGCGTTTAGATTCTTAACACCTTAACGCTAGCGTCAAGAAGGACGCCGATCGTGAAGAAATGGACTACATCACGCCAAGCGTCGTGTAGTTGGAAGTCATGACACGTAACGCCGAGCGTCAGAGCATTGGACGGCAAGCTACTAACGCTGCTGTAAGAGTTTAACATGATGTTTGAAACTGAGTGCAACTTCTTTGTCTCTCTTGTTGGATGAGCGAACGTTCTAGACGCAAACGTCATAGTTCCGCGCGTCTGAATCACGAGCGTCATAGTTCCGAGAGTCACGTGGCGCCGAGCGTCAAGCTGTTGCATGGCGTCAAGCGTCCAGCAGTTGGACTTGACGTCGAGTGTCAAGCAGTTAGACATGACGTCGAGCGTCAAGCAGTAACGTGACGTCGAGCGTCAAGCTGTTGGACGTGACGCCGAGTGTCAAGCATAGTTTCGAGCGTCTAAATCGCGAACGTCATTGTTCCGAGAGTCACGTGGCGCCGAGCGTCAAGCAGTTGCTTGGCGTCAAGCGTCCAGCAGTTGGACTTGACGTCGAGTGTCAAGCAGTTAGATGTGACACCGAGCGTCAAGCAGTTGCATAGTGTCAAGCGTCCAGCAATTGGACTTGATGTCGAGTGTCAAGCATGACGCCGAGCATCAAGCAGTTAGACGTGACGGTGAGTATCAAGACTCAGACGTCGTGATTACACCAGTCGAGCCGAACGTCGAGATCGCGAACGTCTTAGTTCTGATCGTAATGACTGCGAGCGTCTAGCGTTGGAACATCGTTACGCCAGGCGCTATAAAAAAGATAGAGAAAAATATGAACTGGAAAGAAATTATTTTCACACACCAAGGCCCGCCTGAACAAACTCTTAGTGTCTGTTGGAGGGCGAGAAATAAACCCCTAAAAGTAAGTAAAAGTAAGTAATGATCTTGGAACCATTGAGGCCAGAATTCAGGACCTTAAGGAGTTGACTCCTAGGAAACAAGACGTCTCTGCCTCGGTTGGAGTCTTGTTGGAGAAAGGGATCGACGATCTCCTTTCCCCTATTCATCTTTTAGAGGAATTCTTGTAGGAGAAGATCCTAAAACCCTTCATCCTTCGGTTGACTTAAAGAAACTCATGAGAGTTTTTTCTGAAGAGTTTCCGAATTATTTTGTGCCTGCTGCTCCTCGTTCCCCGCCTTCAGAGTTTACGCTAGGGAAGGCGTCGAAGGAGTCTCTGTTTTCAAAGATGGTGCTCTCTCGATCATCTGAAAGAGCTTTGAGGATGATGGGAGACTGGATGCAATCCCAGAATAACCAGGGTAACACGGTTTTTCTTTTTTCCCTCGGCTAGGTTGGCCTCCAGATCTAGTGTTTGGTACGAGACGTGAGAAGTTCTCAGCTTGGGAGTTCCTACCTCTTCCCAAGGAGACTTTTCGAGTCTAGTTGACGCTCCGCATCAGATGGCCTTGAGAAGGACTACAGTACATATTCTGGTCAACGTCAGAGCTTTATCATCCTCTCAAGGGCGTCTTGAGAGCTTTCGAAGTATTCAATTTCCTTGACTGGACTCTGGGAAGCCTTGGGGAAGAAGGTTTCTGCCTTGAAGGATGTGGACACTGATAGTCTCAGCCTCATTATGTCAGGCATGGATAAAACCTTAAAGGACGGGTCCAATGAGTTAGTAACCCTTTTCTCAGCGGGGTTCTTTAAGAAAAGAGCCCAAATGTGTTCTTTTCTGTCCATTGGGGTTACACCCATTCAGAAGTCAGAATTGAGGTACGCACCCCCATTTTTTCTTCCTCTCTTCTTCCTCAAGAGTTGGTCAAAGAGGTCTCTTCGGCTTTAGCCCTAAAGGTCACACAGGATTTGGTGTCTAAATCAGAAAGAAAGGTTCTGCATACTTTATTCTCTTAACCGCATAGACAACAGTAGGAGCCAGACTAAACAACTTCTGGCGAGCCTGGGAGAGGAGAGGAGCAGACCTTTGGTCCGTACTATTACTAAAGGAGGGATGCGAAATCTTTTTCCTAGTGAAACCTCCTTTAATAGTAAATCCGATAGACCTCTGCTAGATACAGAGAGGAGCCAAAGAGACAGGCTATGCAACATCGAATGTCTCTCTTATTGGAGAAGGAGGCTATTGACCGGTCCTGGATGTAAGTGCTCTCAACGCCTTCATTCTGAAGACAAAGTTCTCCATGGAGACATCGAAATCAGTCCTAGCAGCAGTAAGAAAGGACGACTGGATGGTCTCTTTAGACCTCCAGGATGCTTACCTCCACATCCTCATTCATCCGAACTTCAAGCAATACCTGAAGGTTTGTGTATAGGAGGTGCGTCTGCTAGGACCTGTCGTTCTTCTAACCATAGACATCTTCCAAGCTCCCCAACCCCTGGGAGAAGGAATATCGAACGTTCTAATCGTAGACCTCTTCCAAGCTCTCCAACCCCTGGGAGAAGGAATGTCGACCATAGACCTCTTCCAAGCTCCTCAACCCCTGGGAGAAGGAATGTCGAACGACAAAAGGAAACGAGAGCCTTTAGCTCCTGAGCAGACGTCCCCTTGAGCATACCTGTTGACGCTTCCCAGGACGCTCGCCTTCATCATAGGAAAGGTGAGGTAAAAGTGTTTTCATCATCTTCGGACGACGCAGCGCCCAGACGAGGCTGGCGTCAAGCTTCCAGATCTCTGAAGAGGAAGATGGACACGGTCAATCAGCGTCCTATCATGACACCGCAAGCTCCTGGTTGTAGTCTTTGGAGCAGTTCTGAGCGTTTTCATTCTACTGAAGAAAGCTCTTCTGCCAAACGTCCTTTAAGGACGTCAGGAACTGTCAAGACACTTCCAACTCACCCAGTTGTAGGACAGTTGTCTGGGCCTGGAATGACCTCAGTTAATGCTCCTCCTCCACCGTCAGACTGGTTATCGTCCTCTGGATGCACTGCCCGTTCTTTAAACGACGTAGAAAGTGAGCTTGTGGTAGACGTGACGTCTCCTGTACCTCAACAAGTTGACCCTAATTTTAATATGCTGCAAGATATGCAACAGAAACTCTCTTCACTCATGCAAGTTTATCAGCCTGTGGACAACAAGAGAGTAGCAGGCCTGGACCCTGAGCGTCAGGAAGCTTCACACCTGGACGCCAAGCGTCGTAAGGCTACTAGTCGAGAGGTTCTTGACGACGAACGTCTTTACAACTCCCCCGTTAAATGTGTTTCAGCTGCTTTAACCCAAAGGAGTCAAGCAACCAGACGTGACATCGAGCGTCCAGCTAACGTGACGTTGAGCGTCCAGCAGGATGTGACGTCGAGCGTGCAGCAAGGCGTGACGTCGAGCGTCAAGCGGGACGCGACGTCAAGTATCAAGCAGAACGCGACGTCGAGCATCAAACAGCTCGTAACATGGACGTGTATGCATTTCCACCGTTCAAAATTCATTACAAAGTGATGCAAAAGTTTGTGTCACACGAAGGGGCCAGATTAACTCTAGTGGCCCACTTTTGGCCCTCAGAGAGTGGTTCACAGAGGTACTGGAATGGATGGTAGACACTCCAAGAAGCTTTTCATTAAGAGTAGATCTACTCAAAAAACCCCACTTTGAAAGGTACCATCAAAATCTCCAAGCTCTTTATCTAACTGTCTTCAGATTATCGAAAAACTCACAAGAGCTAGAGGTTTTTTGAAGGAGGCAGCTAGGGCTATTGCAAGACCAAGGAGGACTTCTACCATCAAGGTTTACCAATCAAAGTGGGAGGTTTTTAAAGAGTGGTGCAGAGTCAACTTGGTTTCCTCGTCCAGTACCTCTATAACTCAGATTGCTGACTTCCTGTTATATCTTCGAAGGAAACGGAATTTTTTCATCCTCTATCATCAAGGGGTACAAGAGTATGTTAGCAACCATATTCAGACACAGAAACTTGGACTTTTCTAATGTTAAAGACCTACAGGAACTTCTCAAATCGTTTGAAACATCAAAGCAACAGCACCAGGGTTCACAAGCTTGGAATCTGGATATAGTCCTGAAGTTCATTATGAGTGACAGGTTTGAGCCCTTGCATTCAGCTTCATTTAAGGACCTCACGATGAAGACTCTATTTTTGGTCAGTCTGGCGACAGCTAAAAGATTCAGTGGGATTCATGCTTTTAGTTAAAACGTTGGTTTTTCAAGATAACAAAGCTATCGGCTCATTGCATTTAGGCTTTCTCGCCAAGAATGAACGCCCTTCTCAACCTTGGCCCAAGGCTTTTGAGTTTCCGAACCTTTTGGATGTAGTTGGCGAGGAGTTGGAGAGGGTCCTGTGCCCAGTAAGAACCTACCTGGACTGAACGAAAGAGTTGCGAGGCAAGTCGAAAGCTCTTTGGTGCTCGGTCTAGAAGCCCTCATTACAGAGGTCGAAGAATGCACTTTCATTCTTCATCAGGCTCTTAATAAGAGAGGCTCATGCACATTGCAGTGAGGCAGACCTCAAGCTTTTAAAAGTCAAGACGCATGAAGTTAGAGCTGTAGCAACCTCGGTGGCCTTCAAACAGAATAGATCGTTGCAAAGCATTATGGACACAACCTTTTGGAGGAGTAAATCTGTGTTCGCTTCACATTATGTGAAACGTGTCCAGACTCTTTATGAGGACTGCTTCACTCTGGGACCATTCGTAGCAGCGAGTGCAGTAGTGGGGGAAGGATCCACCACTACATTCCCATAATCATAATACTGTACCCTTTTCTTCTCTTGGAACTTTTGTATTTTTATGGTTGTTCGTGGAGATTGCAACATTCTTCCACAATCATTGATTTTAGTCAGGTGGTCAATTTGTTCCTTTAGAGCGCCCGGAACAAGGGTATTGGAGGAGGTCCCGTCACATGAGGTTTTTAGACTGGTTTGACAGCTCCTAAAGGTCTTCAGCCCCCTGGCTGGATCGCTGGATCTCATAAGGAAAGCAGACATAATGACAGAATTCATTGAAGTCAGCTTCCTTATCAGGTACGAACCCTTAAGCTTGTTTATTAACTCTTAACCCTTTTACCCCCGGGGTACTTGGAAATTTCCGTGCCTTAAGCCCCAGGCGTTTTCAGTTTTGAAGGGCTTTTCGACTTATTTTTTTCAAATCACGCCCACAGCCTCAATTTTCATCATAGAGAGGTCAGATTAGTCTCATTTTTTTTGGAAAATGACTGAGGTTTTTCATATATTTATTGAAAGTATGAAAAAAGTAATATAAATAGCAGCTATCGTTAGATGAAGTTAGGCGATGACGAAATTTTTTATCTTCTTTCGTATACACTCCGATAAAGCAAAGAGAGGTCTCATTAAAGAAACTTCAAAACCATACCATCTTATAGAAAATTTATTCAGCTATAAAATGGTGTATAATAGTTTGTAGTTAGAAGAAAGAAAACATGAAAAGAAATTAGTAAACGTCCAACAATTGTAAACCTAAATTTCCTTAGCGCAAGTAACGAAAATCGGAGATTGCAAAAGTTTCTTTCTATCGGTCATACGTAACCTATATTGAGCAATTTTTTTTTAATTTTTTTTTTTATTTTGAAGAAAATTCATTGAACTTTCTTATGACATGTGTGAAAATAAGGATAAAGCAATGTAAATAGTGGCTATTGTTAGGTGAAGTTAGGCAATGACGAAATATTTCATCTTTTATCGTATACATTCCAATACAGCAAAGTGAATTCTCATCAAGAAAACTTCAAAACCATACTATCTTATAGAAAATTTATTCAGCTATAAAATGGTGTATAATAGTTTGTAGTTAGAAAAATTAAAACATGAAAAGAAATTAGTAAACGTCCAACAATTGTAAACCTAAACTTCCTTAGCGCAAGTAACGAAAATCGGAGATTGCAAAAGTTTCTTTCTATCGATCATAAGTAACCTAATTTTAGAGTAATTCTTTTTGTTTTGTTTTTTATTTTGAAGTAAATTCATTGAACTTTCTAATGATATATGCGAAAATAACGATAAAGCCATCTAAATAGTAGCTATCGTTAGGTGAAGTTAGGCTATGACGAAATGTTTTATGTTTTATCGTATACATTCCGATACAGCAAAGTGAATTCTCATCAAGGAGACTTCAAAATTATACCAACTTATAGACAATTTATTCAGCTATAAAATTGTATATAAGAATTTGTAGTTAGAAGAGAGGAAACATGGAAAAAAAGTCGTAAACGAGCAAAAACTAAAAACCTAATTCATTTCTTCTAACTACAAACTATTAGATACCATTTTATAGCTGAATAAATTGTCCATAAGATGGTATAATTTTCAAGTTTGTGTAATGAGAATTCTCTGTGATTTATTGGAATGTATACGATAAAAGAAAAAAAAAAATTTGTCATTGCCTAACTTCATCTAACGATACCCACTATTTACATTGCTTTATCCTTATTTTCACACGTCATAAGAAAGTTCAATACATTTTCTTCAAAAATAAAAACAAAATAATAAAATTCCTTTAGGCATAGGTTAGTTATGACCGAAAGAAAGAAACTTTTGCAATCTCCCTCTCTTTCTCTCTCTCTCTCTCTCTCTCTCTCTCTCTCTCTCTCTCTCTCTCTCTCTCTCAGCAAAGTCAGTTTAAAATATGCACAGTGGCTGCCTAAAATAAATCGACGTATATTCAAATGAATATATATATATACAGTATGTATATATATATATACAGTATACTGTATATATATATATATATATATATATATATATATATATATATATATATATATATGTATATATATATATATATATATATATATATATGTATATATATGTATATATATATATATATATATGTATATGTATATGTATATATATATATATATATATATATATATATATATATATATATATATATATATATATATATATATATATATATATATATGTATATATATGTATATATATATATATATATATATGTATGTATATATATATATATATATATATATATATATATATATATATATATTCCTATAGAATACCTGAAATAAGATGAAACCTCTGGAAAAACTTACAAATCGTAGTTACCATGTCGAGACAACGGAATTCACTTCGATCTTCAATACCTCTTAAGATTTGAGGTCGTAATTTTTTGCCTTGAGCTGCCATCATTCACGGAATTTTTTATTTATACACTGATCTTACTTGACCTTTAGGCATTTTATCCAATAAATGCCTTCACACATATAAAGAGGAATATTCTAAAAAGTTATAAAGCACTATCACTTATTAGAATAGGCTCTAAAGCACAAAATTGACGGATAACGCACGAGAGACCTCCTCCTCACACAAAGTCAAGAGTTGAACTAGCTGGACTCACGTGGCTGGAGTCTGGCAACGGTGGCGGCAACACATCACCCTACCTCGCGCTGACTTTGTCCACATTCCCCGAAAAAAATATGAAATATACTAAATGTTTCGGCAAAATAGAAATAAAAAATATACAAAAATAATTCTGATAAGCATAAAAGCTGCATGGCAACCCAAATCAGCGGCTTTGAGGCCTTTAAATCACAAGACGAGGAAATTTAAAAGTCTTTGTTTTGTCCTGTCTGACAATGCCAGAGATAGGCTTATTTTTCCCCGGGAGCAAGGATGACGACAAGAAATAAGAAATATACTCAAAGTTTCGGCAAAATAGCAACAAAAAATATACAAAAATATTCATGGTAGGCATAAATAATCGCATAACAACTAAAATCAGCTGCTTTCGGACCTTTAAATTCCGAGACACGGAGATTTAAAGAGCATTACGCTCACTCCGGGGAACTTCTTACGTACGCCATGGCGCAAACGTAAACACATTGTTACCATGGTAACGAAATCATTTTTAGTAATTACTCGTGTAAATAGCTATGAAACCTAAACAAACTGCATATGAAATATGAGCTGAATCTATAAAAGAAATTTAAAGGTAAATCAAGACCCCAGTGGAGCCCAGGGAAACTTTTCATTCATCATTGTTGACACGATATCCAAGGAACAATCAAACAATAGTCACGCAGGAGTAATGATGATAATTTTTCGTAAAATTTGTATAAATGACTGAAACACCCCAAAAAATACAAAGAAAAATAATCTGATTGATAACAGAAAGTTTAAAGGTCCATCTTGACCTCTGTGGGGATCTGGGCATTGTAAAACAATGAAAACATTGTTACCATGGCAACGGAACCATTTTACGTAATTATTCGATAATAATAGCTATGAAATCTAAAGCAAATGCACATAAAAGGTCAGCTGTTTCCTTTACATAAAATTTAAAGGTCATTCATGACCCCTGTGGGCCTCAGAGAACTTTTTATTCACATTACATTGATGATAAGATGTCGAAGGAACAACAACACCACACTCTTGCACTGGTAACAGTGCACTATTTTCGTAATATTTGTGTAAATGCCTATGCAACCTAAAATTACTACACAGGAAATATCAGCTGATTCTTCAAAGAAACTTTAAAGGTCCATCTTGACCCTTGTGGGGCCCAGAGAAACTTTTTATTCATGTTACATTGATGACAAGACATCGAAGGAACAACATCACAACAGTAAAGCGTTGTCTTTCAAATACAAGGCCTGCCAAGACCTGTTATCTATGCATAAGTATAGAAAACGTACTCGTACGTCCATGGGGGTAAAGGGATGGCTTATGAGGTACGTACCCGTAGGTCCTTTGGGGGTAAAAGGGTTAAGTAAAATTCCAAACAATGTTGGCTGCCTCTGACCCTCTACCAAGGGTTTCAATCAGCTATATATATAACTACCGGGTAAGTCAGATGTTTAAAAATGATATTTTCATAATAGAATAAATTTTTGAACGTACTTACCCGGTAGTTATATATAATTTAATTCCCCCCCTCCTCCCCTCTAGAGACCTATGGGCATGGAAGATCTGAAGAATCATGGAATGGTTCTAGGTACCTCGCTAGAGGGCGCTCAGTTGGTACACCTGGCTACCCAATCTACGATTGCCACGAGTTTTGAAATTTCTGCTGGACGTCAGGGACGTATAGCTATATATATATAACTACTGGGTAAGTATGTTAAAAAATTTATTTTATTATGAAAATATCATTTTTTGTAACCTGCAAGTGTTGGCAACCAACTTTCGTTGATGAACGACCTTGTTCCACTAATGCTACCTACACCAACCTTTTGTAAATTACAATACTTCACTGATTTAGTTCATCATTTCACTCGTTCCTTATATTGAATTGTACTGTAGTTACAAAGCTTACATTTTCACAGGCTATACAGTACTGTATTGACATTTGACATAATCAGTACTATACTGTTTAGAAACTGGTACCATCACTAGACTTATCTAAATTTTAAAAATTTGGGAAACTTTTATCACACCATGCTCTGCCCTTACTTACATTAAAAGACCTCTAGTTAGTACCAAAATACCTTGTACTGTACTCGTTGTAGACTCTTATCTTCCTTTATTTTTCACATAAGATGATAAGGAAAATCGTGACCCTTGCATTATTAGTTAAATGACATTCCTTAGTGTGTTTATTAGCAAACCCATTACTTATAGTACCAGTTTGCTTGTCAAGAAATTTGCCTAGACAAACCATCTCCAAAGGAAGTAGAAAAAGTAAGTCTCTGATAGGTGAATACTGGGCTGGCACTAAAGTCTTGTAAGTTTTAGTTCTCAACCCAACTTGTTCTTAATTTGCATGACCACACTTCATTCCCCGGGCTTGTCAAAGATTTGTCAGTGATTGTCCTATCTTTTAATTTTAACCAATTGTTTCTATGAAGCACATCTCTGCTTCATGTGGCTTACTCCTTAAAGCTTGCTTGCTTCGACTCCTATCATAAAACAATACCATTTCCAAATACAGTATATGGCATTGTATGGCAAGAATTGTGGTTTAGCCTTTAGTATTCTCGTTGCTATCGTAGTCGGACGGTCTGTCCTACGGAGCTTATTTTATACCAGTGTTAGTTAGCTTAAGCTCAGTCAGGGATGTCTTCTTCTAAATGCATTTGTGCATCAATTGTTCAAATAGATTATTGTTAGAGGATAAAGATCCTCATACTGTTTGTGTCAAATGTTAAGGGCAACAATGTGACTTAGAAATTTATCATCACCACCTCCTACGTCTATTGACACAAAGGGCATCAGTTAGATTTCACTAGTCGTCTTGATCTTCAGCTTTTAAATCAATATTTCTCCGTTCATCATCATCTACTTCAGGCTTCATAGTCCTCAGTCGTGTAAGCCTGTGTCTTTCAACTCTTCTAGTGCCTTGTGGAGCCCAGTTGAAAGTTTGGTGAATTAATCTCTCTTGGGGAGTGTGAAGAGCATGCCCAAACCATCTCCATCTACCCCTCACCATGATCTCATCCACTTTAGTAATCTCTCTTGCAGTTGCATATCTAATTCTGTCTTGCCATTCAACTCTCAATATTCTTCTGAGGTCTTTGTTCTCAAATCTACAAAATCTATTGGATATTGTTCTGTTTTCATACCACAACTTGTGTCCATACAGTAACATCTATCTCACTAAACTGATATATAGCCTGATTTTTACATGAAATTTCAGGTGATTTGATTTCCAAATTTTACTTAAGCTAGTCATTGTCTGATTTGCTTTTTTCAGTCTTTCATTAAATTCTAATTTTAAAAGACCCTGTATTAGAAATCGTATTTCCTAAATATTTAAATGATTCCATCTCATTCATCATTTCACCTTACAATATTTCATCTTCCATTGCATATTCTGTTCACATTATCTATTGTCTTTCTTCTATTTATCTTGAGCCCAACCTTATGTGGTATTTAATGCATTCTGGTAAGCAAGCTTTGCAAGTTCTGTGGTGATTTGCTAATAAGGACAGCATCATTAGAATACTCTAGATCCTCTAATTTCCTGTTACCAATCCAGTCCAATACTTCTCCACCATCCCCAACTGTTCTATGCTTTAGATGTTCAGAATGTGAGAACTTACTAGCCACACTTGGGGAAGAATATGTTAGGCCACTGTTTAAATGGGTTTATGAGAAGGACTCTAAATCTTGTATAAGGGAAAAGTATACAGTAATTAAATTCTGGGATGAATCCAAAGGTGTTGTTGTGGTTTGCGGACTGTGGCCAGAGGTAGCACTCAAACTGCCTTGTGTCCGAATGCTGACCACAACCCAACGTTCACTACACAAAAAATATATAACGGTGAAATACCCAAAAATCTAGGTAACAGGTCAAGAGAACGGAGCACTGGGCACCACCCCTTAATTTATACTGGGCAAGGGGACCCAGCTAGAATCTTACTTCCTTCCTAAATTCCCTTTCCTTGGGCTAGCTGGATTAATATGTAAGATGACTGTTGATTCATTTCTGGGAAATTAGCAGAATTTATATAGCTCTATATTCTTTAGGTAAGATGGTTTCAAACTTGGGTGAAGAAATGTCCGAACATTAAGTGAAAGGGAAAGAATTTTTTAACTGATAATGAGACACAGTGTGGGAGGAAAAAATTATGATAAATAACTTATTAAAAAGATTAAAAAAACAGTGGCTGAGAAAGGGACATCAGGGTGTAAGGAACTGGAATAAATTTCAGTCTTCATAAAAACAAAAAAATATTTATTTGTAAATGAAACAAAAAAAAAATTGTTAGGAATACATTATCATTGTTTTGTCAATTCAGATAATCAGTTAAAGGCAAAATTAGCATCCCTTTACACTCCAGCCTCAAGATAAGATAAACAAAAGAAATGACCACTTCAGAATAGTCTTATTGCATATTGTACAAGCAAGAGAAAAATACTAAGTTACATGCAAGATATACCACTACACAGTTACAAAACGGAACTTTAAAATCCTAACAAGACCATGACTACAGAACCTGAGGATTTGAAAGACTTAGAAATATTAGGATTCTCAATATAGTCAGCCTCCAAAACAAAAGAAACATTACTACAGAACTAAGCTTAAAGGAGAACCCCGCAACACTATGGTTTTATGACATCTGTAATGACCAGTAATAAACTTGAACACTTACTATCTAATGAACCATCTTTAAAGAACACATAACTGTGAAAAATACTGTACTGCAATAATTTTCCCTCAAAGCAACACTGTCCACGTCAATATTCTGTCCACCATCAGGCTGCAAAGTCACTTAAACTGTCTTAAATTCTGAACAGTATGGCCGCATACGATGCCGTGCAGGTCACTGTGGGCCCACAATAGTAATGTCTGAAAATCTCCAATTGTAAACCTGCACTGTGATAATGTTCTGTGTCATCGAAAACATTTTTGGTCCTCCACCAGTAGTGCCTAAATCACTCCTTCTTGGAAAGGGTTTTGATACTGTATTTCTGGAACAATTCAGACTAAACTCGAACACAGTCACTCTCCTCCTAACAACTGAATTCACTTCTGGGGCCCAAGACCAGATAGGCCATTTCAGTAGCTCCTGTGAATTATTAATGTCTATGACACACACTCATATAACAACACAGTAGCATACTTCTAGTTAAAAGGCAAGATAATATGAATACAGAGCAGCATCACAGACCACTACACACTGGTAACAGGCAATAAACCACCTAATGTTTTAGGTACAGTACTTGACGGATACTCTTAGTTTCCCCTCTGGGTGAAGGGGGCTGCTGTCGATACCTAGAAAGGAATAATAACAGATTAAGGCACTATTTTGGAAGGAGGGACTTGAGAGCTACAAACAAATACTAGTGTGTTTCATAATATACAACCCACTAAGCTTTCTTAGATACAAACCATTTTCTTTTATTCCAATGTTGCTGATCGTGCTAGTACTGAACTCTTGGAAGTTTGTAGTGATGTTTTTAATTTAGAATTGTTCTGTAACTGGAATCCAAACCTATGTTATTTATTTAGGGGTATTACTTTCGGCGAAGCTGAAATGACGAACCATTAAAATTTAGCGAGGGTTAACTACCCATTCTGCTAGTTAAGGGGGCTAGGGGGGATAGCTTACTACCGCTGCCGCTCACACACTGGTGGTTTAGCTCACTTTGCTTTTGGCTGGGATGGTGAACGGTCATTGCTGTTCTTCATCCTCATTAAGGTGTATTTTGGACTGCCATTAATGCTTTTTGGCTTTGCTTTCTCTTTGATAGAGTGTTTGTGTTGACTTCTGCCGACCATGCATACCTACCCTGGACTTGAAGGCTGGCCCTACGATACCTTCATGTCGGCCGTGGACACTGACTGCCACACCGTTTGTCCCGCCTGCAGAGGTCAATGGTGTGATAGTGGTAATAAGTGTAATGAGTGTCGGGATTGGTCTGCCTCCCTGTGGGAAAGGTTTCGGTGATGATGGAAGGAGAAGACTAAGCGGGATATTTGTCCTTCAAAGGAAAAAAAGCCCAAGACCTCTTCTTCCGCCTACCGACCTTCCTCCGGAGCTCCTACTCTTTTGGCCTCTTCCAAGAGACCAACGAGGAGTAGTGAGACCCTTTAATTTGTGGCTAACCCCGGTCCTTGAGAGATGGTATTGCTTCGGAGGTGGATCCTCTATCTCTCATCGACATTGTGGTGTCAGAGGCATCTCCTGTGGCCCTTACCCCTTCAGACTCTGCAGCTGTTGCTGCCGACTACGTTTCCCTCGTTCCTGTTCATTCTTCGAGGGGGAAACTAAGTCCATCGTCCATCTCTCCTGCAAATGTTTCTCTCCCTCAGGGGAGTTCTCTCGTAGAGGACTTCTGCTCAAGGTCAGCTTGGTGGTCCAACGGCCCCTAGAGGGCATCTTTGTCGCAGAGCTCGCCCTCCGCTTCGCCTTAGAGGTTGCCCTTCACCATCGATGAAAAGGTGCCTCTTCGGCTCTTCAGCCTCGTCTTCGCAGATGTCCCCCGCAGAGGAGCCTCCACTTCATTCGTCTTCTGGTCCTCAACCTTCACTCGTCCCTGGTCCTTCTGACGACGCTGCCAGAAGTCCTCGGACTTGGGCCCTGGACTTCTGCGGATCGTTCGCGATCCCCGTCGGTGGATGTTCGCTCTTCCAAAGGGCACATCTGTTCCTGTTCAACCTTCCAGCCGACCTGCTGACCTGCCATCACCATTCCTCTCTCCTGTACATCCTCAGTATGTTCTACCTATGCGTTCAGCTGCGTGCCAATGTTCTCCAGCGCGCCAGCACACTCCCGTGCAAGCGCGCCAGCACTCTCCCGTGCAAGCGCGCCAGCACTCTCCCGTGCAAGCGCGCCAGCACTCTCCCGCGCGCAGCAACGCCCTGCTACGTGCACGTTCTCGCCCGCAATCGCGTGGCCAAGTATCCACGCTTGCGCGACCAGTCGCGCACTTCTGCGCATTCTAGGAAAACTGCACAAAACCCTACACTGTGCCTTACTGCGCGCCAGAGCTCTTCTGCGCACTTGCGCTCTCAGATCCAGTGCTCTCCTGCTCACTTGCGCTCTCAGATCCAGCGCTCGCCTGCGCACCAGCGCTTGCCTGCTCGCCAGCACTCTTCTGTGCTCTCAGATCCATCACTCTCCTCCGCAGTTGCGTTCTCAGATCCAATGCGCCAGCTCTTGCCAAAGAGCCAGCGCTCTCAGATCCAATGCTTGCCAATGCGTCAACTCTTGCCAAAGAGCCAGCGCTCACCTGCGCACTGTAGTGGTTTGCAGACTGTGGCCAGAAATAGTACTCAAACTGCCCAGTGTCCGAATGCCTACCACACCCCAACGTTCACTACACAAAAAAAATATACAATGGTGGAATACCCAAAAATCTGGGTAAAAGGCAAACAGTCAAGGATGAACTGGGCTCTGGGCTCCACCCCTTCATTTCTATACTGGGCAAGGGGACCCAGCAGGACCTATACTTCCTCCTTATCTTCCCTTACCTTGAGCTTGCTGAATATAAGTAAAATATCAGAACATTAGGTGAAAGGGACAAATTGTTTGTACTGATAACAGGACAGTGTGGGAGAAAAAAATTATGATACTAAGAAAAAAACAGTGGTTGAGAAGGGGACAAAATGGTGAAAGGAACTGGAATGAAATGCTGTCTTCATAAAAACAAGAAAAATATTTATTTGTAAATGGAACAAAAAATATATATCATTTCCAAGAAGTTCTTAATGCTATGTTATAAACATCTCCATGTTTTAGTACATGATAAACGCAACTGTGTGTATTGCCTGGGTGGTCCAATTATCTTCACATCAACTCTACTTCTACACTAAGCTTAAAGGAGAACCCCGCAACACTATGGTTTTATGACATCTGTAATGACCAGTAATAAACCTGAACACTTAATGTTTAATGAACCATCTAGATAGAATATATAACTGTGAAAATACTGTACTGTACTGTGATAATTTTCCCTGAAGCAATACTGTCCTTATCAATATCCAGTCTACCATTAGGCTGCAAAGTTACTTAAGATTTCTTAGCTTCTGAATAGTATGGCCGCATACGATGCTGTGCAGGTCTCTGTGGCTTATGATAGTAATGTCTAGAAAATCTTCAATTGTAAACCTGCACTGTGATAAGGTTTCGTTGTCATCAAAACTTTTCTGACCAACCGCAGTAGTGCCTAAATCTCTCATTCTTGGAAGGGGTTTTGATCATTCTGGAACAATTCAGACTAAACTCGAACACAGTCCCATTCCATTTCAATAGGTCCTGTGAACTATTAATGTTTATGACACAATCTCATATAACGAGATTCTTCCAAGTTATTTAGCACACAGAAACACACTAGTCATCAAATTTACGGTGTTGGCTGTCGAACACGAGACATAGACAACGGCCTTATAATGCATTTGTTCACATCCCTTCCACAAACTATTTATTACTTATCCTAAATAAAAAACACTCGTTTTTGTGTTATTCAGTCTAACAACAAAGTAAAGGACTTCCAGTTACCAGGCAAGATAATATGAATACAGAACAGCATCACAGACCACTAACACAACGGTAACAGGCCAGAAGCAACATTCATCTTTCTTATGTACTTAGGAGAATAACCTAAACTTCTCTTCCTACTGATTGTAGGGGGCTGCTGTCAGTGCCTGTTCTTCCTACTGAGTGTAGTGTGCTGCTGTCAGTACCTGTTAAAAGAAATAATAACGGATTAAGGCATTTTGGGGGATATACAGTACAAAATAAAGAAAGAACATTTTTTTTTTCATACACACAAACCATAAAGCTTTCTTAGACACAAACCATTATTTATGTCAGCACCAGCGCTCTTCTGAGCATTCACCGAAAACGGCGGTTCAGCAGAAACTGAGCACCAGCATCATCCTGTGTGCCATCGCTCCAGTACTTTCCTGCAGACTCGCGCAATAGGCAAAAAGAATAAAAACTTTTTGACAGGTCACCATTGCTCCATTTCTCTCCCTGCAAACGCATAACAGCATGGCCTTCGGGAAAAGAAGGAAGAGGCTTCACAGAAGGGTTCAGGATCCCGAAGATTCCATCTTCCTAGGGGAATCAAACGCATCTACCATTGGTCGAGACTCCTCACTGGGAACCCTTTGTCCCTTTCTCTTTAGGGGTTTTTCCTGACAGTACCACCGTCAGCAAACACGATCTGAATGTTGCAAACGGCTTATCATTAGCTCGCAAATCTCTAATTACCAATGAGAAATGATCAACCGACTGATCGCTAGATTACTGTTTGGTGATCGCTAGCTCGCCGATCACCAGATTGCCAATTGCTAGCTCATCTCTCTCCTGATCATTGACCTATAATCTCTCCAATTGCTGACGATCTCCGATTACTAGTGTGGGGATCGTCAATTGCTAGTCAATAACCAGTCATCAGTTTGCTGATCACAAGATCGCCGATGGGCAGCTCATCTTTCTTTGATCATCGACCTCAGCTCGCTGATCTCTGACCAGCCAATTGTCAGCTTGCTGATCTCTGACCAGACAATCGTCAGCTTGCTGATCTTTAGCTCACCGATCACCGGTCCGTGATCGATTGCTGATTATCAATGGCTTAACATCACCAACTGACCATCATTAAACCATTCTGCTGTCTCTCAGGGCTCTCCAAGCAGATTACCAATTCATTAATCGCCAACCTTCCTTGGCTGACTGACTAGACAGCCTTCATCTGCCTGTCAACCATCTTCGGCTCACAGATCGCTGATTCACCAATCATCGGCAGTTGGCCGTTCACCTGCAGTTCGTGACTCGGACTTGCTAGTCAACCTCTGCCTGTGGTTCCGTAGATCAGAAGGCATACAACACACTTGTCGCTACTCGCTGTTCGCCATCACACCAGTCCCCTAAAGTGATCGGCAAACGATCGACAGCCCTCATCAACGGCTTGTCGACAGGTGACTACTTGCGAGCACTCTCCAACTGCACAGTAACCAGGATACCCAGCCATTAACCATTGATTAACGTTCGCCAGACGGATGCTGCTCTAAGGAATAGCATCAATCCCATCAGGGTGCATGGTAAGGTTAAGCGTTGCCTTACTTCTTTCAATTGAAGGAGTTCTCTCCTAGGGAAGAATCCTTACACACGGTATAGTGTCCCATCCTTTACGCCACGAGTCAAGACCCCAGCGTCAATAATCTCCCATGCGAAAGGATCCGCTAGGAGTTGTCCCTTTGAGTCGATGTCCACACCATGTTGGAGTTTGGACAAATGCTAAGACCATAGGTCTTCATTTGCACACTGGACCTAAAGGATGCATACTTCCAGGCCCAAACCATCCATCTTCTAGGAAGGATTGAAGATTCAGTCTAGACAAACAAGAAACACCACTTCAGGGCACTGTGCTACGGTCTTTCCACAGCACCCATCCTGGTCTCACAGGATCGGCTTATGTCTCCTCCATTTCTGGACGACGGACTGACCTTAGCAGACTTGGTGGCAACTTTGCATTAGCACCGGAACTTCTGAAGTCTTTTTACCAAGATCTGGTGATCAAGGTAAACCTGTGGAAGTCTTCCCTACTTCCCTCTCAGAAGACTGGTGTATCTGGGAATGATTCTAGACACCAATCTCCACAAAACCTTCTCATCAAAGACAGGCGTAGAAAAATCATAAGACCCTTTCTCAAAACGAGGAGAACTCCCAGCCCAGAGTGACTTGAGTCCGAATGGAATCAGGCCTTCGATTCCCCAGACATTCTGACACCCATGGGACCAGAAGTTTGGACGAACCTCAAGGGATGGGTGTCAGTTGAGAATCTACGGAGTGGTATAACCTTCTCATCCTTCCACGCCCCTCAGACTTGATGCTGTGCTTAGACACATCAAAAGAATGGAGGAGGGACCATAGTGCTGCACCACACAACCTTAGGTTCCTGGACAGAGTCCGAAAGTACCTTCATTTAAATCTCTTGAGAGATGAAGGCCAACTTTTCGGTCTTTCAACAGCCTCACCAGTTCCTAATGGGCCACTCAGCTCAGTGAAGTGATGAGCGACAACACCACACACCACATAGAGGCTCACATCAACAAGCAGGAAGGAACTTGCTCGCAGCCTCTTCCCATCTAACAGTATAAATACTAAGATGGGCCAAAGTCTGTTCGGTACCACTATCAGCTCGCTTCAGCTCAGTGAAGTGATGAGCGATAACACCACACACCACATAGAGGCTCACATCAACAAGCAGGAAGGAACTTGCTCGCAGCCTCTTCCCATCTAACAGTATAAATACTAAGATGGGCCAAAGTCTGTTCGGTACCACTATCAGCTCGCTTCATTCCAGACTAGAGGAATGTGCTCGCTGACAATCTGTGCACAGCATCTCAGGTAAGGTGTACCAAATGGTCTTTGGATCACCTAGTAGCCAACAAAGTCCCGACTTTACCGGGTTCTCCACCTAGGGATCTGTTTGCAATGCCCCTAAACCTCAGGCTTCCGCTGCTTCCCAGTCCTACAGCCCAAGGCTCTCTGGCAAGAAGCATGCCAACAACGGTGGGTACAACAATGACGTTTACGTCTCGTCCCTGTTTTGTCTGGAGAAGGGTACAGTACTCAAGAAGGCTAGAACATCGGTCAGCCTCTCAAGGGCTCTCATATCTCCGCTATGGCATTACGCAGAACGGTTTACAAACCTTCTGCAGCTCCTGATAGAGCCTCCAAGAGAACCCTCTCCATGTCACAGACAACCATACTTCGACATCTACCACAAGCTATAGCTTTGCTATGATTGTATGCCTGGAGACTACCCAGTACCTCCTCTCTCACAGAGGCTTTTCGCAATAAGTTACGAAGAGGTTGTCTAGATATCTGAGGAATTCCTCAGCATCAGTCTACCAGGCAAATTATAGCATCTTCTGTGGTTGGTGTCATGGGAAAGCTTATCTCTCCACTCGATACCTCTATTCCAGCAATAGTGGAATCCTCGAGTATATGCAAGAGGAAAAGACCCCCCTTCTCAGTTTCAACAGGTAAAAACGATCACTCAACCTTTAGCCTCGCATACAAACTGAAAGGAATGGACATCCCCTCATTGCTAGATCTTTCCTAACTCGAGCGGAGTTTCAAGTTGCCTTTTCCCAGTCGGAATTGAGACCTCCCTCTTAGAACGTAGTTCAAGTTCTCTCCTTACGTTCCACTTTACCAGGCAACAAATTTCCACCTGGTTTAGAAGACAGTGTTCCTACACGCTTTGACAGCGGCCAAACGAATCAAGGAACTTCATGGTCTCTCTTTCGACATCGCCCATTAATGAGAAGGGTAAATGGCAACGTTCTGTTTCGTCCCCGAATGTTGTCAGACACAGTCTCCAGAGGTGACGGATCCTACACATCTCCACTTGGTAACTGACGATCCAGATCATCTGTTACTGTACCCGGGGTAAGGTATGAGCCTTTACCTCAAGAGAATGCCAACAGCCCACCCGGGTCCCTTCTCTTGTCATCAGCACTGGGAAAAATAAAAGGAGGATCATCAAAACATCATCTCTGCTGGATTCACAGAGTCATCAATGATGCCCTGAATCCAGATCCTCATCCAACATGTCGACACACAATGTCAGGGGCATAGCTATGCCCCTGGCCCTTTTAAGCAGATTACTCTGACGCAGGTTTTACAAGCAAAGGTGTGAATGCTCCAGGTGACTTTCACAACCTTTTTCCTGCAAGACGTAACCCAAGGAACTCGATACGATCTCTATCGGTCCTATGGTGGCTGCACAACAGCTGTTGTATACCTCAAGCTTCTTATTGGACGAGTAGCAGAAGGTTGAGGGCACTGTTACCTGGTTTTAGTCTGCGTGAATGAAAAGATTTGATTGGCTCTTATTCTTTTCTTTATCTTCCCTTCTCTTAGGGAAAGCAGCATCCTGGGTTCTCTGCATAAGCTAACCTCAAACCACTGCAGGTAAACCATGCTCCCTTGTGTACCTAGTATTAAGCTAATACTGTTGCGTCCCCATACCCTGGCGAGGTGGTATTGGGAAAGTCTTGGTTACAACAGTTTTCCTACAAAAAGACTCTGAATAACTTTACTTAGACAGTTACACTTCTAAATATCTCAACACACAGCTTGCATAGGCCGCGGGTCTTGCGTAGCAAGGTTTTAGCGAGGCGCAGGGACTCCTTATTTTGAGTACTAACATACCCAGATAAGGAGCCCCCGGGTAAAGCCAAACGCCAGATTGGCAGGGATGTCCACCCTTCCTAATGGGTGAGTCACCCCTAAATAAATAGCGTAGGTTTGTATTCCAGTTATGGAACAAATGACAAATTCGTAAATAATTTGTATTTTACCTAATGATACAAACCTTAGCTATTTATACAAACTTGCCCACCAGCCCTATCCCCCTTGAAGTCCTACCACCAAGCAAAGTGAGCTAAGCTACCCCCCCCTGCCCCCGCTAACTAGCGGTGTGGGTAGTTAACCCTCGCTAAATTTTAATGGCTCGTCATTTCAGCTTCGCAGAAAGTAATACCCCTAGATAAATAGCTAAGGTTTGTATCGGTAGGAAAAATACAAGTTATCTACAAATTTGTCATATACCTATCCTTAACAATTCCCTTATTACCCTTTTTCTTTCTTACTACTTTCACCCATTCATGATCACCTTCGCTCTCATCCTGACCTTTCTTCTTTTCCCACTTCACATTACTTTTACCTTTATTCTCATTCTTCCTATCACATTTCTGAGCATCCTTATTATGCCCAATTCCCTTATCTTCAATATCACTATCACTACCTTCCCCATTATCACTTACCTTAGGCTTCTCTTCCACTATCAACTCATTACCCGAAGCAGAAACCGTTCCTCCGACTGCACCTTCACCCATGTATGTTTTCATCATCCCATTACTTTCCCCATAATAGCTTTCATTCATTCCTCATTCTCTCACATCCTCATCTCAACACCCTCTTTCACTCTCTCTACAGTTCCCTGAAGTTCCCTTAGTTTTCTTTCCATCTCCTCATTCTCACAACTCAGCCTCTTATTCTTGTGCAACAATTTCTCCTCACGCTCCTTACTCAGCCGCAATTCCTCCTTTAATACATTTAATTGCTCTTCCATTTTTCATCAACCTTAAGTATAATTTCTAATCCTAATTCCGTCCTTCATCCAAGAGTCCAGCTTCCAATCCCACCTTGGTAGTCCCTGTTCAGGCGCCAAAATAATGTGGCGGGATGCACACGAAAGTAACCCCCATACCCTTGAATCTTACTTACTGTCAAATGTCTCCTCAAAACAAACTTTCTACCATTGCAATCTTACAGCTGGACTTACACAGAAGGGAAATAAAGACAAAACATAACCTTAAAACTATATTTCTTTAAACTAAAACAATCACTTAATACTAAAATCAAGCATTTAAATATCAGTTATTAATCCTTAATACTATAAAATACTTAACACCAAAACCCATCCACAATTAAACAAATCCCTCAAAATCAATAACTAAGTTCAAAACTAAACACTAACAAAACTTAAACTTGAGTTCACCACAACTCTAACTTCAAAACAATAAACATATACAATGGACCCCAGAGGTACGGCGTCCCCAGCTTACGTTTTTTTCACGTTACGGTGTGGAATACAATGTTTTTTCGTCCCGTTGTTACAGCATTTTCCCCACCTTACAGCATCGAATTCCAAAATTCAAACGGCAGTCGGTACGCCTACGACTGTGCGAGTCACTCTCCTCACACCACGCTCATACGTCACTAAGAAGTTGGTGTGCTATTAGTCAGCGTCACGGTGTCACTAAGATGCCGATACGCTATTGGCCGAAATCCATCCCACAATGCCTGAGAGAGATGCTGCCTCTCTCTCTCTCTCTTTTTGTTAATCGCGCGCTCTGTTCAGAATCTCGTGTGTGTTTCGTAAAGACTTGATCTTGTGTGAGTGCTTGCGATATCATATTTTTTGTGTATTTTAGTGCTTAATTCCAACTTTAATTCGTTAGCCATGGGTCCAGATTGCTAGTGATGTTAAAGGGAGAAGTAAGAAGATGATTACTATGGAAACGAAGCTGGAGATAATAAAGAAATACGAAGAAGGCATGCGCATCGTTACCCTCTCTAGTACATATGGCCGTAACCAGTCAACGATTGGTATAATCATCAAGAACAAGGAAGCCATTAAAGCAAATAAGTCTTCTAAAGGCATGACTGTCCTTGCCAGTGGAAGGACCTCAATCAACGATGAGATGGAGAGACTCCTACTATGGATTAAAGAGAAAGAAATCGCTGGTGATACACTCCCGCAATCGGTAATTTTGCACAAGGCGAGCGCCATCTTTACCGATCTCGTGGAAGCCCAGAGAGACGGCAGAGACGAAGAAACGTCGCAGCAAGCCCCCCAAGAGTTCAAGGCTTCTCCTGGGTGGTTTGATCGCTTTAGGAAGAGGACTGGTATACACTCAGTCGTCAGGCATGGAGAGGCGGCCAGTTCTGACAAGAAAGCAGCAGAAGAATTCCTCAAGAAGTTTGAGGAATTAATTTCCAGAGAAGGCTACATTCCTCAGCAAGTGTTTAACTGTGATTAAACTGGTCTTTTCTGGAAGAAAATGCCCCGTCATACATATATCACAGCAGAAGAAAATAAACTTCCTGGCCATAAACCGATGAAGGACAGACTTACCCTCGCATTTTGTGCAAATGCCAGTGGGGACTTAAAAATAAAGCCCCTACTGGTGTACCACTCAGAGAATCTTCATGCCTTCAAGGCATAAAATATCACAAAGGATAGGCTCTCGGTATTTTGGAGGTCTAATGCCAAGGCCGGGGTCATGAGGACTATATTTATTGAGTGGGTAAACTTCTGCTTCGGTCCTGCTGTCAAGAAATTTTTAGAAGAGAACAATCTTCCTCTAAAATGTCTCTTGGTACTGGACAATGCCCCTGCTCACCCTCCTGGCCTCGAGGCCAACATACATCCTGACTTCTCCTCCATCAAGGTTCTCTATCTGCCACCGAACGCCACCCCTCTCCTCCAGCCTATGGACCAGCAAGTGATTGCCAACTTTAAGAAGCTTTACACGAAGCATCTGTTCAAAAGATGCTTCAAAGTGACCGAAAGCACTCAACTCACCCTCCGTGAATTTTGGAAGGGGCATTTTGACATCGTTCAATGCCTGAAGATGATCAATAAAGCTTGGAATGAGGTTTCATGGCCCACCTTGAACTCCTCATGAAAGAAACTGTTGCCAGCTGTTGTGGCAGAACACAACTTCGAAAGTTTCGAACCCTCAACCGAAGACGAGGCCGTTGATGATCCTGCTCCTGAGGGTGATGTTGAGGAAATAATTTCAATCCGGAGGTCCATGGAGCTTGTTGTCGATGAGGCTGACGTCGATAACCTTATCGAGAAGCACAGGGAGGAGCTTACGACTGAAGACTTGAAGGACTTGGAGGCAATGCAGTTGACCATCGTTCAAGAAGAGCTACACTAGTGGTGGTGAGGACGGGGGGGGGGGGGGGAGACAGAAGAAACGACGTCGGCAGAAATAAGGGAAGCTATCGGTTGTTATGAAAACCTTACGAGATTCATTGAAAAACAACACCCAGAAAAACTTCACACAGGTCGTCTAATGGAGAGTGTTAATGACAAGTGTATGAGTCATTTTAGAAATATTTTGAGGAGTCGGCAGAAACAGGCCTCTTTGGATAGATATTTCTCCAAAAGAAAAGTGTCCGAAAGCAAAGATGATATAAGTGATTATAGTAAAAAAGCTAAAAAAAGATTAAAGCTAAGATGAAGAATTGCTACTGTATAGAATTAAGTTCTAGAAAAAAAAAAAATCATAAAAGGAATTTCAAAAGACAAAAATATTAAAAAAAAAAAAAACTTTTTAATTTTGTGTTTAATAAGAATAAATTTATTATTAAGTGTAACATAATCAGCATTGATACGTTTTTATATCTGCCGTCTCCACCCACTACCAGCTCAAGTCACGTCACTCCAAAGGTAAATAAAATTCCATTTTTCCCTTACAGTACAGTACTGTACTGTATATGATTTTTATTTATAATGTTATTTGATTATATACAGTACTGTACAGTACATGTATATTATATATAAGTACTGTAGTACAGTACTTACTATACTATTTTGTTACTAATTTTTAATATGTATATGAAATTTTGATGTTTTTACCTGGGGTTTTGCATGCATTAGCTATTCTATTGCCAGCCATATGACATTTTCACTGTACAATACCAACTCCGGAACGGATTAATGTCGTATGGCGTGGGTCTACTGTATATATTGCGTGTGTTCACTAACACTTTCGCAAGATAAGTCACAAAAAAAAAAAATCACTTGAGCAATCATTCACTGAGCCAACTGTCTTTATTTGCACAACACCACTGTATGAGAAATAGAAAACTTTCTTAATTTGCCACAACGGCCTTAACTCTTAGGGGTCATGAGTGTCAAGATCATCATCATCATCATCATCATCATCATCATCATACGCAATCTTAATACACAGGCCAGGTCATCCACGGTTGGGAAATCCAAAAGAGCAGTCTAAATACAATCTATTACAGGCCAGGTCAGCAACTATAGATCAGCATTTTAAAAATAAGTTTTCAATATTAAACTTACCCGGTGATCATATAGCTGTCAGCTCTGCTGCCCGACAGAAAAACCTACGGACGGAATACGCCAGCGATCGCTATACAGGTGGGGGTGTACATCAACAGCGCCATCTGTCGAGCAGGTACTCAAGTACTCGATGTCAACACAGAACCAATTTTCTCTCTGTCGTGCCACCGGCAAGACCTACTAAATACGCTCTTGTTTTCTGGATTGATTTTCACGTTATTTGGTGAAGTATTCATTTCTGGTTATTAGCTATCGCTGTGCAGAAGTTATCTTCAATACTTCCTTGCATTCTTTTATTGGATTTTGGATTATTTGTTGATGACTTGGATAGATTTTGAATTCCCCCCTTTGACTAATTCAAGATGTCTGACCCTTCTCAAGTCCCCAAGTACAGGAAGTGTAGCGCTAGGGACTGTTCAAGGCGTCTTCCGAAGGCCTCTATCGATCCGCACACCATTTGTTCCAATTGTAGGGGTAAAGCCTGTCAATTGGAAGATCGATGTGAGGAATGCGTTGGGCTTTCGGAATTCGATTTTCAAGAATTCCTGAAATATGCACGTAGGCTAGAGAAGGATAGGATCAGGAGGAGTTCGTCTCGCTCAATTGATTTTTCCTCTCCCCATGCCCCACAACCTATTCCTTCCCCTGTAGTGGTTGCACCCGACCCCCCTGCTAGCTCTCATCAACCTTCAATGGCAGATATGATGCGTGCCATCCAGGCTCTAGGTGAGAGAGTCGAGTCATTGGCGAATGACCGCAATCAACTCATGGCTGACGTCAGGGAGTTGAAAGGTAAAAGTGCAGTGGGAAGTGAAGTGAGTGTCAGTGCAGTGAAAAGTGTCAGTGTTACGCATGATGGTGCGTCTGTTCGTGCCTGTCGTCCTCCCAGTCCGGGACCTCTTGCAAGCTCCCAAGCCCAGGGGAGAAGCAATGTCGTACGACCAAAGGGTTCGACAGGCTTTAATCAGCGGACAGACGTTCCCTCCGTGGTTTCGGACGTATCTTTCCGAGATCGTCCCACCCACAAGAAGACGAGTGAGCCCGTTCATTCCTCGTCTGTGGAAGAGGTTTCTCGCCAGAAACGATGGACCAAGGTCTCACGGCCTCTTAAACGCAAGGTCCCTTCCGAGCAAGTCCAACGGCCCAGGTGTAGCCACTGGGTCAGTTCGGACTCGCTGCAGTCCTCCGACGACTGCACACCTCCTAAGAGAGGCAAAGTGGTACCGCAACAGGCAGTAACTCCGTCTGTTGCCGCACCAGCTCTTGTAGACCCTAAGTGGTCTTTGCTGCAGTCTATGCAGACTCAGTTAGCTGCTGTTATGCAGGAGTTTCGTGCGGAGAAGGTTGACGCTGCACCCGTTAGCCTACAACCAACCACGGTTGTGCGCCCAGCAGACGCTGAGGCTGCCTGCTCCCACACTCCAGCTGTGAGAGCTCCTCCACCCATGCGCAGTCGACCCTGCCAGACGCATGATGACGTTCACAGACGCACGGAACCCTCCGTTGACGTGCGTGTGCTACCACAACAACAGGAGGGTGGAGTTAAGCTGCCGTGTTTTGACGCGGTGCGTCAGCCTCCGCAACCCATGGTGGTCTCCGCTATCCGACCACAGTCGGGAGTAGACGCTTTGCGCCCCCACTCAGCTTTGGTTGTTGCCAGTTCTCAGACTGACCAACAGTGGCATGATGTTGGGTCTAGTGCAGCCACGCATGCACCCGTGCTGCCGGACTCAGCCGTCCAGCATTTACCTACTCCGTTGCCTCTTCCTCCTCAACATTCAGACGATGGACTCTCTGATGATGACGAAGCGGCACATCTTGACGACCAACACTCGGACATCGACGAACCCAAGACCACGCCTCCCTCCTTAGACTTTAGGAAAGTGCTTGCGCTGTTCAAGGATTTATATCCGGATCAGTTTGTGTCTGCAGCACCACGCTCGCCTCCCTCTGAGTTCGCTTTAGGCATGCAGTCAGCAGCTCCTACCTTTACGAAGCTCGTACTCGCTCGCTCGTCCAAGAGAGCTTTAAGGGTACTGGGAGAGTGGTTGCAGTCCAAGAAGCAACTTGGGAAGACAACCTTCATGTTTCCCCCGGCCAAGCTTGCTTCCAGATCTAGTGTCTGGTATGCCACGGGAGAAGTTCTCGGCTTGGGAGTTCCTGCCTCTGCCCAGGGCGACTTCTCAAGTCTGGTAGACTCTCCCCGCAGGCTGGCTATGAGACGCTCCAAGATTTGCTGGACTCCTTCGGATATGGACCATCTTATGAAAGGAGTTTTCCGTGCATTCGAAGTCTTTAACTTCTTGGACTGGTGTTTGGGAGCGTTGAGCAGGAAGACCTCCCCTTCTGATAAGGAAACTTCCATGCTCATTATGTCCTGCATGGACAAAGCCATACGGGATGGTTCTAGTGAGCTTGCGGCTTCTTTCGTGTCCGGGGTCCTCAAGAAGCGGGATCACCTTTGCTCCTTCTTGTCAGCGGGAGTCACCCCATGTCAAAAGTCGGAACTTATGTTTGCTCCGCTCTCGAAGTGTCTCTTCCCTGAAGAGTTGATCAAGGAGATTGCCGCCTCCTTGATCCAGAAAGACACTCATGACCTGGTGGCATCATCCGCACGCAAAGCCAACCCTTTGCCCTCCGTACCTAGACCCAGGATGGACACTCCAGCGTCAAGGTTCATTCCGCCCTTTCGTGGCAGAGCCTCCAGCAGAGGAGGTGCTCATGCCGGAAGTCAACGCGGGAGCAAGAAGAAGGGTTCCAAGTCCTCTAAAGGCAGAGTCTGACTGCCACCTTCTTCAGACAGCAGTGGGAGCCAGGCTCAAGAACTACTGGCAGGCCTGGGAGAACAGGGGCGCAGACGTCCAGTCTGTGAAGTTACTCAGAGAGGGGTACAGGATTCCATTCTTGCGCAAGCCCCCTCTAGCAACAACTCCCATCGACCTCTCTCCCAGGTACAGAGAGGAGGACAAGAGGCTAGCTTTACAGCAAGAGGTGTCTCTCTTACTACAAAAGGGAGCGGTAGTCATAGTCCGGGACCATCAATCCCCGGGCTTCTACAACCGTCTCTTCTTAGTGGCGAAGAAGACAGGAGGGTGGAGACCGGTGCTAGACGTCAGTGCTCTGAATGTCTTTGTCACAAAGCAGACGTTCACCATGGAGACGACAAAGTCGGTTCTAGCATCGGTCAGGAAGGAAGACTGGATGGTCTCGTTAGACCTAAAGGACGCTTACTTTCACGTCCCCATCCACCCAGATTCCCAACCTTTTCTAAGGTTCGTTTTCGGGAAGGTTGTATACCAGTTCCAAGCCCTGTGCTTTGGCCTAAGCACGGCACCTCTAGTTTTTACCAAACTGATGAGGAATATTGCCAAATTCCTGCATTTAGCAAACATCAGAGCCTCCCTCTATTTGGACGACTGGCTTTTAAGAGCTGCGTCAAGTCGTCGCTGTCTGGAGAATCTAAAATGGACTCTGGATCTGACCAAGGAATTGGGTCTCCTGGTCAATATGGAAAAGTCCCAACTCGTCCCATCCCAATCTATAGTATACCTAGGAATGGAGATTCAGAGTCAAGCTTTTCGGGCTTTTCCGTCGGCCCCCAGAATCAGTCAAGCCCAAGAATGCATCCAGTCCATGCTGAAGAAGGACCGATGTTCAGTCAGACAGTGGATGAGTCTGATAGGGACGCTTTCATCACTGGACCAGTTCATCGCGTTAGGGAGACTCCACCTCCGACCCCTTCAGTTTCACCTGGCTGCTCACTGGAGAAAGGACAAGACGCTAGAAGCGGTCTCGGTTCCTATTTCCGAGAAGATGAAGTCTTCACTGACTTGGTGGAAGAACAACATTCTCCTCAAGGAGGGTCTGCCACTGGCTGTTCAGACCCCCGACCACCTTCTCTTCTCGGACGCATCGGACACGGGCTGGGGTGCGACATTGGACGGTCGGGAATGCTCGGGCACGTGGAATGCGGATCAAAGAACGTTGCACATCAACTGCAAGGAGCTACTGGCAGTTCATCTGGCCTTGAGAAGCTTCAAGTCCCTCCTTCTAGGCAAGGTGGTGGAGGTGAACTCCGACAACACCACAGCCTTGGCGTACATCTCCAAGCAAGGAGGGACTCATTCGATGACGTTGTACGAGATCGCAAGGGACCTCCTCACCTGGTCAAGAGATCGAAACATATCCCTAGTAACGAGGTTCATTCAAGGCGACATGAATGTCATGGCAGACCGCCTCAGCCGGAAGGGTCAAATCATCCCAACAGAGTGGACCCTTCACAAGAATGTTTGCAACAAACTATGGGCCTTATGGGGTCAGCCTACCATAGATCTGTTCGCAACCTCGATGACCAAGAGGCTCCCAATTTATTGCTCACCGATTCCGGACCCAGCAGCAGTTCACATAGATGCCTTTCTTCTGGATTGGTCCCATCTAGACCTTTATGCATTCCCCCCGTTCAAGATTGTCAACAGAGTACTGCAGAAGTTCGCCTCTCACGAAGGGACAAGGTTGACGTTGGTTGCTCCCCTCTGGCCCGCGAGAGAATGGTTCACCGAGGTACTGCAATGGCTAGTAGACGTTCCCAGAACACTTCCTCTAAGAGTGGACCTTCTGCGTCAGCCGCATGTAAAGAAGGTACACCCAAGCCTCCACGCTCTTCGTCTGACTGCCTTCAGACTATCGAAAGACTCTCGAGAGCTAGAGGCTTTTCGAAGGAGGCAGCCAGAGCGATTGCTAGAGCAAGGAGGACATCCACTCTCAAAGTCTACCAGTCGAAGTGGGAAGTCTTCCGAAGCTGGTGCAAGTCAAAATCAGTATCCTCAACCAGTACCTCTGTAACTCAGATAGCTGACTTCCTTTTATACCTAAGGAAGGATAGATCCCTTTCAGCTCCCACGATCAAAGGTTACAGAAGCATGTTGGCAACAGTCTTCCGTCACAGAGGCTTAGATCTTTCCAACAACAAAGATCTACAGGACCTCCTTAAGTCTTTTGAGACCTCGAAGGAGCGTCAGTTGGCCACACCAGGTTGGAACTTAGACGTGGTACTAAGGTTCCTTATGTCAGCAAGGTTCGAACCACTTCAATCAGCCTCTTTTAAAGATCTTACTTTGAAGACTCTTTTCCTCGTCTGCTTAGCAACAGCTAAAAGAGTCAGTGAGATACACGCCTTCAGCAGGAACATTGGATTTACATCTGAAACGGCTACATGTTCCTTACAGCTTGGTTTTTTAGCCAAAAACGAACTTCCTTCTCGTCCTTGGCCCAAATCGTTCGAGATTCCAAGCCTTTCTAATTTGGTTGGAAATGAACAAGAAAGAGTACTATGCCCTGTAAGAGCTCTTAAGTACTATTTGAAACGTACTAAACCATTACGTGGACAGTCAGAAGCTTTATGGTGCGCCATTAAGAAACCTTCTTTACCTATGTCGAAGAATGCAGTTTCTTATTATATCAGACTTTTGATTCGAGAAGCTCATTCCCATCTGAATGAGGAGGACCATGCTTTGCTGAAGGTAAGGACACATGAAGTTAGAGCTGTCGCGACTTCAGTGGCCTTCAAACAAAACAGATCTCTGCAGAGTGTAATGGATGCAACCTATTGGAGAAGCAAGTCAGTGTTCGCATCATTTTACCTTAAAGATGTCCAGTCTCTTTACGAGAACTGCTACACCCTGGGACCATTCGTAGCAGCGAGTGCAGTAGTGGGTGAGGGCTCAACCACTACATTCCCATAATCCCATAACCTTTTTAATCTTTCTCTTGAAATGTTTTTTATTGTTGTTTTTTGGGTTGTCCGGAAGGCTAAGAAGCCTTTCGCATCCTGGTTGATTTGGCGGGTGGTCAAATTCTTTCTTGAGAAGCGCCTAGATTAGAGGTTTTGATGAGGTCCTTTAGTATGGGTTGCAACCCTTCATACTTCAGCTCCTAGGAGTCGCTCAGCATCCTATGAGGATCGCGAGGCTCAGTAAGGAAGACGTACTTAAAAAGGCAGAGTAATTGTTCAAGTCGACTTCCTTACCAGGTACTTATTAATTTTATGTTTGTTATTTTGAATAACTGCTAAAATGAAATACGAAATACTTAGCTCTTAATGTTAACATATATGCTGGTCTCTACCCACCCCCCTGGGTGTGAATCAGCTATATGATCACCGGGTAAGTTTAATATTGAAAAATGTTATTTTCATTAGTAAAATAAATTTTTGAATATACTTACCCGGTGATCATAAATTAAAGGACCCACCCTTCCTCCCCAATAGAGACCCAGTGGACCGAGGAGAAAATTGGTTCTGTGTTGACATCGAGTACTTGAGTACCTGCTCGACAGATGGCGCTGTTGATGTACACCCCCACCTGTATAGCGATCGCTGGCGTATTCCGTCCGTAGGTTTTTCTGTCGGGCAGCAGAGCTGACAGCTATATGATCACCGGGTAAGTATATTCAAAAATTTATTTTACTAATGAAAATAACATTTCTCCAAAGGAGGAATTATGGCCTGCAAAATAAAAAAGAAAACCACTATGAACACTCCTAGCTAACTAAACTATTGCACTATAATCAAAGATTAATAATAAACTGTTTGTATTATTCAGAATCACTCCTAGTAAAGATAAATAAAATTGTACTTACTGTTTAAATAAATAATCACTTCCACGCTGGTAAAAATATTAATGATAATCCAGCATTCACACAACTGTCTCTGGTTGCAGTCAAATAGAAAAGCATTTGCCCAAAACATTCACCACTGCCCTAACCTAGCTAAAAACAAACAAACAACCTCAATTATACCAACAGTTTTCTCACAACAACTAATTATTACTCTCTCTCTCTCTCTCTCTCTCTCTCTCTCTCTCTCTCTCTCTCTCTCTCTCTCTCTCTCTCTCTCTCTCTCTCTCTCTCTCTCTCTCTGTGGATTTGGCTAAACAACAAAAAATAAATTAATATAAATAAGAAATTAATCCTCCATAGTCCTCAGCGCCCTCCAATTCCCCAGCGATCTTCTGATCACCGGTGCTCTCCAGCTCAGGCCCGCCGTTCCAAAGAGAAGCGTTTGCCAGCTCGCCAGCGCAACTGCACGCTCCAGCTCAAGCTCATCAGCGCTGCTGAAGATGTCAGCGCTCTCATGCGCAGCCTCGATCTTCGGCTCGCCAGTGCTCTCCCAAGTGTCAGCGCTCCACTGTGCATCAGTGCTTTCATGTGCCAAAGCTCACTCCAGCTCATCAGCACCCTCCGGCTCGCCAGCGCTCACCTGCTCGCCAGTGCTCTCCTGCGCATTCACCGGAATCTGCGCACCAGCATCCCTGCGCAGCGCCGTACTGCATGCCCGCGCTCTCCTTCGCATTCTCTGGAATCTGTGCAGCACCTTACTGCATGGCAATGCTCTCCTGCGCGCCAGTGCTCTTCTGGGCGCAAGCGCTTTCTGGCCCACTGGCGCTTGCCAATGCTCCAGCGTTCGGCAATGCGCCCGTGCTTGGCAATGTGCCAGTGCTCACCGGCGCACTTGTACCATGGCCATGAGCAGTTTCTACAGGCTCTTAGGTGTAAGGAACATGGAATCAACAGGTCACCATCGCCTCATTCCCCTCCCCACAAACGCATTACAGCGCGACCACCGGTGAAAGTTGAAGGGGTCTCACACACAGAAGGGTTCAGGATCCCGAAGCTGCCTTCATCTAATATGGACCCATCAATTCAGAGACTCCTCGCAGGGAACCTTCATTCCCTTTTCCTTTAGGGGATCTGTCTAACAGTGCGTCAGTCAGTCAGCAGCCGTGGTTCAGTGCTATGATCAGAGCAGTGGTACAATCCATCAGTCTGCTCTGTCTGCCAGTTCTTCGGAGCATCCTACAGCTCCAGCAAGGAACCACAGCTTCTTCTACTCCCATGAAGAAGAAGAGAGGAGTCTCAGACGCGGTCACTTCTCCGAGGGTAAAGCTGACTCCTGTTAGGCCATTGAGGTCTGCTCCTCCTTCATCTTCCACCGGACACTCTCCTACCTCACCTCTGCCGAGGGAGTCGCGCAAGGAAGGGGCTTCCTCTATTCCACCTTGGGAGAAAGTTTCCCCTCACACGGAGAGTTCTCCACTTCCGATGGAAGTCAGGATGGACATGACAATTCGGCTTCGATGCTTGAGTCCTGCCTCCTTCCTCGGAAGGAACTTAAGGACTCCTAAACTCTTCCGAAGTCCTCTTCATGGACTTCTACACTAACAGATGCAGCCAGTCACTCTAGGGATCTCTGCGACCCACCCCAAGAAGAGTTCTCGGTGTTGGAAGAAGGAGACTTCGCTGCAAGTCCAACGTCGGAAGGAGAGCAGAAAGAGTCGGAACTTGCATTTTGGCAGGTTAGTAGTGTCAGCAACTATTTCCATCTCTTATGATCACCAGCACTTCAGACCAGCTGTTGCTGTTCCAATCTTCTTCAACCTCTGCAGCAGCTTGTCACATCCTCTGGTATTGACCACTATTCAGTATCACAATTCCTTCCTCACTTTTCCTCTTGGGGTAAAGATGGTCTCCGTGATAAACTGTTCTTTTTAAATATTAAACTTAGCCGGTGAATATATAATAGCTGACGTCTCCGACGGCTCGACAGATTCCAAAAACTCGCGAGCGTTCGCCGTGAAGGTTGCGTGTGTGACCACCAGCGCCGACTATCGGCCAGATACCGCATATACTTGTCAATTTCTCCAGTTCTTCTCTGTCGGTCTTGTCGACAAGTTGGTTCCGCTCGCTTTATGACCTCGAGTTTTCGACCGAATTGGTGAAGTACTTGGTTTTGGTTTTATTGCTTTCGCCGTGTTGGATTATTCAATACTATCTTCAAAAGAAATGCTTTTGAAAGGAGAGGAAAAGTGTTTTGCCCTTGCTTTTTTTTTTTAATCTCTGGTTTTTCCATAGAGAAAAGATGGCCGACCCTTCCCTCAGTGTACGGAAGTGTGTTAAAGGCTTTTAGTAATTATTTTATCACTTTATAAATTATTGTTGATATTTATAGATTTACCTCTATATATTTTATATTTTATATCTCACCCGCCTTTATTAGGCCTCTTCGATTAGCTTTCCATTTATACTAAACATCAAGATAAATTTTATGTTTTTGTTTATATGCGGCCTTTACCTATTCTTTGTAGGCGGTCCTAACTTTGAAAACGAAGTTAAACAACGTTGAGCCCATTCAACTTTTATTTTTGTTTAGTTTAAAACAGTTGCTCTGTAAGAGTGATGAAATGAATATTTTTTAGAAAATATTTTAAGAAATATATTCTTTGAATAGTCTTCGTGCTGTTTTTTCAAAGATGAACTAACGTTTGGTTTATTTATTCTACGCAGTTTGCGCTCTATCGTTACGATAGAGAAAGAGAGAATCACGGTTTCACTTTGCAGAAAGAGTAAATCGATTTTGACGTTTTGTTCATTCTTCTTTCAAACTGAAGTGTTTTAGATACTAATTTAAAGGAACTTGTTAATTTTCAATTTCTTAGTCCTTTCAGTTTTTTCCTTTAGTCAAATAACCTGTTATTGACGAAGGGTGAGTGGGCCATTCTCTTGTGAGTGACAAGAGAGAGAGAGAGAGAGAGAGAGAGAGACGGAGAGAGAGAGAGAACGATCCGATCTTTATTCTCGTCCCAAGTCTCTGTACAAGGAGTTTGGGAGCGAGTAACGTTGTTCTCGATTCAGTTTTTTTTTACTCTCGTCCCAAGTCTCTACAGGGAGAGAGGATAAAACGTTTTAGTTTTTATTCTCGTCCCAAGGCACTGTACGGTGAGAGATTGAAAACGTAGTCCTTAGTGAACTAGTGTTTAGTCTCCTCCCCAGTCACTGATCTTTTTAACTTTATATGTTTCCGTTTTATTCTATATATATGTACAGTGGAACCTCTACACACGAACGTATCTACATCCGAATTTTCCAACATCCGAAGTAAAATTCGAGCAAATTTTTTACTCTACACCCGAATTTTATTTCGACACACGAAGTAAACATTACGCCATTGAGTGTCGAGTGCTCAGTTCTCTATTCTTGTGTGTATCGTGTGGTTGTCCTCTGTTTGGTCTGTTATTAACAGTGCTTACTTTCTTCCTTTTCTCCTATTTCCTTTTTGATTTTACCTATAATCATGGTGCCTAAGAAGCTAAGTTTCAGTACATGAAGAAGGCAATTCTTTCATTAGAATTGAAGCAAGAAATTATAGAAAAACATGAGAGCAGTGTGCATGTGAGTGATACTGTATGGTTAAACAATATGGCTGGAATAGGCCTATTATCTCGAGGATCATCAAGGTGAAGGCAGTCATTAAAGCAAATAACCATCGAAGGGGATCACCATTATTACAAGACATCTTAGCAATACCCTGGAAGAGATAGAACGCCTTTTGTTGATAGGGATAAAGGACAAAGAGATTGTTGGCAACGATCATTTGTGAGAAGGGCTAGCGTGATGAACAGAAAGAAAGAAAAAGTGAAGCAAAGAAAACCATGATAGCATTAACAAGCTCTTTTAAATAAGACTTCTCTCTTTTTCTGTTTCTCTCTAAACATAGCATTAACATGTTCTTTAAATAAAATCTCTCTCTCTCTCTCTCTCTCTCTCTCTCTCTCTCTCTCTCTCTCTTCTTCGCTGTTATAGTGTTAGATACGTCTATTATTTTTTTTCCGAGAGAGAGAGAGAGAGAGAGAGAGAGAGAGAGAGAGAGAGAGAGAGAGAGAGATTAAACAAAAATGTGTTTAGAGTACATATGATTTTTAACAGCGTCAACGAGTTGAAAAACAATTAAATGTAACTAAAAAAGTAATAACAGCTAATCTGAATTCCTTTATTAACTAAAACAGGAATTGTTACGCAGTAAGAGAGACGGTCGGGGAGGAGGTAGAGATGGTGACTGCGATAACATACCGTAACTCGTCACTGAAAGTGATGAAAATAAAAAATCAAAAGAAAATAAATTTAAAAAATATGAAATATAAGGATAAAAATAAAATAAA
Source organism: Palaemon carinicauda (assembly GCF_036898095.1). Classification (NCBI taxonomy): domain Eukaryota; kingdom Metazoa; phylum Arthropoda; class Malacostraca; order Decapoda; family Palaemonidae; genus Palaemon; species Palaemon carinicauda. The sequence goes on from NC_090728.1 coordinate 30,854,179, forward strand.
TAAGCTAAGTTAGATTAAAATTTCCGTAGTGTAAGTTACGGTATGTTATCGCAGTCACCATCTCTACCTCCTCGCCGATCGTGTCTCCTCGTGCGTGTGTGTGTGTTTGCGCATAAGCACACGAGTGTGGTTGTATCAATATTTGTTTTAGTTAATAAAGGAATTCAGATTCGCTGATATTGTTTTTTTAGTTACATTTAACTGTCTTTCAACTCGTTAACGCTGTTAAAAATCATATGTACACAACACATTTTTGTTTAATCTCTCATTTTTGTTTAATCTCTAATTTTTGTTTAATCTCTCTCTCTCTCTCTCTCTCTCTCTCTCTCTCTCTCTCTCTCTCTCTCTCTCTCAGAAAAAAATAATAGACGTCTCTAACACTAACAGTGAAGAAGAACAAGAGAGAGAGAAAGAGAGAGAGAGCGAGAGAGAGAGAGAGAGAGAGAGAGAGAGAGAGTATTTATTTAAAGAACATGTTAACACCATGTCTACCTTCTCGCCGATCGTCCGTCTCCGGCGTAGCAAATCCTACACCTGCGTTGGCCTGTCTCTAAGGTAAAGTGCCAATAAAACACATTTTTTATTTATTATTTCTTTATAATTATCTTTTTCACATGCTTCTTACATATTATGCAGTAATGTTTTTGTTATGTGTAATTATGTGTAGCCATTTATTAAGGATTTATTATGGGTTTTTAGGCTGAGGAACGAATTAAATTAATTACCATGTATTCTTATGGGAAAATTCGTTTCTACATCCGAACATTTTCTACATCCGAAGTTGGTTCTGGAACGGATTAAATTCGTATGTAGAGGTAGCACTGTATATGTTTATTGATTTTTGCATGTGTGTTTCATTTTGTACTAATGTGCTTACATTATACGACTCATTTCGCAATTCTAACCTTTTGATGTAAGGGAGAATTGCGTGCTTCAGGTAGAAATCAGTTTTATTCATGTTTAATGTGAAATTATTGAAAAATACGATATCAGTGAAGTAAGTGCAAAAAACATGTTCTGTGTTGCGGAGGGTTCGTTTGTTCGTGCTTGTCACTTGCCTAGTCCGAGACCTCTTTCAGGCTCCCCTGCACCAGGGAGAAGGAATGTCGTAGGACCTAAGGGAGTGAGGAGTGTAAACCAACGAACAGACGTTCCCTCAAAGGTATCAAACGTTGCTCGGCAAGCACGTCCTTGCCATAAGACAGGAGAGACGAAGTTTCTCCTCGTCTTCCGATGATTCGTCTCTTTAAAAGCCTGGGCGTAAAGTTTCGAGACGGTTGAAACGTTTATTAGTTCCTTCAGAACAAGTTCAACGTCCTAGCTGTAGTCATAATGAGTCCCGTTCATAGCGATGACGTTCATGTACAGACGTTTCTGCCACAGACTCGACGTGACATTGAGCGGTAGACACCGTAGACACAACGTGACATCGAGTGTCAGTCACCGTAGTCTCGATATAGCATCGATCAGCAGTCACTGCTGTTTACTACGTGACGTTTGAACGTCAGCCACTGCAGTCACAGGTTGATCCGAAGTTAGATATGCTGTTAAAGCTTTCTTCTTCAATAGAAGCTTTCGATCCTGTTCCTGTGCGAAAGGATCCTTTGCTTTTTGTACGTCACGGTTCTGGGATACGTGATTCGGGTCTTCAACCTTCTAGACGAGCTTTGTTATGCCACGCTGACGTTATCTCTAGTGACAGCTTTGCTGTTAAGCGAGATGCGGAGCATAAATCTCGATGTAACTTTGATCGCTTTGAACGTCAGCCACCGCAGTCACAGCGTGACGTTGAGATGCAGACACAGCAGACATGACGTGACGTTGAGCGGTAGACACCGCAGACATGACGTGACGTCGAGGGTCAGTCATCGTAGTCACGAGCGTTTGAAGTTTTTTGTTGGATTGGTCCCTGGGAGCCTTAAGTAAGAAGGTCTCTCCAGCTGTCAATGTATTGCTGTACAATTATGTCATGCATGAACAAGGCTATCAGGGATGGCTCCAATGATCTGGCAGCCACGTTCACTGCAGGAACTAGGCTATCAGGGATGGCTCCAATGATCTGGCAGCCACATTCACTGCAGGAGTACTTAAGATGTAAGTGCGCTCAATGTGTTCATTGTCAAGACAAACTTCACGATGAAGACTACCAAATCTGTCTTGGCAGCAGTAAGGGAAGGCGACTGGATGGTCTCTCTCGACCTTCAGGATGCATACTTCCACATCCCGATTCATCCAAACTTTCAACAACATCTGAGGTTTGTGGACGGGAAAGTAATGTACCAATTTCGAGCACTGTACTTCGGCCTCATTCCTGCTCCTCTTGTTTTTACAAGGCCCTGGCAAAATGTAGCAAGCTTTCTACATTTTTTGAGGATTCAGAGCCTCCCTTTATTTTGACGACTGGCTAATCAGGGCGTCGTCATTAAATCGCTGTCTGGAGAGCCTCTAATGGACATTAGACCTAACCAAGGAGCTAGGTCTCACAGTGAACGTAGAGAAGTCGTAACTTACAGTACCCCATCCCAGACTATTCTTTATTTGGGAATGGAGATACAGTGTCTGATTTTTCGGGCCTTTTCGTCTCCCACAAGAATGGAACAAGCTCTGTTAAAAGTCCTTCACTTGCAAGAGAAAAAAACAGTTGCTCTGTAAGAGTTTGAACTAGCCTCGTGGGAACTCTTTCATCGCTGGAGTAGTTTATCTCTCTGGGGAGACTCAACCTTTGCCCTCTCCAATTTCACCTAAACCATTGGAACAAGGAGAAGGGCTTAGAGAGTATCTCTTTCCCAATCTCCAACTCAGTCTAGACATGTCTGACTTGGTGGGACAGCAACATCAGACTTCGAGAAGGTCTTTCTCTTGCGATCAAGAACCCAAACCATGTGTTGTATTCAGATGCATCGGATTTGGGTTAGGGAGCTCCACTGGACAGTCTGGAATGCTCGGGTCTTTGGTCCACGGATCAGAAGGAACTCCATTTAAGGCAAGTAACATCCCTCCTTTGGCGAGATTTGTGCAAGGAAAAATGAATGTATTGGCGGACTGCCTCAGCAGAAGAGGACAAGTCATCTCCATGGAGTGGACGTTGCACAAGACTGTGTGCGAGAAGCTATGGATGACATGGGGTCAACCCACCATAGATCTTTTTGCGACTTCACTGACAAAGAGGCTCTTGACTTACTGCTTTCCAGTTCCGGATCCAGAGGCAGCCCACATACAGTAGATGCTTTCCTGCTGGACTGGTCTCACCTGGACGTTTTTCCTTTCCACCTTTCAAGATCCTAAACAAGGTGGTGCAGAAGTTCACCTCTCACGAAGGGACCAGGTTGATGTTGGTTGCTCCACGCTGGCCCGCGAGAGAGTGGTTCACAGAGGTACTTCTATGGCTGGTAGACGTTCCAAGAAGTCTGCCGTTGCGGATGGATCTCTTGCGACAGCCTCACGTAAAGAGATTTCATCAAAGCCTCCCCACGCTTCGTCTAACTGCCTTCAGACTATCGAAAGACTCTCTTGAGCTCGAGGGTTTTCGAAGGAGGCAGCTAGAGCGATCGCGAGGGCTAGAAGATCCTCTACCATCAGGATCTATCAGTCGAAATGGGAGGTATCTAGAGACTGGTACAAGTCCTCCTCTGTTTCCTCTTCCAAGTGCCTCTGTAGCGCAGATTGCAGATTTTCTGCTTTATCTGAGAAACGGTCGCTCCTTCTCTGCATCCACCATTAAAGGCTACAGAAGCATGTCAGCTTCTGTTTTCAGGCATAGGGGTTTGGATCTTTCTAATAACAAAGATCTCCAAGACCTGCTTAAGTCTTTCGAGACTTCCAAGGAACGTCATATTTCGACTCCTGCTTGGAACTTGGACGTGGTCCTACGGTTCCTTATGTCAAACAGGTTTGAACCATTAAATTCAGCCTCCCTGAAGGATCTTACCCTCAAGACACTTTTTTTTGGTGTGCTTGGCTTCGGCTTAAAGGGTTAGTGAGATACATGCTCTAGCAAGAACATTGGCTTCTCCACTAATACAGCAGTATGCGCTCTTCAACTTGGTTTTGTGGCCAAGAATGGACTTCCGTCTCGTCCTTGGCCTAATTCATTTGATATCCCCAGTCTTTCCGAGATTGTGGGGAATGAAGTTGAAAGAGTGCTGTGCCCCGTTAGAGCTCTTAAATTTTATTTATCCAGAGCTAAACCGCTGCGAGGTTGTTCAGAGGCTTTATGGTGCTCCGTTAAAAAGCCCTCTTTGCCCATTTCTAAGAATGCGTGGTCTTATTTTATTAGACTTTTGATTCGGGAGGCACACACTCATTTAAGTGAGAAGGATCGTAATTTACTTAAAGTCAAGGCTCATGAAGTCAGAGCGATAGCAACTTCAGTAGCGTTTCAGCAAAATAGATCCATTAAAAGTATTATGGACGCGACCTTTTGGAGAGGCAAGTCGGTATTCGCTTCATATTACTTGAAAGATGTCCAGACTCTTTATGAGGACTGCTACACACTGGGACCATTCGTAGCAGCGAGTGCAGTAGTGGGTGAAGGCTCTACCATTACATTCCCTTAATCCCAATATCCTTTTAATCTACTCTTGAAATTTTTATTCTTATTTTGGGTTGTACGGGAGACTAAGAAGTCTTTCGCAATCTTTTTGATTTGGCGGGTGGTCAAAATGTTGTTTCTTGAGAGCGCCCAGATTAAGGGTATTGATGAGGTCCTGTTATAGGGGTGTTCGCCCTGGATATAACAGCTCCTGGGAGTCTTTCAGCATCCTGAGAGGATGGCTGGGCTTCGTGAGGAAAGCAGACTAATGAGGCAAAGTAATCATCAGAGTCAGCTTCCTTACCAGGTACCTATACTTAAGTTGGTTTTTTATGAAATATTGTCAAAAAACTCTTGAGCATATACGCCTTTATTGTATTAATACTGGTCTCTACCCACCACCATGGGTGTGAATCAGCTATTATATATTCACCGGCTAAGTTTAATATTTAAAAATGATATTTTGATTATAAAATAAATTTTTGACTATACTTACCCGGTGAATATATAAATTAAAGGCCCTCCCTTCCTCCCCGATAGAGACCCAGCGGACTGAGAAGAACTGGAGAAATTGACAAGTATATGCGGTATCTGGCCGATAGTCGGCGCTGGTGGTCACACCCGCAACCTTCACGGCGATCGCTCGCGAGTTTTTGGAATCTGTCGAGCCGTCGGAGACGTCAGCTATTATATATTCACCGGGTAAGTATATTCAAAAATTTATTTTATAATCAAAATATCATTTTGGCTGGTGGATAGATCGCAGAACAACTGCTGCGATTCTCACTTCTAACAAGCCACTGTTCTTCCTGACGAGACACTCCATCTTGTATGGTCTTCGAAGAGTATCTTCTTTGAAACGACACAGATCGTCATCCTCCGATCTCTTCGAGTTGCACTGCCTCGGTAGGACATCCCATATGCAGTTGAAGGATTTAGCATTCCCTTCTTGAAACCTAACCTGGCACTTTCCATCGAGGGGCGGGGTAAACCACAAATGTCAATCTTGGCGCTTGATACCCCACTTGCTTGTTGGAACTTGTTGTTTGCAGACAAGTACAGTGATTATGGTTTCCACTGTTTTTGATCTTACTACAGTTGACAGTTTTCTTCATTGGCTCTCCAGTCCTCTTTGGGAGGGGGAAGGAACTCAGATACGAGCTTCAGCTAAGTTTCTCAGGCAACACCCAATGTCGGCCTTCAATTTGAGCTAGAATTCGTTGATGGAAAAACAGTGTGTGTGTGGCCAGGAGGTTCACCTCCAGGGGTTGGAACTCTCCCTACTGAGGAAGAGTCCCGCCAACAACCCCTGGTCAGCAGTCATCCTGCTTGCAGGGAGAATTGTAGACTAGCAGCAGATGTTGGCCGTTTTTTTCCCATCTGTGGGAAAGACTTCCTTTACCTGTCGGTCTCCCCTTCAGGAGATTCCTCTGGCAGGAGCTAGATTCGTTCACTCCCCTTCTGAGGGAGAGTCCCTCCACCAGCCACTATCAGCAATCTTCTTGCTAGCGGGAAAGATTGCTGACAGGAGCTGGATTCGTTCACTCGCCTTCTGAAGGAGAGTCCCTCCACCAGCCACTGTTCAGCAATATTCTTGCTTGCTGGAAGAATTGCTGACAGTGGCTGGTGGAGGGACTCTCGCTCAGAAGGGGAGTGAACGAATCCAGTTCCTGCCGGAGGAATCCCCTGAAGGGTAGACCGACAGGTGAAGGAAGTCTTTCCCGGGGATGGGAAAAAAATGTCCAACACCTGCTGCTGTAATCTGCAATTCTCCCTGCAAGCAGGAAGATTGCTGACCAGAGGTTGTTGGTGGGACTCCTACTGAGAAGGGAGAGTTCCAACCCCTGGAGGTGAATCTCCTGGCCACACATTGTTTTTCCATCAACGAGTTCTAGCTCAAGTTGAAGGCCAACATCGGGTATTGCCTGAGAAACCTAGCCGAAGCTCGTATCTGGGTCCCCCCCCCTCCCCTCCCAAAGAGGACTGAAGAGCAGGAGCTGGATTCGTTCACTCCCCTTCTGTGGGAGAGTCCCTCCACCAGCCACTGTTCAGCAATCTTCTTGCTTGCGTGAAGAATTACTGACAGTGGCAGCAGATGGTGGTTGCCTATTCTCATCCATAAGAAAGGCTTCCTTCAGCTGTTTAGTCTCTCCTTCGGGGGGATTAATATGGCGGGAATTAGATTCATTCATTCCTCTTCATTGCTCTTCGGAACAGGTCGCATCGGCAGCAGTCTCGTCTCACCCATCAGACTTGTCTCTCCAGCAAGACACTTCTTGCCCAGCAGCTCGTCACGCCCAGCTGACTTGTCTGCAACTCCCAATGGAGGTCCCCAGAGAACTCCCTCCGCGACACAATCTACTCTAATAGCCACATGTGAACATTGTTCACAAAGCCGTATCTTCGCTGCGACTTCACGCCTGGAGACTATTCAGCTCATCCTCTCTGAGAAGTCCTTTCCGCAACAAGTTACAAAGAGTATGTCCGGATACCTGCGTAGATCTTCGACTTCGATCTATTAGGCCAAGAGGACTGTAGTTGGTATCGTGGAAGGGTTATCTCCTCCCTTGATGCCACTATTCCAGCAATAGCTGAGTTCCTTGTTATACCTTTGGGAGAAAAGCTTCTCTCGGTCTCGGCGATGAAAGGCCACTGCTCGTCTTTGAGCCTCGCCTTTAGAGCGAAAGGAATTAAGCTTTCCTCTACATCGGCATTGCCTTTTAATACAGAGTTTCGAGCCTACCTGCTCTCAGTCGAAAGGCAGACCTCCTCCGCTGGGCATAAGTCACGTCCATTGGTCCCCAAAGGGTACTCATTTCGACCAAGGACTCCAAGCAAGCAGATCTTCACCTGACCTCGATGACAGGTGTCCCACTCGTTTGTCCTCAACCAAGAGAATCGGTGAAGCCCATGGGCTACCTGCAACGTTTTTCATTTATGGCGATGTGCCATGTAATACTCTACTTTGTTCTTGGCAGTTTGAATCCCAGAATTCAAGCCTTTTGGGTTTTGGAGTCCTTCGTAGCATGACCAATGATCCAGATCGGCGGTTACTATGCCAGGGAGAAATGGGGCCGCTACCTCAAACCACTATAGGAGCTCGCCCCTGAGTATCAGCACTCTTCGTTAGCTCGGGGAAGTTCAAGAGAAGGATCGCGAGGTCATGGACTGAGTGTTGAACCCTGATCCTTCCCCGCATAAAGGAGACGGAGCTCATAACGTTAGGGGCAGGAGTACACCATAGCGTTTTAAGAAAACTACCGTGTGACGCAGGCGTTTGGAAGCATCAAATGACCTTCACAGCCCACTTCCTGCAAGATGTTCTCTATTGACCCTGTGGTGGCTACACAATAAATGGTTCAAACACCTCAAGCTCCCTGATGGACAACTAGCAGATGGGGGAAGGCAGATTTTTAACCATGGGTAAGTCTGGAATGAATGACAAAGAATGACTGACACTTACTTTCATCTTCCACCCTGTGGGGTAACAGCATCTATATGGTACTCTGCAAACCTGGCCTCTGTTGTCTGCAGGTAGAATTATTTCCGTTGTGTAACTTGGTATAGAAAGATATACCTGTTACCTCCCCCATACCCCCCCCTCCCCCGGCGAGGTGGGATTTGGTAACAATATTGGTTGAATCTAAAATTCCTACGTTTCGGATAATTCTTACCTAGACTAGTTACCCTGCTAGTGTCACACAATCACACAGATTGCTCAGGCCGCTGACCGTGCCGTGCACGAATTGTTTAGCAAGGTGTCGGGGTTTCTCCCCGTGTGGAGCACATACGGGAAAACCCCGGGTCAAAGACCAGCCAGTTGGTTTGCACTTCCATCCTCCTAATGGGTAAGGCAATCCCTATAAATATTGAGGGTTTGTATTAGTATTGGAACAAATGACAAATTTGGAAGTAATTTGTATTTTTCCAAATGATACACACCTGTGGCTATTTATACAAAGTGGCACACCATCATCTGTCCCCCGATAATCTCTGCCTGTAATAAAAAGTGACGATACAACACAGGTGTGTTTATGAGCGGGGTAGCCGGCTAACCCCCCCCCCCCACACACACACACACTAACCAGCGAGTGGGTAGTTAGACCTCGCTAAATGTCTCATGGCTAGACTTCCTTCTTTTCTGAAAATAATATCCTTATAAATAGCTACAGGTTTGTATAGTTAGAAAAAATACAAATTACTTGCAAATTTGTCATCTTACTTAGGAATTAGTTCAGGATGTGGTTGTTCATATTATGGAAAAAAATTCATAACAATTGTTATGGTCATTACATTAAAACTATATTTTTATGAATAGAACTTACCTGGCAGTTATATATAAATAGCTATAGTCTCTGACGTCCGGCAAAATTTTTCAAAATTTGCGGCAAACGCCGTGTGGTGGTTGTGTGGTTAGGTGGTTAACACCCCTTACAGGGTGGTACGTGGAATCATTCCCGGTTTCTGTTTCTCAGATCATCTCTGCCGGTTGGACTGACAACATCTTTGGTCTGCCGTTGGAGTTTTTCGTTCGCTTTCCCTGTGTCGCTGTACTGGACTTCTTTTTTGGTGACGTACACTGATCTAGGGTTTTGGCAATCCCTTTTGTTATTATTTTTTAACTATTTGTTTGTTTACGATGACTGATAAACTTCATTTTCGTGTTTATATATATGAGGTATGCAAGGTGAGGTTACCGAAAGTTTTGGCAGACCCTCACACTGTTTGTTTAAAGTGCAGGGGTTTTGAATGTTCGCTTGATAATAGGTGCAAGGAATGTGAGGTTTTGAGCGAGAAAGAATGGTCAAGCATGAAACGCTATGTGCGTAAGTTAGAGTTAGATAAAGCCAGGAGGGCTTCGAGATCTAAATCTAATTCTCCTAGTGAGCTTAGCTTGAATATTTCTTTTGATCCCTTAATTAATTCCTCTGTAGAAGTTGAACCTTCTCCAGAGGTAGTAGCTCCTGCCCCTTCTACAGGAACAGTATCTACGGATGACCCTCAGTACGCCAAGATGGCGGCTGAGTTGAAGGCTATTAAAGACCAGCTTTCAGCCTTTAAAGGTAAGAGTGAGACTGTGTTTAGTGCTTGTGAAAGTGCAGTGGAGGTGGCGACTGATCGAACCTGTCACGCCCCTAGGTCTAGACCTCTACCAAGCTCCCAGGACCAAGGGAGAAGGTACGTCGACGGCCGCAAGGGAGTGAGAGGTATGCATCCTCGGTCAGCCGTCGCCTCAAGCAGTCCTGTTGCGTTTTCCCAGGCTGCTCATGACCGCCACGGAAAATGCGTGTTGGAAGTGATGGTGTCTTCTCCGAGCCCCTCGCCTAGACGCAAATGGCAGTATGAGGCTTCGAGACCGACCAAGAGGAGATGGAATCAAGCTGTCCAGACCCGTTCTCGCTCTCCCTTATCGAGTAGCCCGGAACCTTTTCCTTCAGAGGATGACTGGGACGCCGTTCCAACGAAGAGGTCAAAGCCTAGAAATGGAGGGAAGGAAGATTCTCCTCTTCTTGTAAGCGACGAGAGACTATTGAGAGAACCTTCTTCTACGACCAGCGCTACTCGGCAGCCATCGCCTTCGGAAACGCAGGATCCAGCAGCAGTCGCGAAGTCTTTCATGCAAGTTATGCAGAAGCAGCTGTTTTCTCTGGTACAAGCTTTTAGCCGCCCTTCCTCCCAGTCGGGCAGGCGTAAGGACGACTCTTTACCGATTAAGAAATCGGGCTCTAAGAGGGAACGGAGTGCCTCTCCTAGGGCCGCGATTCGTCAAGCGCGCGATACCGAGCTTCGTCTTCCTCGACATGCCGCCAGGACGCTCGCGATTCTCGTCGCCAGGACGCTCGCGATTCTCGTCGCCAGAACGCTTCCGTCTCTCACTCGCGACACCAGGACGCTTCCAGCCTGCCTCTCCAGGATGCTTCCGCTTCACGATGCCAGGACACATGCAGCTTTTGTCCCAAGGACGCTTCCAGCTCTCGGCGACAGGACACATCCTCCTCCCGCCTCGAGGACGCTTCTAGCGCGTGACGTCAGGACGCCTCCATTGCGCGGCGCCAGGACGCACGCGTCCCTCGATGTCAGGACGCATTCACCCCTCACCAACAGGACACATCCGACGATTTGCTTTTCTCGGACGCAGATGAGCAATTGGAAACTGATCGGCTTGTTAAAGCAACCCCAGATTTAGTCCCTGCAGCCCAAAGAGAGACTGAGTTTGAAATAGGGCAAGATCTAGAGGATATCTCAGAGGATGAGGATAAACCTGCTAACGCGGCTGCAGATTATAAGGTTCTCTCTCGCTCCCTCCTTGAGCTTTATGGGGAGGAGAAATCAAGAGTCATCTGATTTGGTGGCTGGATCCAGCTATTTTAGGGGAAGGAATCTCCCTGTTCAGGAAGAACCCAGACCTATTGTTGTTCTCAGACGCTTGGGAGTCAGGATGGGGAGCAACACTGTGAAGTAAGGAGGTCTCAGGCTCTTGGGGAAAGGAGCAAGCTTGTGTGGTACATCAACAGGAAGGAGTTGATGGCCATTCTGTTGGGACTGAAGGCCTTCAAAGACTCTGTGTCGGGGAGGATAGTGGAGGTCAATTCGGACAACACCACGGCTTTGGCTTACATCAGAAAGCAAGGGGGAACTCACTTTCTGTCTCTATTCGAAACAGCAAAAGAGCTCCTTCTTTGGTCGAAGGAGAACAACGTAGAACTTCTAACAAGATTCGTGCAGAGACAGAAGAATGTAAGAGCAGACATGCTCAGCAGTAAAGGGCAAGTTCTTCCCACAGAGTGGACTCTCAATCATCAGGTCTGTCAGAGTCTGTGGAAGTTATGGGGGAGGCCTTTAATAGACCTCTTCGCCTCCAACCAAAACAAAAGGGTCCCCAACTACTGCTTCCTAGTCTTGGACGAGGAGGCAATAGCAGTAGACGCCTTCTTGATGGACTGGACGGGGATGGACACCTATGCATTCCCCCCTTTCAAGATCCTCAATCTGGTAATCAAGAAATT